>NC_077245.1:32561239-33161239 GCF_947179165.1 Solanum dulcamara | reverse complement strand
TTTGAGAGTGACATGTGTCATCCCCTAAGGTTGACACATGTACAGCTTCTATGCATGTACTTTATCCATGCGCCGACCCAACTACTGCCACGTGTCTTGGTAGGGTCCACCTTAGTAGGTGCATCACCTACTTACTCTTTTTAATAGGTTCATAAGCTAGTCTCATCTTAAGAACCTATGTGATCCTTGCTACTTAAGATTGACATGTACTCAAGTAGCTTAATTATGTAAGGCATCCAAGTTGGTAGCTTAAGCAAGTAGTTCAATTACCATGAATCATTATTTGGCCTCCAAATCTTTTCAAATCCCTCTAATCCTATTTCCAACTATCATTACTCACACAAAACTTCATGGATAATATGGATCACATGGAAAACTTTTAGAGAAACTAAAAGAAATATTTTGATGTACAAAAGTGCAGGGTATAACATTAGTTGATATGGTGAGATCATGTGTAATTAATTTCAAAGGTAATTAGGATGATCGCGTGTCGTTGATTGAGGTTTTCTATAACTATATTTACCATTCTAGCATTCAGAGGGCTTCATTTGAGGCCTTATTTGTAGGAGATATAGGTGTCCTATTGGTTGGTTTGAAGTTTATAAAGTTTCTTTGATAGGACCCGATTTGGAGCATTAGTCTATGGATAAGGTTAGAATCATGAGAAAAAATCTGAATCCTGCCTAGAGTCGACAAAAGTCCTATTCAGATGTGATGAAAAAAAACTTGAATTTGAGGTATATGATTGGCTTTATTTGAAAATCTAACCCCTGAAGGATGTCATGCGCTTTGGAAAAAAGAAGCTCAGTCCCCACTATGTAGAACCATATTAGATTTTGAGATGAATTTGTAAGGTGACATATGAGTTGGATTTGCCTTGTAATTTACTATCGGTGCATCTAGTGTTCCTTGTGTCCTTATTGAGGAGATGCGTTGATGATCCTAGCTCTATATTTCATTTGTACATTGTTGGAGTGAAAGTGAGCCTTCTCTATAAGGAGGTTTTAGTTGAGATTTAGACTGGCAAGTTATAAGGTTGAGAAACATTGAAATAGCTTTCGTTAAGGGGTTCTGGAGGAACCAAGAGGTTGAAGATGCTACTTAGGAAGCTGAAGCGGCTATGATATCATGATATCCTCATTTTCTTCCTTTCGTTCCAAGATGAGGTATTGAGTTCTCTTATGAAATACTCCATTAGTTCCATGTATTTCTGTCTTTCTTATGTTTTCACATGCATTCATGTTAATGAAATAAGTTTTAAAGTCATGTTTTAGCTTGCGATTGAATATTCCATGTTTTTATGCATTTTCTCTATGTTTTGCATTCATATTTGGTTGTTAAGTCTCTTTCCTATTCCATTCAATCAACTTTGAGTCTCATTTAATAATGAATGTTCCCAATGGGGATATATTATAAGACCCAAAAGTTGGAAATACGAAAAATGGAGATTAAAAAGAATATCACAGGAAATTGTTGATTTTCTTCATCGGGTGGACTTCACGGAGCCCTTCACAGATCGTGAAGGAGACCATTGGTTGTGTAGAAGCAACATGGTCTTGCACTAGATGTTTGGAAAATGAGTGAAGGTGCACGAAAAGGTTCATGGCTCGTAGTGAACTCCATAGACCATTATCCTTTCAGTGAACTTGACTCCCCCAAGACCCTTATATTTGGTGAGGACCACAGTTGATTCCACGACATATGGAGAGAACTACGGACCACGGTATCCTTCATGAAAGTCAACCCATCCAGGTCCATGACCAACACCATGGACTGTGGTGACCAACACTGTCTGTGGTGACCCTACTTCCAGGTGGCCCCATCCAGTTATGTTGAGGGGTGTTTTGATATTTCTCCTATTACATCATTAATGTATGAGTTGTTTTTGGTATTAAATCATATTATATTAACTACCCTAAATACTCCTAACTCCCTCATTTTCACCCTAACACCCAAATCATAAATTTTTTTCTCTAAAAGGTCTCAATAGATATTCTTCTTCCACAAGCAAGGTTTCCAAGAGAATTCAAGTTCAAGTCTCCTTATTCATTGCATTCAGGGCTTCAAATTCACCATGGTATGTGGGAATTCATTCATGTATTCTTCCATCTATGGAGTTCCAAGTTTTTTCTTCAATTCTCGTTATGAATTTTCCTTCTAAGCCCTAATTTTTATATAATTGCATTGGATCATCTCAAATATTGTGTATTTCATTATTATTGATTTAATCATGCACAATTCACATTATATTGCATGATTTCAAATTGATTTTAATGAACCCATGCCATATGTTATTTTCGAGTATGATTTTAAGGATTTATGATCATGATTTATAAAGGATTTATATGAATAATTTATGAATAATTATCCAAGCTTATGAATCTGTCCTAAAAAGCAATGATTGATGATGAACTATGAGATTAATGATGCTTCAAGCAAAGTACAAAAGTTGTGATGGTTTTTTCTCACACACTCACGTTAAAGAGGTTAAAGGCTTTTCTCACCGACTTATGAATTCTTATGAAACAATCATATAAATGACTTACATTTATGAATATTTTATGATGAGGATTGATATCTATTATTGTCTTTCCTAATGATGTCAATGGTTGTGGTTTATGACTTTCCATTTGGATAATGACAGCACCAAAAGGACTTCAAGTTGGGGTTCGGTCTGGTAATTCATGTAACTACCCAAAGAAATCTAGTAGCAATCTTTAGTTCCTAACTACATTGCCTATATATGTTTTTGTCAATATGGCCTACCAAGTGGATCCACATATAGCTCATCATGTTATGATATTCTCACGAAGTCTACCTTGACAAAGTAGCCTCTCCCTTCTAGATGTGGGAGTTATATCGAATTCCATTTATATCTAGCATGATCTTATATGTTGGTTAAAAGTCCTGTCCCACATAAAGATATATGAAATAGAATAATTTCTCATGATGATGTTTTAATGCATTGACTACATGATTATAATATTTAAATATTTTCAAGATATTAGTAATGCATCCCATGGTCATATTAATTATGTCCTATTTTTATTGTTCATGCATACTTCTCACAAACTTAGTGCATTCCATATGCTAATGCATACTTTTGCCTACATGATCATAATGTAGGGTCTGACGATCACGCACATTCTGCCAATCATGGTTAGAGCTTATTACTACTCTCGTTGTTGGTGAGTCCTCATATTTTGAGGATGCAAAAGTTTATCTTTTCCTCATGTTGTTATGAACTTTATTTCCAATTATGGGTGCAGTAGGTGCTTGTATTTTGCCACCATCTAGACTAGTAGAGGCATGTTAGATATTCATGGAGTCTATGTTGTCTTTCCATTAGAGATTTACTCATTTTTATTAAGACTATTAATGTTGAAATCTTACTTCCGCACCTATTATTTAACTTTATTGCTTTCTTTACCTTATGTAAGCTCATGTATAGTATTCTAAGATGCTTGGTTGGAGTCTTTCAAAATTCTAATCATTGTGTCATGCCTAGAACTTGTCTAGGGTCATGACAACACGATGAGATAATTTATGAGAAATAGAATGGTCCATGGACCATAGAAGGGGTTTGTACATCAAACTCTTAAAACTTCACCCCTCAGTATACTTTTCATGATCACTCTTTATGACTCATAAAAGGGTTTATGGATTGAAGAAGGTTCCGTAATCCCAAAGCTCTAGAACCCAGTCCCAGTACTATTTCCTCAACATATAGTAGGTCACATTGAAGGGTATGCAAACCATAGATGATCGTGTAAACCAAAACTCCAGAAATCCCATATTTACCAATCACTTTCTATGAGCGGGCCTCTACGGTCCGTAGAAGTTTTTATGGATCATTGATGGCCTTATAGATGGACATATTATCACGACCCGACCTAGGACCTAGTCATAACACGGCGATCCAAACCCCGAAGGGCTCCAACTAAGCCTCTTGTACATATCATAAGCATTCATAGGGTAAAATATAAAAGTGGAAACATCATAAGAGAGTCTAAAACCATGAATAGAAATCTAAAAATGTCTTATAACAACATAGACTCAAACATATTTCCTACTAGATGCCTCTAAACATGAGTATGGGTGGGAGCTAAGATATGTCCCTAGCTCACCCTCAATATACAATGTAAACAAAAGTCTTTTGAAAAGAAAACAGTAACCAACTCGAAACTAGTCCCAGGTCAATAAGGATTCACCACAACACAGTCGGATAGCAAATGCCTACTAGTACATAGACGGTTAGGATCTTCAATATCAACCCCTATATTATGATACAATGTAGGCAAAAAGTATACATTAGTACGTTGGAATGTAATAAGTATGAGGGCGTGACATGCAAAATAAATCATGGAATGCAAAGGTCAAGTAAATCACATGATAAGATGGAGTACGTAAAGTCATGAGAAAATGATATTGACCAATGCATTTTAAAGCATAAATTCAAAACAATAACATACTTAAGAGATCATACATATGTGGGATAGGAACCATAAATGACAATAAGACCATGCGAGCTATACCATGAATCCCAATGTTACCCCTTCATTGGAGGAAAGGGGGAGACTACTTGCCAAGGTAGACTCCTATATGCCTAAGTGGATCCACTAAGCAGTCATGTGAACCGGGTACTCACCCCTAGTTCTTAGACGCGAGTACTCACCTCCAAGCCTTGATATTTTGGGTGCACACCTCTTAGAGATTTGGGTATTCACCTCTAATCCCTTTGTTCCTACGGTGGCATATAGTTATGAGACAAGAGACTTTATATATGGACCCCTTAATTCGATGCCCCACCTCAAGTCCACATTCGGTGCTAAGTCAAATCCCACAGAATACATACATAACATAAAAATTATAATTTTATATATCATAGTCATGAATCATAGGCTTGAAATCATAGAGTAGCTCATTTTCATAACATACTTGTAATGTGAAAATTGTCCTTTGATCATTATAATCATATTTACATAGTTTATATCATTAGCCCCTAAGGCACCACATTGGGCCCTAAGTCACCCTTTCCATAGTTTGCATGAAAATTATCATTTGAAATATACTTATAGTTCATGATCATAATCGAAATACATAATAATAATTCATACTTGGAAATTCATGATCATAGCTTATACTTGAAATAAGGGTAAGACATGAATGCATGATAGATTGACTTGAGAATCATGAGATTAACTGGAAAACATGCATGATCATAAATATTATATCAGCCCATACATAATTCATATATAGATACTATCATCTGGAAGTATAATTGAAAATAATCATAATTTACATCATAAACCCTAAAAATCAAAATAGGAGAATTCATGGAAAACTTTTCAATGTAATTCAATGACCATCAATTTATATCAAAATAGACTTATGATCATACTTTGAATCAAAATTCATGCAATTAGAATAGAGATCACAAAATCCATAAAATATCATATTTTAATTTAATAGAAAATCTTGAGAAATTAATTTAGCTTTATGGATGAAAGGATCCATGAATAAATACCCACATACCTTGAGTGAGAGCACCAATTAATTTTGAAGAACTTGAGAGTTTGATGGAGAAATTGAGTAGATCACTTGAATTCTTCAACGAAAACCCTCAAGAGCCTTTTTGTAGAGAGAAGAATATTTGATAGATGAATTGTAAAAGAATGAATAGAATTAGGGGTTTAGGTTAATTTATAAAGCTGAATTAGGTCCTAAAAATGTCTAGGTTCATTGACTACTAATTTGGAAAAGGTCTAAAACACCCCTTAAAAAAACTCAACTCAGCCAGAAAAACCCTCCTAGGTCGGCGATGCCGATCTGTCGCGAACCCCACTATTTTGTGAATTTTTCAAAAATCTATCTTTCGATATACGGGTCCTAAAAATCCACTGAGACCATTTTTCCGCAGGTTTTAACCCCCTAATCGATATTTCGAACTCGTATTTTTAAAAAAGATTAAGGATAATGCATTACATGAGCGGTCTATTTCCAAAGCATTCTTAAGGTATTTGTGAGCATTTTTGAGGGATATTACACATAGATAGATTTTAATGAGGGTTAATTTGAACTTTTTCCAACCTTTATATGTCCAAGCCTCGATATTTTGGGATACAATCAGGGTCCTTATTTGTTTACTTCGACCCTAACACCCTCATAATCACTCCTTAATCTTAGAACAAAGTTTTGAAAGGAGAAAGCTAGGTTTTCAATCACCTTCATCAATTTTCTTCAAGAATCTGGTTCTTCCAAGTATGTAAAGCTACCCATAGTATTGGACTAAGTCTATACTCATTTCCTACATCTAAATTTAGACGTAAGAGTTCAATCTAGGGTTTTAGGCCATGTTTTCTTGAATTTTGAGTTCTTCCACGAATCTTATTTATTGAATTGTGATGCTTATTAATGAAGTTTTGATTTTTCATGTATTCCATGTTCTTGATTGTGTTCATTCCTTTTTTTAATATGAACCCTATTTAGCTAAGAGTTTCTTGAAGGTTTTACAGTTCTATACATTATACATTATTTTCAGTTAAAGTAAATTAAAACTATTTCTAAACTATTACTTGATTTTTTTTAAGGGAACTTGGGTGTTCCAAGTGAATTACTTGATTTTGCAAAGAACATGCTATTTCTAAAAGAAAGCAAAACATATCAGTTTTAGAAGAGAAGTTCATTTAGTTATTGTAAAGGTCAGTATAACTTTAAAGAAGTAAATTTTGAGCATTGACTTAACATAGATAACTTACTATTATGAGCATTATTGCATGTTTTGGGAATAGTATAGAGCATCTATTTGGGTAAGAGTTCAGATTACTCAAACCTTATAACCTACATGAAAATTGTAGATTGAATTGTGATGCTAGTTCAGGTGACTCCTCACCTTAATCCCTTATAAGGTCTTTTTAGATGTATCCATAAGATGAGTAGCATCGCTTACTCCCAACAAGGTATTGGACGACTCTACTAATGTGAGTTATATATTGTATCATCACAAGACTCATAGTTATAATTGTCAGTTTAAGAAATATACCAAGAAGTAAATTTATAATTTTCAGAATGTATATATATTGCATTGTCTTATTTCTAAAGCTCTACATGTTCTATTTTGCTTTCATGCTTTATATTTCAGTCAAGCTATTATCAGTGTTTCTCTTCAATTTAGTTATTTTTATATTCAGCTTTACAACATACTATTTATTCCATGTACTGATGTCATTTTATGTTGCATCATTTCTATGATGTAGAAGTTTTATAAGATTATCAACAGATTCTCTGTTGAGATCACACTTTATCAATTTTTGGTAAGACCTTCTTTCTTTCGAAGGAATCTATTTATTTTATGTTCTTTCATCAGTAGTGTATTCCTTTGAGGTACTCGTAGGTCTTGTCCCGCTACCTATTCCTAGTGATTAGAGGCTTCATATATAGAGTTGGGTCATTTTAGTCTCTTTTAGAGTTATGTTTTAAACATTATTTCTATTATATGGAGAGTTATTTTTAGACAAGTTCATGAGTAAACTATTTATGTTTTAAAAGCCTATTCCTTAAGATTTTGTAGTTGAGTTTAGTATTCCACTTAATGGTAAGCCATGACAAGGGTTTTGTTGGGACAAGCAATGAGTTTCGAGTGTCGGCCTCAACCAGGGTACTTGGAACATCAGAAACTTAGTATCAGAGCACAACGTTCAAAGTCCTAGGATGTCTATGAAGTCATGTCTAGTAGAGTCCTTATTGGTGTTAAGCGCACCATATCTGTATGAGGAATGTCACCCTTCTTTTGTACTGTAAACTTATTTAATAGAGTTTAGCTTTATAAATATTTCTTCTAATTCGTGCATTCACACATTTTAAGATCATGCCTTTGTAATGTACCATCAGTAAGAGGAATATGCGAGTACTCAAAATCCCGCTAGAACTAACTCAATGACTATGCCTCCACCTTCAAGGATATAGACTAGGAATAAAGATCATCTAACAGATCAGGGAATTGATAAAGGGACTCAAGAGGTGCCTGCTAGCACTGCAGGGGTTCCAAAGACACCAACTCCTCAACCTGCCCTCACTTCAAAGGAAAATTTTAGGGGAGTTATTATGATGTTCAATCTATTGGTGTCTCCTTAGTTAGATAGTTAGGGCACCACTATCACTAACACTAGTCCCTAAGAGTCATTAGGTTCTACTGGGCTTAGAGATTTCTTTAAATTAAGTCTTTTAGTGTTCATAGAATACAAGGTAGAGGAGGATCTCCAGAATATCATTGATGAGATGTGGAAGATATTGAAGGTTGTGCATGATAATAAGATTGAAGGAGTTGAACTATTTTCTTTTCAACTAAAGGTTGTAGCTAACATCTGGTTTAATCAGTGGGAGGAGATTCATGATGAGGATGCTAAGTTGGCAGTATAGGATGAGTTCGAGGGAGCATTCTTGGACCAATTCTTTCTCCAAGAGCTTAAAGAGGTAAAGATAGGAGATTTTTTAACTTGAAACATAAAGGGTTGATGGTGAAATAGTATAGTCTCAAGTTCACCCAGCTATCCATGTATGCTCTAGAGATGGTTCCAAATGTGATGTCTCAAAAGAGCAAGTTTGTCTTTGTATTGGGCAAACTTGTGAAGAAGGAATGCAAGGCTACATTTTTTATTTTAAAAAGGGATAACTCTAGGCTTATGTTGTATGCACAATAGGTGGAGGAAGATAAGAAGAGGGATTGAGAAGTGCATCAGAACAAGATAGTAAATTTGATAGGACACGAACCCAGTTAGCAGAGAAATGGTTGTAGTAATCGGTCACTATTTCATAAGAGATATTCTGGTCATGCACTATCATAAGCAAGTGCACCAACGTCAAGTAATAAAAATGATCTGTAATCATAATTTTAGAGTTGGGGTTCTCAGTCCCAAGGTAGTGTATCAGAAAGGACATCCTGCAAGTTGCAATTTTGTAAGTTTTGTAGTGTCATGCCACGAGGCATGGCTAATACTCTAAAACCATTTCTATCCTAAAGTGAATCCTTCGCTTCACTAACTACTCAACACAAGACTCAACTCATATACAATAACTTAAAAAGATGGTCATGCAAAAGAATAAAATATTTCTTCTCAAACATATGTCTTACAATACTCTAAAATATAGATAAAACAGTGTTTAAAACATAATTTATAAAAAACAAAAATACTCTATACTCCATACTCTATCTATGAAGCCTCTAAATAACTCGGGATAGGTATCGATATAGGCCCATGGTTACCTGAATAGAGATAATAATCAATAAGGAATGAAATAAAATGATCTTAGCAAGGAGATCTCAACAACAAGCTAGATGAATGTGATCTTCAACGATGTGCGTATTGAAAAAAACTTTAACACTTGTATCTACATCATAAAATGATGCACCTTTAAAAAAGTCCGTACATGGAATATACGGTATGTAAAATAGCATGAAGGAAACATACTCACTGAATACTGAACTGTAATAAATGCTAAAAATATCTAACTAAAAGTAAAGCATCAAAGTGGAATGAAAACTTCACTACTTTACAATATAATAATATAATGAATGCAAGTCAAAATAATTTAGTATTTTCTCTTGGTGGGGAGTTTCTCTAACTGAGAAAAATCAATTACGAGCCTGATGATGATACATCATATTGCTCACATTGCTAGAGTTGCCCATTCGTTTGCCAAGATAAGGGACACAATCTCAACTCAGGGATCCATATATTTTTTTGTATTAGAGACTAAATTGAGGAGTCTTCCAAACCAATGGCAAGATCTTATCCTATGACAACTATGTATTTTATGGTTGTTGAGTTATCTAAACTCTTACCTAAATCGATACTCGATACTACTCTCAAAATATATATTAACTCTTATATACTCAGGTGAGTGAAAATACTCAAAATATATCTCATTTAGTCTCATTAAAATTTACTTTGATAAGCTCAAACTTGTTTCTCAAAACTCTTAATACCCTTTTAAAACAACCATGCATTTTGGGACTACTGTTTTCTCTCAATACTCACTTAAAATAGTGCAATATACTCTAACTCAGTTCAACTTGGTAAAACATCCATAGAATTAGTAATCAACAGAGTCATAAACTCAAGTAATATAATGTGCTCAAAACTATTTTCTTAGTCAATTTAACATGAAAATAACTTATTCTTTGACCCATAATAATGCATAGTAAGAAACAATTACAAATACTTAACTCAACTAAAGTTTATGGGAATGTTGACATGAATAACAATTTCAAGGATTTGAATTATGGGAATAATTGTAATTAGAATAAATATATTGAGAACTTAGTGAAAAATATTATAACTCACTCTAGTACTCAATATTATATGATTAAATATAAAGTTCTAACTCATACTAAATGAATGGAGATGTAGGGCGTGAGGAAAAACTCAGTCCAATACTTTTATTAGCCTTACATACCTGGAAGAACAATGTTCTAGAAAAAATTTAAAGAACACAATGACTATACTTGAACCCTAGATTTTTCTCCTACCTAATCCTTGCTCTAAGTATTTCAAGTTTATAAGGGAAAAGGCATGTAGGGTACTGCTAAGGGACCTAACTTAGTCCCAAAACATCACGTTTTTAGTTTGGAAAGGATATATAAAGTTAGGTTAAATTCTCGGTCTCTGAACTTGGGTCTATGGGCCCCCTACTACTAGTCGAAGACCATTTGACGGGTCATAGATCAAGCTTGTGGAACTTTGGTACACTTTCCAATAATAATTAAAATTGCAAGGCTGGGTCTACAAGTCCCTTTTATGGTTCATAGACCTTTCTACAAATTGTGGAAATGGCTCGTTGAATAAACTTGAGTATGGGCCGTTGGATCACTTCTATGGACATATCCTATGATCTGCAGAAACTTCTACACGCCGTGCAATCCATCGATTGAAATTTCTCACAACTTAACAAAATTTCTTAGTCTTGGGGATGAGGTACGAGCCCGACCTATGACCCATAGATCCTTCAACAGTCCGTAGGTTTAACTCATGACCCATAGGATAGTGAACTTTCTCACTTTGTCTTGGGATTTTCGTAACTGATCTATGTTAGAATATTTTGGGGTGTTACAGGTAGGCTCCATCTAGGGGTTTGTCGGGATGGCACAAGTGGTTTCTACAAGTGTGGACAAATGGGGAACTTTCTCAGAGGCTGTCTCATGGAGAGTGTAAGATCCCAGAAGTCAGAAAATTGGAACCAAGGAAAAAAATCTCAAAATTTTGAACAAACTATTATTTAGAGATAGTGTATGACTTGTAGATCTTTCTACAACTCGTAAGAGTGAGTCATAGAGTGAGCCCTTGAGCATTGTTTAGTGCCACTCTTAGGAGAGGTTCTACGACTCAAATGGATGAGTTGTCATCCTGCTGACGAGTTGTAAGAACCACTCATTCCAAAACATCAGAGACCGTGTTTCAGAAGTTCCTCAAGGTCGATTCTACAACTCGACAGGACAAATTGTAGAAGCCTTGATGACTCATAGAAGTAAGTCGTAAACAAACTTTAGATACCTATTTTAAAGGTTTTTTCTAAGACCTGCAGGACGAGTCAGTATGAAGAATCGTAGTGGAGATAACAAGTCTTAAGCTTGACTCATAAAGAAACTCCCAAGGATTGATTTCCATGTATTTTTAAGGATCTGCACTACGACTCAAGTCTATGAATCGTAGACTTGAGGACAAGTCATAGAGTCGATTTTTAGGAGAAGATTCAAAGTTTTACTGTGGGGTATTTATGTCATTTCCCAAGTTTAGTTCAATGAACCTAGACATAATTATGGAAAGGTTATATCCTATATCCACCCAATTCTTTAAAGTTTCCCTTATTCTAACTCACTCTCCTAAATTCTCTAAGGCAAGAAATAAATTCTCTTAAGGATTCTTCTCCAAGTTTCGAGGTAAGGTTTCAAATTTCACAAAGGTTTCTTCTTCAATTTTTAGTAGTTTCAATAAAAGTATGTGGGGATTGATCCATGGGTTCCTTTCATCCATGGAGTCCCAAAGTTTCCTCCGAGTTTCTTTAATTTACAATTAATTTTGAACCCTAGTTTTAATGAGTTGTATTGGGATGATTTCATTTAATTTTAAATTATTATCAATAATTATCCTAAGCATGTATCTACATGAATTGCATGATTTTAATTTGAATCATGAATGCCCATGCATAAAGGTATCTCAATTATGATTTTAAGGTTCAAGGATGATTTTCAAGAGTTGATTATGAGTTCAATGATTTTTAAGGAAAGTTTTATGATCTAAAGTTGAGATTATGATTTAATGATGAAAGTTATGATGATGATCAATTATGATCAAAGCAAGTTACTATGGTGTGATACGTTCAATTCTCACACAATCATGCTTAAATATGGTGATAAGTACAATTATCACCGAGTTATGAATTCGTATGAATCACTAAAGTGAATGAGTTATTCTTAACATATTTTATAAAGATGGGTTGAGAGGTAGTTACTATCTTTCCCTATTATGTCATGATCATATTTTTATGAGTTTTCATAGGAATATTGACTAATCACCAAGAGGGTTTGGTCCGATAACGCTGTTAGTTACCCAATGAAATCCTAGTAGCAACCTAAAGTCCAAAACTACGTTGGCCGCATAGGATTGACTTCATGGCCTAGCTAGTGGATCCACATATAGAACAATTATATTGAGTTGAATAGCATCACGGAGTGTACCCTAGCAAGGTAGCCTCCTCATTCTCGATGAGGACTACATCAGATTAGATATAGTAGCTCGCATGGTCTTATATCTCGGTTCAAGGTCTTATCCCACAAATAAAAGTTAAATGTCAAGTTATGAGTATTATGATGAAGTTTTTATGATATCCATTGAACATGAGTTTTCAAACGTTTTCAAATGCTTTAAGCCTTACTCATGTTTATTATTATTAAGCATGCATCTTATGCCATATTGTTTATGTTCCTTTAATTGCTCATGCATATCTTATATACTTAGTACCTTCTATGTCCTAACACATATTTTGCCTACATTCTTTCATAATATAGGGACGAACAACACTCACAATCACCCTATTTATGGCTAGAGTTGCTTACTTTTCTCCAAGAAGTTGATGAGTCCTAATATCATCGAGGACATGAATTTCTTTTTACATTATTTCATTGAATTACTTCTATTAGTTCAGGTGAGCTAGGATCTTATCCTAAGCCCCCATCAAAAACTAAAATAGAGATATGTTTAAATGCTATTGAGCTAGTCCGGTTGGACATTCATTGAGTTTGCTATCCCTTAGACCCATCCCCTAGAGTTGTTCTTCCAATTATTTTATTCTTCTCCGTTAAGTTATGTATGCAATGTATTCTAATATGGCTTGGTTGGGGTCCCTCACATCTCGATCACCATGTAGCAGACTGGACCTAGTTTAGGTCGTGAAAAACTTGATCTCAGAGAAGAAGGTTTAGAAGAGTCCTAGGAAGTCTAACATGACACATTAAGTAGAGTCTTATTCATTGGTGTGAAGCGCTCCACATCCATGAATAAGAGACTAAGAAACATCTTAGTAAAGTCTTACTCCTTTCATGATCTATAACATGCAGTAGAGTGGTCTCTAAGTCTTTTCCTCTAATGTTAGTTCTTTGCGATTTTTAGAAAATTCCTCCACAAAGAAACCCCACTAGAAGGAATGTGGTTGAAGAGGAGAAACAAGCTCCAAATGATCCTTTGAATGATCAAGTATCCAATGTCGAGTTTTGAGTGGCTTTCTAAGTACTTGTTCAAGCAATTACGGCCAAAGTTAACCGTGAAGTGGTTGCTCCCATGAACCCAAATATGGGTATGATGGAGACAAGAGTTTGTGATTTCATAAGGATGAATTCTCTAGAGTTTTGGGTTTCCAAGGTTGAAGAGGATCCAGAAGAGTTCATTGATAAAAGTCACAAGATTGTGGATATCATTGAGGTTAGCTAGATTGAGAAGGCGAAATCGGCTGTATACCAATTGAAAGGTGTTGCTCGTATTTTATTTGACCAATGGAAAACTGAAAGAGCCAGAGAGGAGGATCCCATCACTTGGAAGGAGTTCAAAGGGGTGTTTCTTGATCACTTTTTCCCATTGGACTTAAGGGAGGCCAAAGTACAAGAGTTCATCAACCTCAAGCAAGGTGGTATGAGTGTGAGGGAGTATATCCTTAAGTTTACTCAAATGTCAAAATATGCTTCATTCATGGTTGCCGACTCAACATCTCCTATGAGAAAGTTTGTTTTAGGTGTATCGGATATAGTCTCAATGCAGTGCAAGATGGCTATGCTGATTTGAAAGATGGATATCCCTAGAATTATGACCTATGCAGAGCAAATAGAGAGTGAGAAGCTAAAGGAGAAAACTAGGGAGTCAAAGAGGCCAAGGGCCATTGTTGGTGATTTCTCTAATGCTAAGTCCGAAGGTGGTAGACATCCTCATTTTTGCTAAAGGTATTCCGGCAAAGGATATTCAAATGCCACTACTCCAAGGTTTGAAAAGGATAGGGTTCCCAACCCTAAGCCTCAAACAGGTGCTCTTATTACCCCAAGTTACTCCCATATGTAAGAAGTGTGGTAAGAATTACAAGGGTGAGTGTTTGGCGGGTTTGAATGTGTGCTACCAGTGCGGTAAGTTGGGTTATCATGTTAAGGAATGCAAGGTCAGAGATGGTTGTCCTCAAGGCCAAGTTGCTCATGGAGGCCAAGTTGCTCATGGAGGCCAAGTTTCTCAAGGTCCTCAAGTGCAACCAAAGGGTGTTCAATGCAACAACCGATTTTATGCTCTTTATGTTAGGTAAGAGGTAGAGGAGACTCCCGATATTGTTACCTATATGTTATGAGTCTTTCACTATGATGTTTATGCCTTACTTGATTTGGGGATAAAAGAGTCTATCGAAGTTGTTCGGTTTTGATTTTCCATAAAGTTATCCTATGTGATCTAGTTGAACTTGAGATGCCCTATTTTGATGTTATCCTTGGTATGTATTCTCTATATGCATGTTATACTTCTACAGACTGTAGAACCAAAGTGGTTAAGTTTCAATTTTCAAATGAGCCATTTCTAGAACAGAAGAGTAGTAAGTCTGTGTTCAAATGTCAATTCATTTCCTGCCTTAAAGCTCGGAAAATAATTTTCAAAGGTAGTATCTATCATCTTGTGAGGGTTAGGGATGAAAATTATGAATCCACTAGTCTAGAGTCAGTCCCTATTGTAAAATGGGTTTCCGGAAATCTTTTCCGATGATCTACCTGGTCTCCCTCCCAAAAGGGTGATTGATTTTGGTATAGACCTTCTTCTGGGTACTCAATCCATTTCTATTCCTCTGTACCGAATGGCTCCGATGGAATTAAATGAGTTAAAGGATCAATTGAAAGACTTTTAGAAAAAGTCTTCATTTGGACATGTATATCCCCATGGGGTGCTCCCATTTTGTTTGTGAGAAAGAAAGATGGTTCACTTCATATGTGTACTAAAAATTGGCAATTGAACAAAGTCACTATCAAGAATAAATACCAATTCTGAGAATAGATAATTTGTTTGAATAATTGCAAGGGGAAAGCTATTTTTCTATGTTTTATCTCCATTCTGGTTATCACCAACTAAGGGTAAGGGAGTGTGACATTCCCAAAACGGCATTACAAGCAAGGTAAGGCCACTATGAGTTCTTATTTGTGTCATTTGGTTTGACCAATGCCCCCACAACATTCATGGACTTTATGAATCAGGTGTTCAAATAATATTTGGACATATTTGTAATTATGCTTATTGATGATATTTTGGTTTACTCTCGAAATGTGGAGGAGCATGCTAATCATTTGAGGATTGTGTTGCAAACTCTAAGAGGCAAGCAATTATTTTCAAAGTTTAATAAGTTTGAGTTTTGGTTAAGAGAGGTGGCTTTTCTTTGTAACATTGTGTCTGGTGAAGAGATCATGGTTGATCCAAAGAAAACTAAGGAGGTAAAGAATTGACCTAGACCATTGTCCCATTAGGATATTAGCAGTTTCATGGGCCTAGCTTGATATTAGAGAAGATTTGTAGAAGGGTTCTAATCGATATCATCACCTTTTACTAGGTACTTAAAAGAAGGTGAATTTTCATTAGTCGGAAGCTTGTGAAAATAGTTTTCAAGAGTTGAAAGATTGTCTCACTATCGCTCTTATTTTGACTATATCACAAGGTCCGATGGTTTTGTTGTATGTTGTGATACTTCAAAGGTTGGACTTAGTTGTGTTTTGATGCAACATGGTAAGGTGATAGCCTATGCTTTTAGGCTACTTAAGGTGCATGAACGATATTATCTGACTTAGGACTTAAAGCTAGCGATGGGGGTGTTTGCTTTGAAGATTTGAAGACGCTATCTTTATGGTGTCCATATGGATGTATTCACTGACTATTAGATTTTACAATATGTTTTTAAGAAAAAAGATTTGAACTTTCGGCAAAGGAGATGGCTTGAATTATTGAAGAACTATAACGTAAGTGTGTTGTACTATCCGGACAAAGCTAATGAGGTTGTCAATGCACTAAGTAGATTGTCCATGAATAGTGTTGAACATGTTGAAGAAGATAAGAATGCATTGGTTAAGGATATTCATATGTTGGCACATTTAGATATATGTTTGGTAGATTCAAATGATTGAGGTATTCTTGTGCATAATGGTTTGGAATCTTCTCTTAAGGCCAAACAAAACCACGATCGATTGCCGAAAAAAGCCATTGAGGATTTCTTCCAAGGGGGAGATGGTGTTATTTTCTATCAATGCCAGTTGTGTGTACCTAATGTTGGTGCTTTAAGAGAGTTGATATTTAATTAGGCCGATAGTTCTCAATATTCGATTCATTCGGGTTCCACCAAGATGTATCGTGATTTGAGGGAAATGTATTGGTGCAATGGTATGAAGAAGTACATAGCAGATTTTGTAGCTAAGTGTCCAAATTGCCAACAAGTTAACATTGAGCATCAAAGGTTGGACGCTCTAGCCCAAGACATTGAAATTCCTACTTGGAAGTAGGAAGATGTGAATATGGACTTTGTAATGGGTTTGTCTTGTACTAAGAAGAAACATGATTCCATTTGGGTCATTTTAGATTAGATGACTAAGTCGGATCATTTTCTACTAGTTAAGACATATTATGGTGCCGAAGACTATGCTAACTTATATATTTATGGGTTGGTAATACTTCATGGTATTCCCTTGTAAATTACATCGGATCGAGGTACTCAATTCACTTCACACTTTTAGAAATTATTTCTAAAGGGTCTTGGTAAAAAGGTTAAGTTAAGTACCATTTTCTTTACTCAAACCGATGGTCCAGCCGAAAGAATGATTCAAACTTTAGAGGATATGTTAAGGGAAACTTTCATCGATTTTAAAGGGAGTTGGGATGAACATTTTCCATTGATTGGGTTTGCCGATAATAATAGTAATTACTATACCATCCAAATGGCTCCTTCTAAAGCATTGTATAGGAGAAGATGTAGATTCCCGATGGGATGGTTTAAAATGGGTTAGATGGCCCTAATTGGTCCAAATTTGGTGATAGATGCTATGGAGAAGGTAAGAATCATAAGTCACAGGTTGAAGACAGCTCAAAGTCGCCAATAGTCTTATTCGGATGTTAGGAAAAAAGTTCTTGAATTTCAAGTAAATGATTGGGTCTATTTGAAAGTTTCACCCATGAAGGGTGTAATACATTTTGATAAGAAAAGGAAATTGAGTCCTAGATATGTTGGACCTTATAAGATATTTAGATGTATTGGAAAGGTGTCTTATGAGTTAGACATGCCACGTGAATTAGATATGGTTCACTCGGTGTTTCACGTATCTATATTGAGAAAATTCGTGGGTGATCCGAATTCCATTGTACCATTGGAAGATGTAAAAGTTAAGGATAATTTCACTTTTGAGGAGGTTCTGGTGGAAAGTTAAGATTGGCAAGTGAAGAAGCTAAGAAATAAAGAGGTTGTATCCGTTAAAGTTTAATGAGGAATCAACAAGTAGAAAGTGCTACTTGGGAGGGAGATGCTGATATGACGAAATAATCCCTCGTACCTCCTTCCCTCTAGTAAAGCCTAAAGAAGTAAGCTGTTCTTAGTCAAGTTAACTGAAATCTTACATATTTAGTTCCTCGTATGTCATTCATATTCATGCATGTTCATGAAAGTTTATTTTAAAAGTCATGATTTATGTTAAGTTTAAAGTCTTCATGTTTAATGTATTTTAAAGGTGTAATTATATTCATCTTGGTTTCTAGTCCTCTTTCCGTGTCTTTCCTATGCTAAGTTAATCTCATTCAAGGACTTATGTTCCCAATGGGGAGATATTATAATACCCCGGAAGATTGTATCTCCAAATCTTCAAAGCAAACACAACCGTCATCAACTCAAAGTCATGGGTCAGATAGTTCTTTTCATGCACCTTAAGTTGAGTAGAACAATAGGCTATTATGTTAACATTTCGCATCAAAACACAATAAAAACAAACCCTTGAAGAATTACAATATGCCACAAACCCATTATATCCTTCCGATAAAGTTAACAATGGAGCGGTAGTAAGTGTATCTATCAACTCTTGGAAGCTTTTCTCACATGCCTCAGAGCATTGAAATTTCACCTTCTTCTTAGTCAAATTAGTCAATAGCAATGCAATGGAGGATAATACTTACACAAATTGTCTATAATAACTAGCTAAGCCCAAGAAACTTTGATTATTGGGAGGATACAAATGTCTTGGACAATTCTTAACTGCCTTAGTTTTCTTAGGATCAATCAAAATTCCTTTATCAGAAACAATGTGACCAAGAAAAGCAACCGACCTCAATCAAAACTTACAGTCTAAACTTAGGAAATAGCTGATGATCCTTGAGGATTAGCAAGATAATACTTAAATAATTGCCATGCTAACCCTAACTTCGACAAAAGATTAATATATCATCAATGAACATAATAACAAACATATCCAAGTATTGTTTGAACACCATGTTCCTTAAATCCATAAAAGATGCAGGAGCATTCATTAGTCCAAAATACATAAAAAACTATTCAAAATGGCCATAACAGGTTCTATAAGTCATCTTCAAAATGTCACACTCTCTTACTTGGAGTTGATGTTAACCCTATTGAAGATCAAATTTGGAAAAATAACTTGTACGTGGAAGTTGATCAAACAAGTCATCAATTCATAAAATAGGATACTTATTCTTAATCGTTGTTTCAATTATCGGTAATCAATACACATATGAGGAGAACCATCATTCTTCCTTACAAAGATAATCGGAGCACCCCATAGAGAGATTCTTGGTGTTATGAAATACTTATTCAACAAATCTTTCAACTGATCCTTCAACTCCTTAAATTCTGTGGGAGCCATTCGATAATGACGAATAGAGATAGGTTGGGTATCTAGAAGAAGATTAACACCAAAGTCTATTTCCCTTTCATAAGGGATAGCTGGAAGATCCTCAGGAAAAACATCCAGAAACTCATTAAAAACTTAAATTGACTCAAGAGTAGGATCTTTCGGATTTGTATCCTTAACCTATACTTGATGATAATGTAACCTCTAGAATTCATTTTCCAAGCTTTAATGCATGAGATTAATTGACTTTTAAGCACATAATTACTATCTTTCCATTCAAAGAGTGACTCATTAGGACACTGAAACTTAACAACACGGGTCCTATAAAATATCGAAGCATAACATGCATAAAGCCAATCTATATCAAGCATAACATGCATAAAGCCAATCCATATCAAGCATAACATGCAATTGGTCATATCAAGTTTTACAAGATAAACTTAGGTGATTTTCTAAAAAACTGAGTCTGGACAATTTCTATAAACTTTTGTAGCCGAAATTGAATCACTAATAGAAGTATAGATTCAAAAGGGTTGTAACAAGATTTTCGGACTAATATCAAATTTTATAACAAGATAAGGAGTAAAAAATGATAGAGTATCATTCAAATATAATGATGCATAAAAATTGAACTCAAAGACCTTTAACTTACTAGTCACAATATCGGGGGAATCCTCCAACTTATGATGATCCCGTAAGGCATATCATTTATTCTTGCACTGATTACCACACAAAGTAGTACCAAGTTGAGACGGTCAGCCTATACTAGTCTGAACCTAAGTTTGGGGTCGACGACTTCCCCCTCTAGTAATACCCAAAGTAAAATCCTTCTCTTGGCGCATCTTGCCCCCCCCCCCCCAAAAAAAAAGAACCTGAACCCGCCAAACACTCACCTTGGGGCCTCTTCCCACACTTATTGTATAAGGGAATAGTTTGTCTACTAGAAGCTCTTCATTGAGGCTTAGGGTTAGACACACTATCTTTTTTGACTTAGGAGCTGGAGCGTTAGAAGATTTTTGGATCAAGTACTTAAGGAAAAATTACAAATGGACACCGTTATCATACTTGCCATGAGAAAACTCACCAATATCGATCTGTTCCCTCTTGGACTCCCTAGCCTTGTCCTCAACTTCTCTTTCTAAATTCAATTTGTTTCACATATTTCATGAGCCTTGAGATATCAATCTCCTTATTGAGCATGTAATTTCTACATTCTTTAACCACCAAGTCTGACACACCTCAAACAAATTTTCCCATTCGAGCTATAGAGTCAACAACCATGAATGAAGCATACTTTGACTATTTAGTGAATTTCATAGAATACTCTCTTAAACACATATTCCCTTATCTTATATTGATGAATTCTTGCACCTTAGCCTCCCTCACTTCTAATGAAAAGAAACGATCAAGAAAAGCGCTCTGGAACTTTTCCTAATCAACGGTACCATCATCTCTACCTCTTTCACCCTTTGACTATTCATACCATATTTGAGAAACTCACTTTAGTTGATAAGCCACCAAGTCCACCTTCTCCATCTAAAAATTTCCCATGATGTCAATAATCTTAACAATACCCTAATAAGTTCTTGTGGATCCTCATCCAATTTAGAGACATGTAACTTGAGAGGGTTCACGTAAGTAAAGTCACAAACTCTAGCCCATATTTGGGTTCACAGGAGCAACAACTTTCCAATTGGATTGTGCAGCCACAGCTTGAGCTAGCATTTGGAAAGACTCCCTAACTCGGCATGTGATACTTGTTTCGCCAAAGGATTATTTGGAGCTTGTTGCTCCAATTCAACATTTTTTCTATAATAACAGGTAGAGAGCGTATAAGGGAAACCTTAGATTTCAACTCTATAGCACGACATAGGAATGATGATAGAAGAAAAGTTTCGTAAATTGCATCATAGCTTCCTATTCAAAAATGTGGCATGCTTCAAACCCATGAACCAGGCTCTACTTGACGTAGCATGTTAGACTCTCTAGGATACCTCTAAACCTTGTGCTCTAATACCAAGTTTGTCACGACCCAAGCTAGTCCTTAGGCTTGATATGATAATTATGATCCCTAGAGACCCCAGCCAACCCTTTTGATATATCACACATGAGAATGCATAAGGAAAATAAGAATATAACAAGATACATCATTAATGTGGAATAAAATTCTCAATAAGGAAATCTTATCAAGAAAGGAAAACAAGCTAAAATCCTTGAATTACGGGACAACATAGACTACACGATAAATCTAGCATGCCTCTACTAGTCTAGACAGGGCATAAGACAAGCTCCTATCTCACCAACATAAGTAGTAAAACTCATAGGAAACATAAGATATCATAAATGTTGTGTATTCAAAACATGACGAATCATCAACAATGAGAAAGTATTAACACAAGCTCTTGAACCAAACCTTTTGGTTTTTGATACTAATACTTCACTTGTTGACAATTACAAAATATTGCCACAAACTTCGCAATAGCTTTTTTTCATGCTATTACATCAATACAATTCTCTCAAATCATAATACATCTTTGTAGAACCTGGATGAATATAATATCGTAAACTATATACTTTGAACAATATCATTTCCCTCAAGACATAGAAATTGGCAATACACAATCAACCTTGATATATCAAAATACCATCTCTCCCTTGGGAGAAAGACTCAATGGATATTTTGGAAATAAGCTACCAAGGTAGGATCATTATCTTGCTTTGCCTTAACATCCTCCACAAGAGATGATTAGAAATCATTATGGAAAATAATACCACCATCTTCCGTATCAAAAAGTCAAAACACCCAAGCGACCTAATCTATGAACATCACAGACTATACTTCTTTGAATCCTCAATATGGGAAACACTATTCATGGACAATCTACTAAGAGCATCGACAACCATATTTGCTTTACCCGGATTGTACAACACACTTTTATCATATTCTTTCCACAACTCAAGCTACCTCCTATGTCAAAGATTCAAATCATTTTGGTCGAACACATAAAACTCTTATGATCGGTAAATATATTCACGTGGACACAATATAAATAGTGCCTCTAAATATTTAAAGAGAACACAACTACAGCTAGCTCCAAGTCATACGTCAGATAGTTCTTTTCATGCACCTTGAGGTGCCTAGAAGCATAGGCTATAATCTTACCATTTTGCATAAAAACACATCCAAGACCAATCCTTGAGGAATCACAATAAAAAATAAACCAATAGGATCCTTCTATCAAAGTCAACATCGAAGAGAAAGTAAGCTTATTTTTTAAATCTTGGAAATTCTTCTCAGATGCATCAAACCATTGGAATTACAATGGATGAAAAAACCATTAACAAACCATCTATAATAACTAGCTAAGAATAATAAACTCCAAATATCAGACAGAGCAAAGGTCTAGACCCATTTTTAACCACTTCGGTCTTCATAGGATCGACCATAATGTCTCAACTGGATATAATATGGACAAAGAAAGTAAGTGACCTAAATCAAATCTCACAGTTGGTAAACTTAGCAAATAACTGCTACTTCTTTAGAATTTGAAAGACAATCTTCAAATGATCGGCATGCTCTTCCTCTCTCTAAGAATAACCAAATATTATCAATGAACACAATTATGAACATATCCAAATATTTCTTGAACATCCTGTTCATCAAATCCGTAAAATTTGCAGGATTATTTGTTAGTTCAAAAGACATAACAAAGAATTCAAAGTGGTCATATTGAGTTTTGGAAGCCGTCTTCAGAATATCACAGTCCTTTCCTCGGAGTAGATGATTACCTGATCAAAGAACAATCTTTGAAAAATTGCTTGCTCCTTGAAGATATGAAAAACTAAAATTGGGAAATTTTGATACTCTCTTAGTCACAACTAAATCATCAATAGGAGTATATACTTAAAAAGGTTCTAACAAGATCTTGGGACTAACACTGAATTTCATAGCAAGATAAGGAGTAACAAATGATAGAGTAGCACCTAGATATAATAATGCATAAACATAATAGTCAAATACTTTCAACATACAAGTCAGAACATCAGGAAAATCCTCTAACTCCTGATGAGTCTGATGGGATAAAACCTATTTTGGCGTTGTTCGCAGCCGATAGCCTAAATCTGAGCCTAGGGTTGACCATATCCACCTCTAGTAGAATTTGAAGGACAATCCTTCACTTTATGACCCATCTTAATACAACCAAAACAAGACACGAACATGCCAAACATTCTCTAAGATGCTTTTTCTATACTTTTTGCATGGGGAAATAGGTTGACCACTCGGAGTCCCTTCTTAAGGCTTAGGGTTAGACAACATATCTTTGTTGAGTTTAAGAGCTGGATCATGTAGGAGTTTTGGCCGGAATACTTTTAGAAAAACTAAGGAAGGCCACCATTTTCTAACTTACCTTAAGCAAAATTTTCCCCATCGGTTTGAGCCCTCTTGGACTCCCTTCTAGACTTCTCCTATAGCTTATCCTTCTCTATTTGTTCGACATGTGTCATAAGCATCGAAATATCCATTTCCTTGATTAGCATAGTGGTCCAACATTCCTTGACCACTAAATTGGAAACACCTGAAATGAACTTGCTCATTCGATTCCTTCTTTCCGCAACCATGAAAGGAGCATACTTTGAAAAATTAGTGAACTTGAGGGAATACTCCCTCACACTAATATTATAGCGGAGAAAGTTGATGAAGTCTTGCACCTTAGCTTCACTTAACTACAAAGGAAAAAACAGATCAAGAAAGGTACTCCTGAATTCCTCCCAATCAACTGGATCATTAAGTCTATCCCTTTCATCCTTACATTTCCCATGACAAACTTGCACAAATTCCTTAAGTTGATAAATCGCTAAGTACACCTTCTCCACCAGACTAACACCCATGGTGCGCACGATCTTTGCAATACCCTCAATAATTCTTATAGATCCTTTTCTACCTTCGGGCCATGAAAATCAGGATGATTAATTTGAGTGAAGTCATGAACTCGGCTAGCCGTTGTACCCACATTTGGGTTCAGTGGAGCTTCCACTTCCCTATTAGCTTGAGCGGCTATGGCTTTAGCAAAAACTTGGAATGCAGCCCAAAACTCCACATGAAAGACTTGCTCATTCAAAGACTCATTCAGATCTTGTTGCTCCTCTTCAACATTTCTTTCGATGGTACTTTTTCGTAGAGGCATGATTTTGAAAATGCAAAGAGAAAGTGTTAGAGGATTAATCCTTAGATTTCAACTCTAACGCAACATGATATCTTGAAAGAAGTGAAGTTTGTTACTAAAACACCTTTTAACCTTCTATTTATCAATGTGGTAACTTTATACCAATGAACAAAACTCTACTCGATGTGACATTTTAGACTACCTAGAACACTTTATATCTTGTGCTCTGATACCAAATTTATCATAACCTAAGACATGTCCTAGGAATGACACCATGATTAGAATCTTGAGGTACCCCAACCAAGCGTCTTAGCATATCATTCATAAGCTTACATAATGTAAGTAAAGTAAAAAATCTACGACATAGATTAAAAAATAAAGTCTCAAAATGAAAAGTACCAATAAAGTAGAACAAGTGTCGAACTCAAAATGAAAAGACAAGATAGACTCCATGATATACAACATGCCTCTATTAATCTTGATGAAGGCATAAGACAAGTTCCTAGCTCACCCAATATAAACTCTGAAAAGTCATAAGAAAGTGAGAAAAATTAAACTATCACATCCTCGAAACATGAGGACTCATCAACAATGGAAGTAATATGTCACGACCTAAATCCGTAGGCTGCGACGGGTTCCCGAACTGGACACTCGCATATACCCTTGCTAACCATAAGTAAACATGTCTCCTATTAGAGTCATAGTGTGCCAATAGACAAGATAATATATAAGCCGAAGAGGCTATCGTAGCATATCGGCCCAACTGTATATACATACATATACATAACCCACATACATGTCCACAGACATCTAACAGTAAGAACAGTAACATAAGGCAGGACAAGGCCCCCATCGTACCTATCAACAAATTAATATATACATAGGGTTAATACCAAAACTAGGCTCCGGTGCTATGGAGCACTTCTGAACTACTGAGTGGAGCTTCTATGCTGACGGATCCCCAAAGTGTGCATCTGTACCTGTGAGGATGAACACACCCCCCCCCCCTCCCGAGAAAAGAGGAATTAGTACGATATATGTACTAACTATGTAAAGCATAGACATCATAAGGAAATTACAGTTGGCGTAGGGATGCATGGGAAAGTGTGACATCTAATCATTTACTGTACCTTTAGCTTATAACATAAGATCATTCATACTATCATCACGTACTGTACCTATCCCATTTGGGTACTTCGTGTAATGACTACATCACTCTGTTATCATAAGCATGTGTATATTATTAGTGCTATATCATATAATAATGCCGAAGAACATTTGGTCTGATCCGCATATCATATAGTAATACCGAGAAACAATCAGCCTAATTTGTATATTATATAGTAATGCCGAGGTACGTTTGGCCCGATCCATATATTATATAGTAATACCGAGGAACATTCGGCTCAATCCATATGTTATATAGTAATGCCGAGGAATGTTTAGCCCAATTCGTATATTATATAGTAATGCCGAGGAACATTCGGTCTGATCTGTATATTATATAGTAATGCCGAGGAACATTTGGCCTGATCCGTATATTATATACTAATATAGAGGAACGTTCGGCCTAATCCGTATATTATATAGTAATAGCGAGGAAAGTGTGGCCCAATCCATATATTATATACCGTACCTGGCCTTTTATGGGACTCGATGTCATCATATAATCATATACCGTATCCGGCCCTTTGTGGGACTCGGTGTCATAATCATTATATACCTTACCCAACCCTTTATGGGACTCCATATCATAATCATCATATACCGTACCCGGACCTTTATGGGACTCGGAGAAAGATTTATTACAGTATACATGAGTAAGATAGTGAGTAACCATAAACAATCTAAATCATTATCAGAGTCTCGACAATGTTAGAAGATTAAGCTATCGTCTGAGGACCAGAATAGTAGTGTAGCCATCTCGAATGCCTTCTAAATGCCATAAAGGCCTATACCACTTAGGATTGCGGGTACCCTAGACATGTGCTAAAATAATACTAATAGTTCATAGAATAATAAATACCCGTCGTCATATAGTCCATAGGACTAGGAGCTTATCCATCTAGTACTTCTCAACCTAAGCAGTTCAAGGAAAGTAGTTCAACCTACTACAAGAGTTTGACATTCAGAAGTGAATAAGAGATACAAATTACATTTAAGACTTAAGAGTGGGGTTACCCCAAAGCTCGTATCACATTTTACTTACAATTAGGACATGCCAAAGGATGAGAAAGAATAATCTTTACCTAGTCTCTACTTTTACTCAAGGAGTCATCATTTATATATATCATACCCGGCCCGTCATGGGCTCGGTATTATAACCTTATTATTGCATTACCTTACCATCCTAGCACCACACTTATGTCAAAGACATATCAAGAGTAAAGAAGGATAACTTTACGGACACATGCCAAAACATGCCAAGATAAAGGAAATAACTTCACATACTTACTACTCTCCATCATATAGAAGCCTTGAGAGGCAATAAATCAACTAGTATAGGAATTCTACCATCGAGAAGTGAATAAGACTTATGGTTCATACTTGGAGTTCTATGAATGGAATTTTCCCCACATTTCGTATATCAATCACTTAAGGCTAAGACAAGCCAAAAGAAAAGAAGGATAGCTTCACATACCTCTTACGGATTACTCTTACACGTTCGCCTCGTCGTCTCTTGAACCTATTTAACTTAAAAGTAATACTAAGGTTAAAGAAATTTCACTTTCGAATGTCCAACTCTACACCCAAGTACTCATAGGAGTTATTTCCTTATCTATTACCCTCGATTAGTTTGTTACTAGTTCCGAACCAACCAAAAATCGGGTAGCATCTCCCATATAACTTCAACATCCCCGAGATTTAAAATCATCCACAATATCAAAAAAAATAAAACCAACAAAAACCAGCAGCATATTTACAAGTAAATCACTTCAACCTTACACAATACAAGCTCCAAACGACTAGGTCCAAACTACGATACGAAAATAGAGTTTTTAATCTTTATTTCACAAAATATTTAACCATACAAAATGGAGGGTCATGTGGATGCAACCAGAAGAAACCAAACCCTTTTTAAAACACTTTTAAGCCCTTCAACATGCAACCCAACCAGATGCACCTGCAACACCACAACGACAACCCACTACTCAACTTTGATGTAGCTATAACCACTTCAATTTAGTTTATTTCCAACATCAAGCATCCTTATACACTTTTTCCACTTTCAACCTTATTTAAGAAATTTAATATACTTCATAAAAACACAATAGACTCCAGTTCAAATGAGAAAACGTTACCTTACCCGAAACTCGCCAAAACTTGTCGGAACTCGCCTCAGAATTTCCTTTAGCGCAGCTGAAACTTTGGGGCTGTTTGTTAACATTTTGGGGCTTCTCCAAACCATAAATTTATATTAATAACAACATCATACCTTTGTGGTATACCCTAGATAATTAATTCATGGAACAGAATCGGAGAACTTACCTTTTCCTCTCCAAAACCGTAGCTCTCTCTCTCTAACTCAATGTTTCTTTTTCTTCTTCTCTTTTCTAGAATTCTCTTGAAGAAGATGACTTATGGGAAAAGGATGAGGGAAATAAGTCATAAAACATATATATATATAGGCCACCTTAGGGGATGACAAGTGTCAACCCCTCATTGGTGACACGTGTCAAGTCTTCGTAGGGACAATGCACCATCTCCTCCACTTAGGGGCTGCCATATGGCATGTGGGGCCCACCCCTTTGCTGTAGATGCTGCCATGTGGCACTCTCTTCTTCTCCCTGTGGGTTCTTAATCTCATCTTCTTTTACGAATCTATGTAATTCTTGCTACGTAAGCTTGGTATGCACTTAAGTAGCTTAAGTATTTAAGATTTCCAAGTTGGTAGCTTATGTAAGTAAGTCGAGTCCTACGACTCGTTACTTGGCCTCCAACTCCTCTTTTTTGTTTTTTGAAATTCCAATTTTTCCCTTAACCTTTTCTAGTATTTTCACATCCAAAATTTTCATAACCAACTTATGTATCAGACAAGATCAAAACATAATATTATCCTTAACTTGTTACAATTATCTCCAAATGTCCAAAGGTGCAAAATACGGGTTATAACATAACACAATCAACTCTACTCACTAATGGGATGTGCATGATGATCGACTGACCCTACATTATGATACAATATAGACAAAAGTACGTATTAGTACATTGAATGCACTAAGTATATGAGAAGTATGCATGAATAATAAAAATGGGATATAATCAAATAAAACATGGGATGCCTGCCAATATCTTAAAATATGAGTGAAACCAAAAGCATTTAAAGATAATTAACATGTGGTCAATGCAGCATAAAACATTAGAATAAAGCTTATAGGACATAACATATACATATGTGGGATATTTAACCTTAACCAACATATAAGACTATGTGAGCTATAACATAGAATTCAATGTAACTCCCACACTAAGAAGACAAAATCTACTTGCCAAGATAGACTCTATATCATAAACATAATCATTAGTTATATGTGGATCCACTAGTTAAGCCATATAAGCGAAACCTATGGTGGCATATAGTTTAGGAACTAATAGTTGCTACTAGGGTTCCCTCATTCATCACCCCCATAATGTTTGCTCGATGCTAAGTTAATAACCAATGAAATACACAAACATAATCATTAGGGAAGGTAAACCAACCAATTAAATATCATGAAAATATAACATAAAAATAGATCATTAAAAACCATGATCATAACTTGAATTCGGGGATACTTGCCTTTCTAAGAATCAAAATAATCATAACTTATGTGCTGTACAAAAACCTTTCACAATTCATGAACTTGATGATCATAATACCATAATAATCCTTGAAATTTGTAGTATAATGCATGGGTCATTGAAAAACATCTTGAAAACATGCATGAATAGAATATTACACAAGAATTAGCATATAATTGAGTTGATCCATATGCAATTTTGAAGAAAACCCTTCAAATTGAGAAATTAGAATTGAAATTAAGATAGAATTAATGAGAAAACCTTGGAACTCCATGGATGGAATAAATTCATGGATGAATTCCCACATACGTGGAGTTAGAAAGATTGAATTCAATCTCTAAATAGAAACTTGATGATTTTGCCCTAGTTCTTGCCTTGGAGAGAAGTTGCAGCGACTTTAAAGGTTTAATATAGTGATTTGGAAGAATGAGGGTTTAGGAGAGTTAGGAATTAGTTATAGACATGGAATTAATCCCCAAAAATGTTATATACATAATAATAATAATTTTATTAAGAGATCAAAACACCCCTTAACTTAACTACACGATGTTGCCTGACAAAGGGTTACCACGACCCATGATGCTCACCGCAGGTCATGGTGATGATCATGGTGAGAAAGGTGAGATGATTTGGGGGTGGTTTCCACCATTGAGGCCATAAAAATCCATATAGGGCTCCACAGATTGTGGACCCTATTGTGGTCCTCTTCTTTACTTATATGTCTTAGGGATTGGCTCCACATAGGAGTCTATAATCCGTCGTAGGGACTACGAGACATAGTACCTCTAATATTTCTCTCCCCTATTTCCATAAGTTCCAAGGACCTACCAGGAGTCCTATTATGCCCCTTGTTCAAGTTTATGCCTGATGAACTGGGCCCATGAAGGCATCTGGTGCATAAAAACTCTGATTTTCTTTAAAACTCTTTCAAACACCATTAGCTGACTCTTCTAACTTCTGGGGTCTTATAAGGATATCATGAAATCATATCAAATTTTGCCTCCCATAGCACCCTTAACCTCTTGGTTCCTCTATATCACCTTAACAGATGCAACTTCTTTGTTTCTCAACTCTAAAACTTAACAGTCTAGAATTTCAACCAAAACCTCCTCATAGGATAAACTCTCCTTTACCCCAATGATTTCCAAAGGAACAATTGAGCTAGAATCACCAACAAACTTCTTTAACAATGAAACATGAAACATCGGATGAACTGATGCCCACTCCGAAGGCAAATCCAACTCATATGCCACCTTAATAAAGTGCCTTAAAATTTGATATGGGCCCATATACGAGGGACTAAGCTTCTCCTTATTTTTAAAATGCATTAAACTCTTCATGGGTGACATTTTCATGTATACCAAATCATTAACCTCAAACTCAAGTTCCCTTTCTTTTACATTCGAATAGGACTTTTGTCAGCTTTGGGTTATCTTCAATCTTTCTCTAATGAGTCTAACCTTTTTCAAAGCCTCATTCACTAACTCAGGTCCTATAAAGGCTACTTCATCAACTTCAAACCAACAAATAGGAAACATCCCCTACCATATAAAGCCTCAAACTGAGCCATTGGAATACTAGAATGGTAGCTATTGATATATGCAAACTTGATCAATAGCAAATGATCATTCTAATTTCCCTTGAAGTCAATGGCACAAGCTCTCAACATGTCTTCCAATGTTTGAATATTATGCTTGGCTTGACTGTCAGTTTGAGGGTGAAAAGTTGTACTAAGCTTAACTTGAGTACCAAGACCCTTTTTGAAAGATCGCCAAAACTATAAAGTAAATCAATTACCTCTATTCGAAATGATAGATAATGGAACACCATGAAGCTTCACCAACTCTAGAATGTAAATTCTAGCATTATCCTGGGTAAAATAAGTTATCTTAACGGGAAGAAAATGCATCGACTTAGTTATTCTATCAACAACAAGTTAAATTGAATATTATTGCTTACGAGTACGAGGAAAATCGGTAAGGAAGTCCATGTTCAAGTCTTCCCACTTTTAAGTAGGAATCTCAATATCTTAAGCTAAATCCTTTGTTTTTTTAGCTGAACCTTCATTTGTTGACAATTAGGACATCTGGCCACTAACTCCACAATACCCACCTTCACACCATTCCATAAATATATTTTTCTCAATTTTCTATACATCATTGTGGAACCTAGATGAATACAATAATCTAAATTATATGCTTCGAATAATAATTTCCCTTGAGCCATCAATATGGGGTCATACAATTAGCCTTGATATCTAAGCACACTATCTCCTTCTTGGGAGAAATCCTGACCTTTTTGCCAACTGATTTCTTCAACTAAACCAAAGTGGGATCATTATCTTTCTTTGCCTACATATCCACCGATAGAGATGATTCACAACTATTTTGAATAACACCACCACCATCTTCTAAATAAACTAAGCAAACACCCAAATGAGCTAGTCTATGGACATTATGAACTAACTCCTTACTTTATTCCTCAATATGGGAAACATTATTCATGGATAACCAAGCAACCACATTCACTTTACCTAGATGGTACAATACACTCCTATCATAATCCTTCAACAACTCAAGTCATCTCCTCTGTCGAAGGTTTGAGTCCTTTTGGTTGAACATATATTTCAAACTCTTATGTTCATTGAAAATATCAACATGAACACCATAAAGATAGTGTCTCCAATTGTTAAAAGAAAACACAACCACCGCTAATTTTAAATCATGGGTCGGGTAGTTCTTTTCACACACCTTAAGTTTCGTAAAAGCATAGGCTAACACCTTATCATTTTATATAAAAAAAAACAACACCAATCCTTGAAAAATCACAATATGCCACAAACCCATTGGATCCTTTCGATAAAGTTAACATTGGAGCAGTACTGAGTCTATCTATCAACTCTTGGAAGCTTTTCTCACATGCCTCAGAGAATTGAAATTTCACCTTCTTCTTAGTCAAAGTAGTAAAGGGCAATGTAACGAAGGAGAAACCTTCCACAAACTGTGTATAATAACTAGCTAAGCCTAAGAAACTTTGAATATTGGAAGGAGACAAAGGTCTTGGCCAATTCTTAACCGCCTCAATTTTCTTAGAATCGACCAAAATCCCTTTACCGGAAATATTGTGTCCAAGAAAAGCAACCGACCTCAATCAAAACTTACACTCTAAACTTAGGAAATAGTTAATGATCCTTGAGGATTGGCAAGATAATAGTTAAATGATTTTCATGCTCACCCTCACTTTGACAAAAGATCAATCTATCATCAATGAACATAATAACGAACATATCAAAGTATTATTTGAGCACCATGTTCCTCAAATCCATAGAAAATGCAGGAGCCATAATAGGTTCAATAAGCCATCGTCAAAATGTCATATTCTATTACTTAGATTTGATGTAAACCTGATCGAAGATCAATTTTTGAAAAATAGCTTGCACCTTGAGTTGATCGAAAAAGTTATCAATTCATAGAATAGGATACTTATTCTTAATTGTGACTTTTTTGAATTGCCGATACTCAATACACATATGAGGATAAACATCCTTCTTCCTTAAAAAGAGAATCGGAGCACACCATACAGAGATTCTCAATGTTATGAAACACTTATCCAACAAATCTTTCAACTCCTTAAATTCTATCAAAGCCATTCAATAATGACGAATAGATATAGGTTGGTATTGGGAAGAAGATCAACACCAAAGTCTATTTCCCTTTCGGGAGGGATACCTGGAAGATCATTAGTAAAAACTTCCAGAAACTCATTAACAACTAAAACTGACTCAAGAGTAGGAGCATCTAGATTTGTATCCCTAACTTATGCTAGATGATAATGTAACCTCTAGAAATTATTTTCCAAGCTTTAATGCATGAGATGAATTGACTTTTAAACACATAATTACTATATTTCCATTCTAGGACTGACTCATTAGGAAACTAAAACTTAACTACATGGGTCGTACAAAAAATTGAAGCATAACATGTAAATATTGTATGAACAATGGAAGGGTGAAAGAGTTAAAGATGATAGTACTGTTGATTAGGAAAAGCTTAAGAGTGCTTTCCTTTATCTTTTGTTTTTATTAGAAGTAAGGGAGGCTAAGGTGCAAGAAATCACCAACATAAGGCAAGTGAATATAAGTGTACGAGATTATTATTTGAAATTCACTAAATTATCAAAGTATGCTCCATTCATGGTTGTCGACTCTAGAGCTCGAATAAATAAATGTATTTGGGGTGAGCCAGACTTGGAGGTCAAAGAATGTAGAACTTTCATGCTCAATAAGGAGATGGACATCTCAAGGCTCATGAAACATCCCAAGAAAATTGCATTGAGAATAAGAAGTTGAGGACAAGGCTAGGGAGTCCAAGAGGGCACAAACCAATGTTGGTGAGTTTTTTCATGTCAAGTACGATAACGGTGGCCGTTTGTAATTTTTTCTTTAGTAATCAATCCAAAATTATTCTACCAATCTGGCTCCTAAGTCAACAAGATAGGGTGTCTATCCCTAAGCCTCAAGGAGGAGCTTCTAGTATATAAACTATCCCTTCATATAAGAAGTGTGGGAACAGGCACCAAGGTGAGTGTTTGGCGCGTTCAAGTTCATGCTTTAGTTGGGGAAAGATGGGACAAGAGAAGGATTTTCCTTCGAGTGTTACTATAGGGGGAGGTGGTCAACCCCAGACTTAGTTTCAGACTAGTGCAGGAGGACCATATTAACATGATACTACTTTATGTGGCGGTTAGTGCCAAAATAGATTATATGCCTTACGGACTCGCCATGAGTTGGAGGATTCCTCCGATGTTGTGACTGGTAAGTTAAAGATCTTTGAGTTCTATTTTTATGCATGATTAGATCCAAGTGCTACTCTATCAAGTTTTACTCATTATCTTACGATCAAATTTAATATTAGTCCCAAAATCTTGTAAGAACCTTTTTCGATCTATACTTCTATTGGTGATTCAGTTTCGAAAAGTTGGTACCAAGGAGAAAATTCTCAACTCATGTTTACGAGTCACTCTACGACTTGTAGATCTTTCTATAACTCATAAGAGTGAGTTTTAGAGTGACCCCTTGAGCATTGTTCAGTTCAACCCTCATGAGAGGTTCTAAGGGTCAAAAGATGAGTCGTCATCCTGTTGATGAGTTGTAAGAACCACTCATTCCAAAAATTTAAAGAACATGTTTAATAAGTTCCTCAAGGTCGAGTCTACGACTCTAAAAATATGAATCATAAAAGCCTTGACGACTCCTACAAATAAGTCATAACCAAACTTTAGAGACCTATTTTGAGGTCTTTTGAAAGACTGTAGGACAAGTCAGTTTCATGACTCGTAGAGGAGATGATGAGTCATAAACTTGACTCATAAAAAACTCCTCAAGCTTGATTTCCAGGTCTTCTCAGGGATCTTCACTATGACTCAAGTCTACAAAAAGAGTCGTAGAGTCCATTCGTAGGTGCATATTCAAAGTTTTAATGAGGGTATTTGAGTTATTTTCCAAGTTTAGTTCAATAAACCTATACACAATAATGGACAAGTTCAGTCTATATCTACTCAATTCTTTAAAATTTCCCTCATTCTAAATCACGCTCCCTAATTCTCTAAGGCAAGAACTAAACTCTCTCAAGGATTCTTCTCTAGTTTCCAACTAGGGTTTCACATTTCACTAAGATTTCTTCTTTAATTTTGAGTAATTTCAATTACGGTATATGGGGATTGATTCATGGAATCCCAAAGTTTCCTCCAAGTTTTCTTCAATTTACAATTGATTATGAACCCTAGTTTTGATGAATTGCATTAGGCTAATTTAATTTAATTTTAAATTATTGTCAATGGTTATCCTAAGCATGTATCTACATGAATTTTATGATTTTAAGTTAAATTATGAATGTCCATGCATAAATATATCTCAATTACAATTTTAAGGCTCAAGAATGATTTTCATGAGTTAATTATGAGTTCAGTGATTTTAAAGGAAAGTTTAATCCAAAGTTGAGATTATAATTTAATGTTCAAAGTTATGATGATGATCAATTATGATTAAAGCATGGTATTATAGTGTGATAAGTACAATTCTCACACAATCATATTTAAACATGGTGATAAGAATAATTCTCACCAAATTTATGGATTCCAATGAATCACTAAAGTTAATGAGCTATTCTTAACATTTTTATAAAGATGGGTTGATAGTAGTTACTATCTTTCCCTATTATGTTATGATCATGTTTTTATGATTTTTTATTGGGATATTGACTAAGCATCAAGAGGACGTCTAGGTGGGTTTCGGTCAGGTAGTGCAGTTAGTTACCCAAAGGAATTCTAGTAGCAATCTAAAGTCCTAAACTATGTTGCCTGCATAGAATTGCCTTCTTAGCCTAGCTAGTGGATCCACATATAGCATAGTCGAATTTAGTTGAGTACTATGATGGAGTATACCCTGGAAAGGTAGCCTCTCCCTTCTCGATAAGGGTTACATCATATTCCATGTAGTAGCTCACATGGTCTTATATGTTAGTTAAAGGTCTTATCCCACACACACAAGTTAAGTGTCAAGGTATGAGTTTTATGATAAATTTTTCATGATATGAATAGACGAATAGTTTTCATATGTTTTCAATTGCTTTAAGCCTTACTCATGTTTATTATAATTTTTCATACATCTAATAGAATATTGTTCATGTTCCTTTACTTGTTCATGCATATCTCTTATACTTAGTACCTTGTTTGTACTAACACATATTTTTCCTATATTATCGCATACTGCAGGAATAGATGACCTTCACGATCACCCCATTCATGGATAGAGTTTCTTGGTTTTCTCTAAGAATTTGGTGAGTCCTCACATCATCAAGGATATGACTTTATTTTCACATTGTTTCATTGACTTAATTATATTATTTTGGGTTACCTAGGATCTTGTCCTCCTAAGCCCCATCAAAAACTAAACTAGAGTAATATTTAGACTCTAAGTGATGTTGTCCGATTGAACATCTATTAAGTTTACTATCCCTTAGAACCATCCCCTTGGGTTGCTCTTTCGCTTATTTTATTATGTTTGTTTACCTTATGTAGGAAGTGTATACTAAAATAGCTTGGTTGGGGTCCCACGCATCTTATTACCATGTCACAACGAGGCCCAAGTTTGGGTCAAGATAGATAGGCAGAGTATTAAGGGGAATAAGGCCCAATCTTCTGCAGCGGCACCACATGGTAGAGTTTCCAAAAGGTTAATACTTTAAGAAAAGTCAGAGGTTAAAATAGTCTATATGCTATAACGAGTCACCATGCTCAAAAGAATTCACTTAACATCGCACTGGTACGCTTAAAGTAATTTTCCTTGATGTTTATACCTTTCTTGATTCATGTGCAAACCTTTCTTTCGTGACTTTGTATATGGTCATAAAGTTTGGGTTTGATACCAAAGACCTTCTAGACTTTCAATGTTTCTACTCTTATTGGTGAGTCTATTCTAGCTTAGAGAGTCTATCGATATTGCACCATCTAGTCTATCATAAAGACACCATAGCTGACTTGGTCAAGTTGGACATGGTTGATTTTGATTTCATTCTAGGCATGGATTGGTTTCATTCTTTTTATGCCTCAATTGATTGTAGAACTAGAGTAGTTAAGTTTCAATTTCCAAATAAGCCAGCCTTAGAGTTTAAGGGTAGTCTAATAATACCCAATGATCGTTTAATCTCATACCTTAAGGCTAGAAAGTTAGTTTTAAGGGATGTATCTATAATATTTTTAAAGTTAGAGACTCTAGTGTTGAGACACCATCCCCTCAGTCAGTACCAGTAGTGAATGAGTTTCTAGAGGTCTTCCTTGAGGATCTTCCTAGAATTCCTCTTGAAAGGGAGATAGACTTTGAGATAGACATTCTTCCTAATACACAACATTTGCCTCAGATCAGTTGAAAGAGTTGAAAGAACAGTTGAAATATCTCCTAGATAAAGTTTCATTAGACCGAGCATCTCACATTGGGGCACTCTTGTTTAATTCCTGCGAAAGAAAAAAGGTCCCTTCGAATATGTATTGACTAATGTCAGTTCAACAAGGTCACCATAAAGAAAAAGTACCCTCTTCATAGGTTTGATATCCTATTCAACTAACTTCTGGATGATACTTATTTCTCCAAGATAGACCTCAGATTCAACTATCATCAGCTGAAAGTTAGAAAAACTAATATCCCGAAGACAACTTTCATACCCGTTATGGTCATATTAGTTCCTTGTTATTTTTTTGGTTTGACTAACTCTCCTACAATATTCATGGATCTCATGAATAGAGTATTTAAATAGTATCTGTACATGTTTGTTATTCTGTTCATCAATGACATTTTGATATACTCTAGAAATGAGAAAGATCATGCAAACCATCTCAAAATTGTTCTCCAGACTCTCAGGTACCGAGAATTATATGCTAATTTTTCAAACAGTGATTTTTGTCTAGAATTTGTGGCATTCTAAGGCCACACAATATCTAGTGAAGGTATCCTAGTTTATTCACATAAGATAGATGTAGTAAAGAATTAGCCAAGACCCATATCCCCAATTGACATAAATAGTTTTTTGAATTTGGCTGGTTACTATAGAAGGTTAGTAGAATGATTTTCATCCAAATCTTTACCTTACACTATGTTGACCCTGAAGAAAATTAAGTTTCAATGATATGAAGCTTCTGAGAAAAGCTTTCAGGAATAGAAAACTAGATTGACTACTGCTAGAAGGTGCAATGGGTTCTATTGTTTATTGCGATGCATCCAGAGTTGGGCATGGTTGTGTTCTGATGTAGAAATATAAGGATATAGATTATGCCTCTAAATAACTTAAAATCAACAAGAGGAATTACCCGACTAATGATCTTGACTTGGCGGTATTGGTATTTGCTTTGAAGATATTGCATCAATATCTTTATGGCTTGCATGTGGATGTGTTCACTGACCACTAAAGTCTCTGATATGTGTTCTTTCAGAAAGAGCTACATCTAGGGTAGAGGAGATTGCTTAAGTTGCTTAACGAGTACGATATGAGTATTTTCTACCACCTAGGTAAGGATAATATTGTTTTTGATGTTCTTAGTTGGTTATCCAGTGGGAGTACCGCTCATTTTGAGGAAAGAAAGAAAGAGTTGGATAACGATGTGCATAGACTTGCACTTTTTAAAGTGCACCTCATGGGCTCATATGAAAGTAGTGTTATTATGCAGAATTGAGAAGAATCATCCTTAGTGGTGGAAGTGAAGGAAAACCAAGACAAAGACCCCATTATACTTTAGTTGAAAAGAAGATGTTCATCAGCAGAAGGTGATGGATTTTGAATAAGGGAGAGATAGTATGTTAAGATAAAGAGTAGATTGTATGTTTTGAATGTTGATGGTCTCTGAGATAGGCCATGGTAGAGGTCCAAAGTTCTAGATATTTGATTACTCTAGGTTCCACAAGAATTTATCATGATTTGAGTGAAGTCTATTGGTAGAGTAGCATGAAGAAGGATATTGCAGACTTCTTTTCTAAGTGTCTGAATTATCAGCAAGTCAAAATTGAGCACCAAAAGTAATGTGGTGTGACTCAGAATATAGAACTTCCATAGTGGAAATGGGAGATGATCAACATAGATTTTATTACAGGCTTCCACAATCTTCCAGATAGCATGATTCGATATGGGTGATTGTAGATAAGATAACCAAATCAACCAATTTCTTGATAGTTAAGACTACATATTCAGTAGAAGATTATGCCAGATTGAATATCCACACGATAGTTAAACTTCATGGTATTTCATTTTCTATTATATCACATAGCGGTGCTCAGTTCACCACCCAGTTTTTGAAGTCACTTCATAAATTCTTGGGTTTGAAGGTGAACCTTAGTAGCACTTTTTATCTTAAAATAGATGCTAAGGCAGAGTGTACGATTCACACTATAGAGGATATGTTGAGAGCTTGTGTTATTGACTTTAAAGGTAATTGGGATGACTACTTGCCTCTCATTGAGTTTTTGAACAATAATAGTTACTCTTCTAGAATCCAAATGGCTCCATATGAGGCTCTTTATGGGTGAAGATGTATATCTCCGATTGGTTAATTTGAAGTTTGTGAATCTGTGTTTATGTGGCCAAACTTGGTACATCAGATTATGGAAAAGGTGAAAATCATCAAAGAGAGATTTAAACCCGATAGCGCTCAAACTACACTTCTTACAATTCAAAATGTAGGTGATCAATAGCAATGTAAACCTAACGTAGAAGGTCAGGGTCAACTCCCATAAGAAACAATAAGCAATAGACTTCAATCACGAAGTATGAAAGTGTTCTAGACTTGCGTAGCATAAAACTAAATTAATTGTAATTTAAGTTAATCAATAAGTTCATGATATCAATTTAGAAGAGTTAACTAGATTCAATATCAACACGATCAACAATATTTGGGTTGTAATAAAGTAGAAGAGGCTTGTATGGTAGGTGCGCAGTTAAGCCTATTGTTTGAATATGGGTAATTACATAGCTCAACTTTATTAATGTTGAATGGATAGGCAAAAGTTAATTAATAGCACAAAAAGCATCTTTCGACCACTATTCTTCTTTCCCTACAAGAACTTTCGAACCTGAACATCTATATCTATATAATTAAAAGAATGGAAAAGGGCCTAAAATTCCCTCAAACTATTGGAAATTGTATAAAAATACCCTTTATCCATCTATTGGGCCTAAAATGCCCTTTACAACCACATTTAGGTCTCTAAATGACCTTTTCTTTAACGGAAAAGGACATGAGGGGCATTTTTGTACCATTTCTAGAAGTTCGAGGGCATTTTAGGCCCTTTTTCCGTAATTAAAATTTTGTAAAATAAATTTTGATTTATAATTAATTTTAAATAATTAAATTTTAACCAATAGATGGACACCACATATTTAAAAAAATTATTCAAATTATTTAATTAAAATTCTGTTAAATAAATTTTGATTTATAATAAATTTTAAATAATTAAATTACAACCAATAGATGGCTGCCACATTTTTAATTAAGCCTCTTAAAATATCGTGAGCATACATAAGGTAAGTAAATTTGAAATTAACATAGTAAGAGTCTAAACATGAATCATGAAAAAGAGAATGTAACTTGATGACATAAACTCTCTAACATTTGTTCGATAATGCCTCTACTACATACGAAGAGAGGGGGATAAGACATGTCCATAGCTCACCCTCATTAGAAATGAAATAAACATCTTTGAAAGAAGAAATAACTCAAAACTAGTCCTCGATGGATGGGGACTCACCAAAAACTTCATCGAATAAAGCTCTACCAGCCATGTGCGGGAACTTGATCCTCAACCCCTATATTATGAGACAATGTAGGCAACAATATGCATTAGTATGTTTGAATGTACTAAATATGTGGGCATGAAATGCAATATATGTCATAATAAGAAAAGATCAAGAGCATACATAATAAAGAGGATAAGTAAAGTCATGAGGAATATCATGATGATCAAAGAATTTAAAGGACATAGTTGAAGATCATAAAATAATATTACAGTCATACACATATGTGGGATAGGAACCATAACCGAAAATAAGACCATGCGAGCTATAAAATAAAATCATGTTGTCTCTCCATATAATGAAGAAAAAGGGGAATCTCCTTTCCAAGGTAGATTGTACCCCGCTTGGCGGGTCATGTGCATACGCTATATATGGATCTACTAGCTAAGACATGAAGGAAACCTATGGTGGCACGTAGTTTAAGAGACATAAGGCTGCTACTAAGGCTTTTGTTAGGGACCCTACCTCAAGTACACTCGTTGCTAAATCAAATCCCATGGAATACATAATAACATACTTAGCATATATCATAACTTGTTCATAAATTCCATAATTCATAGAATAACTCATTTCATAACATAATAGCAATGTGAGAATTGGCCTTTCATCATTACAAATCATACTTGCATAATTCATATCATTAAGTCCTAGGTCACCACATAGGGCCTTAAGTCACTTTTTTTCATAACTTGCATGGAATTCATATCTTAATCATACTTATAATTCATGCTTGAATTTAGAGAAAAACTCATACACAATCAATTTGATAGAAAATCATGAGAATACCTTGGAAACACTGAACTTCATAATCATAATTCATATAATTCATCATAGAAAATAGCTTCATTCATGGGATTCAATAATTCAACTTAAAATTATGTAATTTACATAGAAACATACTTATAATGAATTTTGATTTATAATTATTTTTAAATAATTAAATTTTAACCAATAGATGGCCACCACATATTTAAAAAAATTATTCAAATTATTTAATCAAAATAAACCTTGGACTCCATGAGTGGAAGGGACTCATGAATCAATCCACACATACCTTGATTGAAATTAGACTTGAATTTGAGATAGGTGACTTGATCTTGAAGAAACCCTAACCAAAGTTTGATGAACTCTTGAGGAACCTTGGGAGAGAAGTCTAAAATTTGTTTGGAAAAATAATGAAGGAATAAAAGAGATTAGGAGTATTTAGGATATAATTTATATTGAATCTAGTCCTTAAAAATGTCCACATACATTATTAGAATCAAGAAAAAATACCAAACTACCCCTCATTAAATTTCAGATCAGCCAACTGTATGACTTGGTTCTACCATTCATAGAAGCAATGACGAGTGATAAGAACAACTACTCCTGCGGGCCGTGAGAAAGACCTGAAAAATAAGTCTCTGATCTTTTTATACGAGTCATTTCTATGACTCATTTTCACTTCTACGAGTCATCGATTGGATTCATCTTGCAGGCCTGAGAAACGTGCAAGTTGGAGTTTCTGAAGTTTTGTTATGACTAATTTTAACAAGTTGTCATATCCTCTACAACTCCTCTTGATGAGTCGTAGAGTGGATTCTGAGGGTGACACCTACAGGTCATCAAACCTTGCCAACTCAACTCGTTCCTACGATTCATCATTTTCTTTACGCGTCGTCAAGTGACTCATCAACACCACTTTTGCATTAGCCAATTTTCCAAACCTGAACTTTCATCTATGACCCGTAAATATCTCTATGAGTTGCAAAATAACTCGTAGACTTAATTTTAATGAACATTTATTGATATTTTCCTTTTGTTGTACTTTTCATGTTACGGCATTTTATAATCTTCTATGTACTAATGCATATTTTTTCTACATTGTCTCATAATGTAGGAGCGGATGACACGCACACCATCCTCTTCGTTGCTAGAGTGACTTTACATATCAATGAGTTGGTGAGTCCTCATTATATCGAGGATATGACTGTCATTCTCATTATTTACTTGACTTTTGTTTTCTTGATTCGGGTGAGCTAGGATCTTTTCCTAAGCCCCCATCAAAGACTAAAATAGAGAAATGATTAGACGATATTTTGATGTAGTCCATTCGGACGTCGATGGTGTATTTTCTATCCCTTGCACCCATTCCCTTGAGTTTTTACTTCCGCTTATTTTACTATATTTCTTTACCTTATGTATGTGATGTATGCTAAGTTGTCTTTATTGGGGTCCGTCGGATCGCGATCGTAGTGTCGTAGCTTAGCCCTAGTTTGGGTTGTGACAAAACACTCTTTTAAATTCTTCCCAAGTCACAGAATTGGACTCTCTAGTCCTCTCACTCTTCCATTGATCAAACCAACTCCTCCCTCTCAACTGGACTATTCCCCATAATCTCCACAATCTTGTGAATACTATCAAAAAACTTTTGTGGATCCCTTCCACCATAGAACCCTAAACCTAAAAAGGATTTATCCTCATGAAGTAATAAACCTTTTTTGTTGTTGTACCCATACTTGGGTTTACAAGAGCAACCACCTCATAATTATCTTATGTCATCATAGGTAGAGCAAGCACTTGGAAGGCCGTTCGAAACTCACCATTAGTCACTTGGTCATTCAAGGGTTTATTTAGAACTTGTTGCTCCTCTTCAACCACATTCCTTCAAATGGGGTATCTTCATGGAGGCTTTTTCTAAAAATCGAAAAGAACAAGTGTTAGAGGGAAAGCCTTAGAGTGTAACTCTACTGCCTGACATATATCATGAAAAAAGTAAGATTTTCCTAAGATGCTTCATATCCTCCTATTCATAAATGTGGCACAATTTTGTTATACCCCGTATTTTAGAACGTTGGAATATTTTATGCTAATTGAGATAATTTTAAGGATAAGATCATTTTGAGATATGAGATAAGAGACTTTTAATCCCTGATTTTAATTAAGTGTATGAATTGTTTATAAATTTTATTTGGTATAGAAATATTAATGGAGACTAGGAATTAATTAACCATGATTCGATTATTAAGTGGGGATTGGTGATTAATTATAATTAATTACTTACTTAGACCACTAAGTGGGCCCTATAAAATGTGGCTGAATATGATTGGTGCTTGCTTGAGTGGGACACATGTTATTATGGTTGGACATATGTCATTAATATAGGCAACCTATATAACTTCATTTGATGACTAAGATTAGTCATACACTTCAGAATTTATGTTCAACAATTATGAATTAGAGAGAGAAGTTCTCATCTTCACCAAGTAGAGAGAGAGTAACGACCATGGCAGCAGCCTTTGAAGCTCATGGCCAGCTAAAAATTGATATTCAAGATGTTAGGGCATGCTTGGTATAAAAGAAATATTTTTCACAACAAAAAAAATTCATAAGTAGACTTGGCCGAAGATCCTATAAGTACACTATTATTTTATGTGTAGATATTGTACTTGCTCTTTGTTTGTTGAGTATAGGGCATATTCAGGCAGTTGCTTTGAGACCTCAATTATGATCAACACATTTTTTGATTTCAAGGGTGAGCTGCTTCTTTCGGGCTGCCGTGGATTCATGTTTTTATTTTTTATCCATCTATTCAAACTTAAACTCTTTTGTTCTTTTTTTTTGGTATTGCATCCCCATATTATAGACTATGTAGAGTTTTGGTATATGACTTTCAGGTTCTATGAGCTTACTTATGCATATGTTTCTCTAAAGATTTGTTTTTTATAAATTTTTGATCCTTTTTATCTAAAAATATTGCTTTAAGACAGTTTAATTATACGTTTTGTGTTTCAAAAACAACAAAAAAAATTGTGTGTTTTGGCTTGGGCAATTGGTTCCCCCATTAGAGTTTAGTGTGGGTTCCAATCATGGTGGTATAGGTTGGATACTTTTCATTTGATATTTCTTTCTTCTTCATTCTGTTCTTTCTCTCTTGCCTCCTCTTCTTTTTTCTTTTTCTTCACCATTGTCGTTGTCATCACCGTCATGCTCATCTTTTTTCTTACACTCTTCTTCTTCTTCATCTTCTTCTCTTTTTTTGTTCTTATTTTTATAGACTACTTTGCAATGATTGTGAAGATTTTGAAAAAAAATTAACACAATAAATGAAATTCTACAGAAAATTAAACAACTACAATAGCTATTACAAGAACTACGTTAGTTATTGCACTAACTTCACCAATTATTTGAATTGTCGCAACAATTTTGATAATTTTTTTATTTTTCAATAGAAGGTGAGGCAAAGGAGGTGGAGAGGGAGTCGTTGGTGATGGTGGAGGAAGAAGGGTGGTAGTGATAGTAGAGGAGGAGTTAGTGGTTATGGTAGTGAAGAAGAAAAAGGATCTTTGGGGGGTTCCACTCTGTATCTGAACTCTGCTCTATATTAGTCTTATAGGTAACTACAAAATATTGACCAGCAAAGACCTCAGAATTGATAAAACCATTAGTTAAAATAAAAAAAATACACCTAATCTATTTTAGCGTTGATTGTTGAATTATAGAAGACATGGATAGAGTATTTGAGAAATAATTACAAATTAATAAGATGAAAGATTTTGATAGGTAGCCACTTTTCTCTTAGAAAATAATCTTTATTAATACTTGATTGACCATGGATTTATGATATCTTAATGCTTTAAACTTAAAAATTTGCATGTCTTTTAAATATTTCTTAGTAGATTTGATTATGTTTCGTCTTTGATTTGTCCGAAAATAGGTTTCGACAGCAGAAAAGGAGAAGACAATGTTAATAGTGAAATTTTGGTCATCTACGAGTCAACTTACGAGCCGTAGGTGACATTCATAGGTGAGAAGTCTAGGAATTGAAGTTTGAGTTGAGTTACTAGGTGAAGCTACGAGCTGTTGGAACTACTAAAAGTTGTGCGAATATGTCCATAGAAGATGATGAAGAAGGACGCCTCAGTATTTGGCCTACGAATGAACAAGATAGACTCGCGCAGTGTTCTACGGACCATAGGTGTAAAACCCCGGAAGTCAGAGAGTTGGAACCCAAAAGAAATCCTCAAAATTTTGAGTGACTTTTTCCTTAAGAGTCACTCTACGACTCGTTGGAATAAGTCGTGGAGTGACCCTTAGCAGTTGATCATGACCAAACTCAAAGGAAGGTCTTACGACTCATATTTACATCCCGTAATCTTCTCAAAGACCCCATAGACACAACTTATAAAAAGAGTTATGCGGCTAAGCTTTGAAAGTCCCTCAAAGTCGAGTCCACAACTTGATAGGACAAGTCATAGAATTTGTTACTAACCCTTGGAACAACTTGTAACCAAACTTCAGAGACCTGATTTTCAGGCCTTTTCCAAAGCCTGTAGGACGTGTCATTTTGATGACTCATCAATTTTTCTATGACCCATAGAAAGGGTCTCATAGGTCAAGTTATAGATTTAATGAGGGGTAATTTTGTCATTTTCCAAGTTTAGTTCAATGAACCTAGACACAATTAGGGCCAAGTTAAATAAATACCCAATTCTTTGAAATTCTCTCATTCAGAAGTCATTCTCTTATAATTTTCTAAGGCAAGAACAAAGTCTTTCAAGGTTTCTTCTTCAAGCTACCAGCTAGGATTTCAAATTTCACCAAGGTTTCTTATCAATTCTAAGTGATTTCAATCAAGGTATGTGGGGATTGATGCACGAGTTCCTTTCACCCATTAAGTCTCAAGATTTTCTCAAAGTTTCATTCAATTTCAATTGATTATGAACCCTAATTTTGATGAATTACATTGGGCTGATTTAATTCCTTTTTTAGATATTATGAATGATCATTATATGCATTTTTTTATATGAATTGCATGAATTTAAGTTAAATTATGAACGCCCATGCATAAAATCTATTTTAAAGTTATGATTATGAAGTTAAAGATGATTTTCATGAGTTGATTATTAGATCAATGATTTTTCAAGCAAAGTTTTCATGATTTAAAGTTGATATTATGGTTTTAATGATGAAGTTATGATGATCAAAGTTATGATCAAAGATGTTATTATGGTGTGATATGTCTAATTCTTACACAATCATGTTAAATATGGTGATAAGTACAATTCTCACCGAAGTTATGGATTCTTATGAATCACTAAGGTTAATGAGCTATCTTTCCCTATTATTTTATGATCATATTTTATGTGTTTTCATTGGGATATTGACTAAGACAAGAGGAATTCTAGGTGGGGTTCGGTCCAGTAATGTAGTTAGTTACCCAAGGGTATCCTAGTAGCAACCTAAAGTCCCAAACTATGTTGCCCGCATAGGATTGCCTTTATGGCTTAGCTAGTGGATCAACATATAGCACAGTTGAGTTGAGATGAGATGAGTACCATGACGGAGTATACCCTGGCAAGTTAGCCTCCCCCTTCTCAATGAGGGTTCCATCAGATTTCATGTTATAGCTCACATGGTCTAAAGATGTCAGTTAACGGTCTTATCCCACACAAGTTAAATGTCCATTTATGAGATAATGATAAAGTTTTATGATATGCATTGACCATGAGCTTTATATGTTTTCAAATGTTTTAAGCCCATGTTCATTATGATTGGTCATGCATCTTATGGCATATTATTTACGTTCCTTTACTTATTCATGCATTCCTCACATACTTAGTAATTCAAACATACTAACATATATTTTGCCTACATTATCTCATAATGTAGGGGCGGACGACAATCACGACCATCCTATTCGTGGCTAGAGTTGCTCTAGATTCTCAAAGGAGTTGGTGATTCCTCATTTTATCAAGGACATGACTTTTATTCTTGTTTTTTACTTGAAGTACTTCTATTATTTTTGTGAGATAGGAGCTTGTCCTAATCCCCCATCAGAGAGTAGTCTAGAGGCATATTTAGAAGATGTTATAGTTTTCATCACCATAGATTCCTAAAATTTGCCTTAAATTAGAGAAGGAAGTATGAACAACAATGGCTTCCCTTGAGTGAATTCATGTTCTTGATAAAAATTATTACTCTCCAAGGTGTTCTAATTTCTAAAAGGAGCAGTAAGGTTAGAGATTCAAGTTGAAGAAGATGGAATGGTGCAAGTTATTATGGAATCTGCCCAAATTAAATTTGAGGTAAGGTTTCGTTTTGGCATAAAATTTAAAGCTAATGATGTTGTAATAAAGAGATTAACTTGTATTAAATGGACTAGGAAGTAAGAAAACTCCATGATTAGTGTTGGTGTTGAAATGGACAGAATTGGAGTTGCTTAAATTAGATTGGGTTGATTATTGTTGTTATTATTATTATTATGGATTATGTGTTAAGAGTGAAGGAAATTGATATTTAGCATTATAATTGTATTGTATTGAGAATAATCTGGTATGGTTGTATTGTTCTTGTTGAATTGAAGGACTATGGGTAGCTAAGGCTATAGTGTTGTTGTAATTATTGGACTATTATAAGGTAATTCGATAAAGTGTTATGGCTATAGATTAGTAAGAGTAACTTAAATACGTCGTAGTTGTTATTTTAAAGATTTTTGAACGTCGTAATGCGTGGGATGATTTTGAATATTGTGCGGGCTGTCTCAGAACATTCTTGAATCTTGCCTTTGCTAACTATGATATAGCACTTGAACGTGTGATTGTTGATGTTGGCTTAGTCGTTGTGTGGTTCATTTGAATATAAGGGAAATGCAGTCTAATTTCTAGAAAGGAGTTACTAACGTTAGAATGTGTTTTGAATCTTTCCATAGTTTAACCATAGTTTTTGATGTCTTAATATAGGTTGAGACATTATTGGGAAGCATATACATGTTGTGTTGCGAATAAACTCTACAGTTATGTAAAGTGATGCCTTCTTTCTTTTGGCATATCTTAAATATAAGTGGTATATGATATGAGCTTCGGGGTAATTCCATTCATAGGTTTTAAGTATAATTCACAGTTCTTATTTACTTCTTAACGTTAAAGCTCTTAAAGTAGTTGAGCTACTTTCCTTGAGTCTTTTATACATTGGACAGTAGTTGGTATGTGAAAGTCCCTATTCTTAAAGACTCTATAATTATTAATGTCCTTATCTTCCATAAGTTGTTTCGCATTATCTTGATACATTTCTATGATCCATGAGGCTTTATTTAATTTAGTTCATAATGACACTCAAAGAGTACTGAACATTACTATCGCCTTGATTCTCAAGTAATAACTAGCCTACTTAACTATTGAGTTTCAAATGATGATCCAAATGCATATGGTTACTCACTACTCTAATCGTGCATACTATCATTACATCTCTCACCGAGTCTTAGGCCGGGTATGGTATCATGCACAGTTTTTCTACATCATTCACTAAGTCCCATGATGGGCTGGCTATGGTATATATCTACACGACTTTATTCACTGAGTCCCTTACTAGAGGGTCGGGTATGATCTTTCTTAGTGTATTTTATGTTTTATATGTTTACTATGTATTTTGTATTGACCACCTCTCTTTAGGGGGCGGGGGGGCTACGTATCATGCCCTATCATGACCCAAGCCTAGGGCCTAGACGTGACATGGTGAATGAGGAACCAGAAAGTACCTCAAACAAGCCTCTTAGCATTCTTTTAGCCTTTCATAGGTAATGATGATAAATAAACAAGCGGAAATCATAATAAATCTTCAACTTACATATGTCCAACAATACCTCTAACTATTAGATTTAACGGGGCTAAGACAAGTCCCTAGCTCACCCTCAATCATAATAGAAGAAATGTCATAGTAAAATATCTTAACATATCATAAACTAGAAAGATAAAGGAGTATTGTTCCCGGAACATGGGAACTCACCAAAAGTAGTCTCTAATGGAATATCAACTAGCCACGTGGAGGAGAACGAGGAGGAGCACCGATCCCTACATGGTGATATCGTGTAGGCAAAAGAGTATGCGTTAGTACTTTGAATGTACTAAGTATGTAAGGATGCATGAACATTGAGGAAGCATTAAAAGTTTATGTAATATGGAACATAATTTAATGTATGCATAATAAATCATATATATATCCTTTAAAACATTCATTTTGTGGGAAATTAACCATAACCGACATTTAAGACCATGCGATCTATTACATTGAATCCAACATAACCCCTTACGTTGGCTGGGGAGACTACTTGCCAGGTAGAACTCCGTCAACTTCATTTATTTCTTTAACTTTAACTTTAAGGGCTATTTATGGATCCATTAGCCTAAGCCTACAAGGGCTCCTATGTTGGCACATAGTTAATGAGACAAGGGGTTGCTACTAGGATTTCCTTACCGAATCCCACCTCAATGCCTCATTCGGTGCTAAGTCAATCCCATGGAATAGTTTAATACTTCAAAATATTCATAGCATATAACTTGAGAATTCAAACATCATATTCGGTAGAATAGCTCATTAAAACATTTGATAATTCAAATATGCAAGAATTGTCCTTATTGCATAAAGAATTCATCATTCATATCATTTCATCATTTTTTCATTTCATAAGACTCCCTTTTTGATCATACATATTGCTTTCATAAACATTTATTTGGAATCAAAGCTTTCAAGTCAAACTTTATTAAAAACATAGTAAAACTAGGTGGGTTCAAATCACTTCAACTTGCAAATATGTATGTAAATAAATATTCATAAATACTTTGAAATCCATTAATTAAAAATCATGCTTTAAACAACCCACCATGAATTTCAAGAACCTTTAAATAGATAAATAAAAGAATTACTTATAAACCATCAATTCATACATATGAAATTATGTTGTATCAAAATAGAGCAATAATCATTAGTTTAACCATGATTTATACTATTAAGTAAAATTAAGAATTAACATAAGAAAATATTACTTGAAATCAAGATATTTAATTGAAAGAGTTTTTAGACTACATGGGTGGAAGAACCCATGGATAAACACCCACATAACTTAGAGTAAAGCTTAAAGAAAATAAACATACTTTATCATATAATCAAAATAATTTAGACATGAGAGTGGAAGGAATACTCTCATTGAAACCTTACATACCTGGAGACCGAAGCTTTAGTTGGTACCGAAAGACTTAATGAACACTCTTGAGTTCTAGCTTCTCTCCTCGTCGGAACGTTTTGTGTACTACCTGGAGTATATGAATTGCCGGAATAGTATTTCTTCACTACTAAGAACTAAAACTATATTTGAGAATGTGTAAAGAAGTGTATAGAGAGAAGATTTGCTTGAGAAAGCTTGATGAATAAAATGAGGAAATAAGGTGGGTATTTATAGGTGGGAAAGAGGACCTAACAATAAATAAAATAATTATAAAGAAAAAATCTGAAATTTAGTGGAATATATTGATGTCATGGATGATGTTAGATGGAGGACAATTTATGTCATGAGTGATGTAAAATGTATCTAGATCTTTCTATGGTAGGTGAAATGAGTTATCTTTGACAGAATACTCTTTTTGGGAGCTGCATTTGAATAAGATAAATTCCTTATTAGGATTTGGTGTCTTCATAAGAATTGTAGATATGGAAGTCTAGTTTGGTATCGTTCAAGAATCAACCAATTTGGATAAACCTACAGTGAGATATGATTTTTCTTCTATAAACACTCATTTCCGTCACAGCATCCTACCTTACAAAGATTAATTTATTTGACCTACCTAACCTCCGAATCTTAAAATATGGTCTTGATAAAATTTGTAGTTAATGATCTTGTGGTTACTTAGAAATTTGAATCACTCAATTTGGATATTCCTATGAAAAGTTATGACCAAAATACAGAGGTTGTATCATGTTTAAGCAAAAATTGAAACATCGTATACAACCTTTTTAGGAGATGTTACATTATCTCCCCCTTGGGAACATTCGTCCTCGAATGAGAAAAGACTTAGATTGAGTAGAGTAGAGTGTTAACAAACAACCTATCATTAATGCAACAGTGTAATTTAAAATATCGTTTAAAAAAATATATTTCATAATTTTGCGAGCATATGACAAGAAAAGTTGAGATGTAAAGATTTCAAATAATTGAGCAAGGACAACTTAATACCTTAGGTTTGGGTAGAGGGGAAAAGATGAGGGTATCTCTTAATCATATCCGCTTCTGCTTCCCATGTTGCACTTTCTATTTGTTGATTCCTCCAAAGGACTTTAACAGATGCAATTTCTTTGTTCCTCAATCTCTTAACTTGCCGGTCCAAAATTTCCACAGGAACTTCTTCATAGGTCAAGTTTTCTTCAATATTCACTACTCCCATAGGTACAATGGAACTAGGATCACCCACATGTTTTTTCAACATAGACACGTGAAACACCGGATGAACCATGGCCATTTCCAATGGTAATTCCAACTCATATGCAACCTTACCAACACGTCTCACGATTCTATAAGGCCCTACATATCTAGGGCTCAATTTCCCTTTCTTACCAAATCGAACCACACCTTTCATGGGTGAAACCTTGAGATACACCCAATCGTCCACATTAAACTCAAGATCCCTTCTTCTAATGTCAGAATAGGACTTTTGATGACTTTGAGCCGTCTTCAACCTTTCTCTTATGATCTTCACCTTCTCTAAAGTATCAAGTACCAAATCGGGGCCCAACAATGTCATCTCACCTACTTCGAACCAACCAACCGGCAATCTACATCATCTCCCATACAAAGCCTCAAACGGTGCCATTTCAATACTTGAGTGGTAACTATTATTATAGGCAAACGCGATGAGAGGTAGATGATCATCCCAATTTCCTTTAAACTCCAACACACAAGCCCTTAACATATCCTCTAGTATTTGAATCGTCCTTTCGGCTTGCCCATCCGTTTGAGGATGGAATGCTGTGCTCAACTTTACCTTAGTACCGAGGCCTTTTTGAAATGATCTCCAGAAGTGAGAAGTGAATTGGGTACCACGATCCGAAATAATGGATAATGGCACACCATGCAACCTCACCAACTCCCGAATATACAACTTGGCATAGTCTTCGGCACTATAGGAAGTTTTAACCGGTAGGAAGTGAGATGACTTAGTCATTCTATCAATAATTACCCAAATTGAGTCATGACGCTTCCGGGTATGAGGCAAACCCACTACAAAATCCATATTCACATCTTCCCACTTCCAAGTTGGGATTTCAATGTCTTGGGCTAGGCCACCCGGCCTTCAATGTTCGGCCTTTACTTGTTGGCAATTCGTACATTCGGACACAAACCTTGCTATGTCCTTCTTCATGCCACCCCACCAATACAACTCCTTTAAGTCTTGGTACATTTTCGTTGAACCGGGATGAATGGAGTATGTAGAATTGTGAGCCTCCATCATGATCAAACTCCTTAAGCCATCAACATTTGGAACACATATCCGACCTTGATAGTATAGTACCGCATCTCCCCCTTGGGAAAAGACCTCTATCTTCTTTTCCTTTACCAACTTCTTTAACTCGATAAACTTTGGGTCAAGATCTTGCTTGGATTTAACATCCACCACCAAAGAGGATTCTGACCTATTTTGAACAACCATACCCCCATCATTAGTACCACACAACTTCACCCCTAATCTAGCCAATCGGTGAACATCTTTCACCAACTCCCTCTTACTTTCATCCACATGGGCCATACTCCCCATAGACACTCTACTAAGTGCATCAGCAACCAGATTAGCTTTACCCGGATGATAGTGCACACTCATGTCATAGTCCTTAAGGAGTTCTAGCCACCTCATTTGCCTTAGGTTAAGGTCCTTTTGGGTGAACACATACTGAAGACTGTTATGATCAGTATACACATCCACATGCACCCCATAGAGGTAATGCCTCCAAATCTTCAGAGCAAAAACAACGGCTGTCAATTCAAGGTCATGGGTAGGATAGTTACGCTAATGCACCTTTAATTGCCTAGAAGCATAGGCTATGACCTTGCCATTTTGCATTAAGACACAACCTAAATCAATCTTTGAAGCATCACAATAAACTACAAACCCCTCTAATCCTTCTGGGAGAGTCAAAATAGGAGCAGAGGTAAGTTGATCTTTTAAGGTCTGGAAACTCTTCTCACACTCATCTGTCCATATGAATTTGGATTTCTTTTGGGTCAATTTTGTCATAGGAGATGAGATGGAAGAAAAGCCTTTGACGAACCTTCTATAGTACCCGGCTAGACCTAAGAAGCTCCTAATGTCTGAAGGAGATAATGGTCTAGGCCAATTTTTGACTGCCTCTATTTTCTTAGAATCAACCTTGATTCCATCACCGGACACTACGTGACCAAGAAATGCTACCTCCTTTAACCAAAATTCACACTTACTAAATTTTGCAAATAATTGTCTATCCCTCAATGTTTGAAGCACAACTCTCAAGTGATTTTTATGTTCTTCCTCACCCCGAGAGTAAATTAAAAATCATCAATGAAGACTACTACAAAGGTATCAAGGTAAGGTTTGAACACCCTATTCATCAAGTCCATAAACACCGCCGGTGCATTCGTCAACCCAAAACTCATCACCACAAACTCATAGTGACCATACCTTATTCAGAAGGCTGTTTTGGGAATGTCACACTCCCTTACCCGTAGTTGGTGATAGCCGGACCGAAGGTCGATCTTGGAGAAGTGACTTGCCCCTTGCAATTGATCAAACAAGTCATCTATTCTAGGGAGTGGGTACTTGTTCTTAATGGTCATCTTATTTAATTGCCGGTAGTCTATGCACATTCGAAGTGACCCATCCTTCTTTCTTACAAATAGAACGGGAGCACCCCATGGCAAAATAGTTGGTCTTATGAACCCCTTCTCTAACAAGTCCTTTATTTGTTCCTTCAGCTCCTTCAATTCTGCTGGGGCCATGCGGTAAGGAGGAATAGAGATAGGTTGGGTATCGGGGAGGAGATCGATACCAAAATCAACTTCCCTTTCAGGAGGGATACCGGGAAGGTCATCAGGAAAGACATCAGGGAATTCATTGACTATAGGAACTGACTCAAGAGAAGGACTTTTGGAGTTGACATCCCTAACCCTCACAATATGGTAAATACATCCCTTAGAAATCATTTTGCGAGCCTTAATATAAGAAATAAACTGACCCTTCACCACCGAATCACGACCCTGCCATTCAATAACAGGCTCATTTGGAAATTGGAACTTGACTCGACGATTCCTACAATCTATGGAAGCATAAGATGCATGTAACTAATCCATCCCAAGAATGACATCGAAATCTATCATGTCAAGCTCAATGAGATCACAAGGAATAACTTTATGCAAGATAGACACAAGGCAACCCCTATAGACCTTTCTAGCAATAACTGACTCACCAATAGGGGTAGACACCAAATAAGGCTCTAATAACATTTCAGGTAAAACATCAAATCTATTAGCAAGGAATGGAGTAACAAAAGATAAATTTGCACCCGGATCTAATAGTGCATACATATCAAAAGAAAAGACCTTTAACATACCGGTAATGACATTGGGTGCATCCTCAATCTCTTATCTCCCATGTAAGGCGTAAAAGCGGTTGGTGCATTGGACACCTCCTTGGACTTGTTGACCATGAGTAATTTGTCCTTGAGTCCTACCACCACCATCTCTACAATCCTTAGCATGGTGGCCCAGCTTGCCACACTTAAAGCATGCATTGGAGCCGGCTAAGCATTCCCCTTTGTGAGTCCTTCCACACTTCTTGCAAGTGGGGAAAGTTTGAGTAGCAACATTCTCTCTTGGAATCATTGGTTTACCACTCTTGTCTTTGTTGAACTTTGGAGGAGGAGTATTGGTAGAACCTTGTCCCACAAATCTTTGCCCACCTTGGCCTTTGCCATTGTTATCATGATCGGACCTTTGAGGGTTAAACCCTCCACCATCCACTCTAGCCTTTTTGAACCCCCTTGATCTCTCTCTAAGCTTCTCTTCTTCGATTTGTTCTGCATAAGTATTAACCGAGAGATGTCCATCTCCTTGACCAACATAGCTGTTTTGCACTCCTTAGACACCAAGCTTGAGACACCGGAAATAAACTTGCTCATTCTAGCTCTTGGGTCGGAGACCATAAAGGGAGCATACTTTGACAATTTAGTGAATTTGAGAGCATACTCCCTCACGCTCATACTTCCTTGACGGAGGTTGATGAACTCTTAGATTTTGGCCTCCCTTAGCTCTAATGGGAAGAAGCGGTCTAGGAAGGCACCTTTGAACTCTTCCCATCCTATCGATCCTATTTCTTCATCCCTCTCAACAACCCATTGTTCGTACCACACTTGAGCTACACCTTTGAGTTGATAGGCCACTAGCTCGGCCTTCTCATTTGGTGGCACACCCATGATAGCCACAATACGGTACACCTCATTAATGAACTCCATAGGGTCCTCATCTAGTTTAGAACCATCGAACTCGGGTGGATTCATCCTTTGGAAATCCCGAATTCTAGAGGCTGGATTTTGCATTTGGGGAGGAGGAATACCTAGATTCCCTTGGTTAGCTACGACTTGAGCTAACAAAGTAATAACACTGCGAAACTCGGCATGGGTTACCCCGTCCTCATGATGTTGGGCATTAGGAATCGAAGGAGTTTGGTCCTCATCGTCAACCCTTGCTCTTCGAGGTGGTCTTCCACGAGTCATTATCTAGAGAACACAAAATGGGTCGTTAGTTAAAGGAAAGCTTAGGACACTCTAAGGCACGACATGAATTTGAAAGAAGTGAAAAGTTTCCTAAATGCCTCATAGTTTCTTATTCATAATTGTGGCGCGCTTCACAACCATGAACAAGAACCTATTCGACACGGCATGTTGGACTTCCAAGGATCATTCAAAACCTCAGGCTCTGATACCAAGTTTGTCACGACCCAAGCCTAGGGCCTAGACGTGACAAGCCTCTTAGCATTCTTTTAGCCTTTCATAGGTAATGATGATAAATAAACAAGCGAAAATCATAATAAATCTTCAACTTACATATGTCCAACAATACCTCTAACTATTAGATTTAACGGGGCTAAGACAAGTCCCTAGCTCACCCTCAATCAAAATAGAAGAAATGTCATAGTAAAATATCTTAACATATCATAAACTAGAAAGATAAAGGAGTATTGTTCCCGGAACATGGGAACTCACCAAAAGTAGTCTCTAATGGAATATCAACTAGCCACGTGGAGGAGAACGAGGAGGAGCATCGATTCCTACATGGTGATATCATGTAGGCAAAAGAGTATGCGTTAGTACTTTGAATGTACTAAGTATGTAAGAATGCATGAACATTGAGGAAACATTAAAAGTTTATATAATATGGAACATAATTTAATGTATGCATAATAAATCATATATATATATCCTTTAAAACATTCATTTTGTGGGAAATTAACCATAACCGACATTTAAGACCATGTGAGCTATTACATGGAATCCAACATAACCCCTTACGTTGGCTGGGGAGACTACTTGCCAGGTAGAACTCCGTCAACTTCATTTATTTCTTTAACTTTAACTTTAAGGGCTATTTATGGATCCATTAGCCTAAGCCTACAAGGGCTCCTATGTTGGCACATAGTTAATGAGACAAGGGGTTGCTACTAGGATTTCCTTACCGAATCCCACCTCAATGCCTCATTCGGTGCTAAGTCAATCCCATGGAATAGTTTAATACTTCAAAATATTCATAGCATATAACTTGAGAATTCAAACATCATATTCGGTAGAATAGCTCATTAAAACATTTGATAATTCAAATATGCAAGAATTGTCCTTATTGCATAAAGAATCCATCATTCATATCATTTCATCATTTTTTTCATTTCATAAGACTCCCTTTTTGATCATACATATTGTTTTCATAAACATTTATTTGGAGTCAAAGCTTTCAAGTCAAACTTTATTAAAAACATAGTAAAACTAGGTGGGTTCAAATCACTTCAACTTGCAAATATGTATGTAAATAAATATTCATAAATACTTTGAAATCCATTAATTAAAAATCATGCTTTAAACAACCCACCATGAATTTCAAGAACCTTTAAATAGATAAATAAAAAAATTACTTATAAACCATCAATTCATACATACGAAATTATGTTGTATCAAAATAGAGCAATAATCATTAGTTTAACCATGATTCATACTATTAAGTAAAATTAAGAATTAACATAAGAAAATATTACTTGAAATCAAGATATTTAATTGAAAGAGTTTTTAGACTACATGGGTGGAAGAACCCATGGATAAACACCCACATAACTTAGAGTAAAGCTTAAAGAAAATAAACATACTTTATCATATAATCAAAATAATTTAGACATGAGAGTGGAAGGAATACTCTCATTGAAACTTTACATACCTGGAGACCGAAGCTTTAGTTGGTACCGAAAGACTTAATGAACACTCTTGAGTTCTAGCTTCTCTCCTCGTCGGAACGTTTTGTGTACTACCTGGAGTATATGAATTACCGGAATAGTATTTCTTCACTACTAAGAACTAAAACTATATTTGAGAATGTGTAAAGAAGTGTATAGAGAGAAGATTTGCTTGAGAAAGCTTGATGAATAAAATGAGGAAATAAGGTGGGTATTTATAGGTGGGAAAGAGGACCTAACAATAAATAAAATAATTATAAAGAAAAAATCTGAAAATTTAGTGGAATATATTGATGTCATGGATGATGTTAAATGGAGGACAATTTATGTCATGAGTGATGTCAAATGTATCTAGATCTTTCTATGGTAGGTGAAATGAGTTATCTTTGACAGAATACTCTTTTTGAGAGCTGCGTTTGAATAAGATAAATTCCTTATTAGAATTTGGTGTCTTCATAAGAATTGTAGATATGGAAGTCTATTTTCATATCGTTCAAGAATAAATAAATTTGGATAAACCTACAGTGAGATATGATTTTTCTTCTATAAACACTCATTTCCGTCACAGCATCCTACCTTACAAAGATTAATTTATTTGACCTACTGAACCTCCGAATCTTAAAATATGTTCTTGATAAAATGTGTAGGTAATGATCTTGTGGTTACTCAGAAAGTTAAATCACTCAATTTGGATATTCCTATGAAACGTTATGACCAAAATACAGAGGTTGTATCATGTTTAAGCAAAAATTGAAACATCGTATACACCGTTTTTAGGGGATGTTACATGCCCCTAGGTGCAAATACTCGCTTTGGTGATGTAACGACCCATTATGTTATTTTGAGAAATAGAGCTTTTTATTTTATAAAAGACGCATTCCGTATATTTTTATGAGTACTTTAGACTCTTCGATAACCATATTTATTTAGTTGAGGGGTAAATTTAAATAACTAATTTAATTAGTAGGCTAAGTTGGTATTTTACTTAACATTCTATACCAATTATTAAAGGAAAATGATAGGGTTTATAAATTTTTATACATAATTAGTTGGAGCAAAAAGAAAGAAAAAAAATAAAATGAAGAGAACAGCGACAAGAACAAAATGAAGAAACTGAGAGAGAAAAAATACGGAGGAAGAAAGAAAAGAAAGGGGAAAAGAAAAATAAAGGAGAAGAGAAAAATAAGGATTTTCATTCCAAAGCATCAAGGTAATTATTCTCATCCTTTTCATCAAATTTTTATGCAATTATGAACATATTTTTAGGGTATATTGGTGGAGAAATAATGCTAAAATAAGAAAATATGGCCCTAGGGTTCTTCACATAAAATCTTGATTTGGGGTCGAATAACGATCCATTTTAGCTGAAATTTGACATGTGAATTTATTTTATCATGAGTGAACATAATCGGAAAGAAAATTTTAGATTTGACTTCAATGACTCGGGATGACTTTTTGACCCAATTTTTTATCCGAAAATAAATATAGCTATATGAGTGTCATTAGATTCATATTCTTATGAAGATTACATATTTGACTATATTTTGATCATTCCAAAGCGTTACGAGAGGCTCAAATTTTAAAGTGATTATTTAATTTAATTGAGGTTTAATCCTAGTTTTGAAATTCATAAAATATGGGAGTTGACATGTTAAGTGGCATAAAGATTAGGAACATGTTTATAAAATTGGGTGAGTTATTGGGGCTAGGTTAAACATATATATAATATTGGTGTTTATGGATTAGTTTACTTATAAATATCATATATTTGATAGATTGAGATTGGTCTGAGGCATTGAAGAAGGGGAAAGACATTGGTGGATTAGCTTGCTTTACTTCGGTTCTTCAGTTGAGGTAGGTTATAGTTTTTATTCTATATCATAAATAGACTCTTAATAGTGATTGATATTCATTGAGTAATGTGTGAAGTTTACTACGCAATTAATTGTTGTGGTTTGGATGGTTGATATGTTGTTGTGATTGGTCTGAAATCCTGAGGCCATGAAATCCATAATCTTGAACTTGCCCTATCAAAAATAGTGTCTTGAATAAAGAAGGCTTGATGAAATATTGTTAATGAAGTGGAATGTAATAATGAAGAATGATAAATAAATTATATTTGGATCGGGTGTCACATTCTCACACAGTATATTTGGATCGGGTGTCACATTTAGATATGGTATATTTGGATCGGGTGTCACATTTTGACACGGTATATTTGGATCGGATGTCATGTTCCGACACGATATATTTGGATCGGGTGTCACGCTCGGACATGGTATATTTGGATCGGCTGTCACTTTTCGACACGGTAATATTAAAGGAAAATAAATTAAAATGACTTAATACTACCCAATCTCCAATAACTCATTTTCTAAAAGGGTGTGATATGGAGGCTTGAGTCCTCATGTGTAATTTTAATATTGTTGATTAGTTATGAAATTGTTCATTGTGTTGTCACTTGATCTTGATCTTGTTGGTTGCCACATGTTAAGTGTTACGGTTGATTTTGCACTATTACTTATTGCGTATTGATTCCTATTTAGAGTCGGCCGATGATACCTACTCGGTATATGTTGTCTTGTACTGACCCCTACTTGTAACTTTTCTTGTTTTATTTTGTGGGTGCAGCGAGTGTTCCACCGACTTCGACTCGACCTCAGCTCTAGTCAGTCTCCATTTCATCAGATTTCAGGGTGAGCTATCCTTCTAGCTGGCGATGGGATCTCTTGTCATGGCATGGTGTCCTTAGTTTTCGGATACGTTATGTTATTTATTTGGTGTTTGATAATTTGAGACTTAGTTTTAGAATTAAGATGTCCTTCATGTGATGACTTTCAGATTTTGGGGAAAATGTATTTATTTGAGCTTCCGCGTTATTGTTATTAGTTGGGGTTTGTATCATTGGTTCTCCAACCCAGGAGGTTAAGTGTGGGTGCCATTCATGGCCCATTTTGGTTCTTGACAAACATGGTATCAGAGCTTTAGGTTCGGTGATCTTATCACACAAGGACAGGTCTAGTAGAGTCTTGCGAAATGGTATGGGGACGCCTTTACTTTTCTTCAAGAGGCTACGGGACTTTAGGAAAACTCCATTCCTTCTTTCTTTCGTACTATTACTTGAATCCAATTGGTATCTAGGTGATATAAATTGGTATCTGACATTCTTTACTCTATTTTCACAAATGTTCAGAACTAATATAATAGCATCGCCTGAGCCAGCCATAAGGGTTGTAGCTAGAGGGGATTAGTGATGAGAGATCATGGTAGAGGTCGCAGGAGAAAGCCCACTAGGGGCAGAGATCAGGCAGCTAGGCAACGTCTTTTGACTTCTTCATAAAAATGTATATCCCCTAGACCTAGAGGGACAAGACGGTAGATGAGTTCCAAAATATAGAGCAAGGAAAGATATTCGTTGTAGCCTGTGAGACCAGGTTTCATTCCCTATCCAAATATGCAACTTTGCTTCAGTCTAGAAGAGCGGATTTTGCCACTTTATAAAAGGATTGTGGTCAGAATCTCTACTGCAGTTTCATAGATTGAGTGTATATCAAAGAGGGTTAGGATATCACTACTATAATGATATCGATGCTTACTTGGTTAGATTATGGATTGTGTTACTTCTGCTAGCGACCTGACCTACGAAAAAATGTATATCGCTTGGGATAGAGACAAAATGGGTTGAATTTGGTAATGTTTTATAGTTATTCAATGGGTAGGAAGGTGCGGGTCATTTGGGGTACGGTCTTCTCGATAGGTATAATGTGTTCTAGGGGTATATTTTAGATACGATTAATGTATTTAGGTTGTTGAGTATACTTTAAATATTCTAAATAAGGATCGTTGACTTTATCATAAGCTCTAAGAGAGTGGATCGATATAGGAACGACAGAATTATGGGTATAGGAAGACCCAACAAGTAAACTTGGGTAAAGGCAATCGAAGATTTTAGTAAGAACGAGCAAATAAAATTGGGTTAGACCTTTGGAAGTGGTTGATTTTATTATAGAGGTGGAGAGGGTAAATCTAGATAGCTTCGCAACAGAGCCCATTGTTATGCTTTCCCCGGGAGGTCAAAGGCAGAGACAGTCAATGCTATTATCACATGTACTCTTCTGGTCTGCGATAACTTGGCTTTCGTATTATTTTATCCTGGATCCACATTTTCTTATGTATCTTCCGTATTTGATGATGGACTTGATTTACATTGTGACTTACTTAACATGTCTATTCGTGTTTCTACTACTGTTGGTAAGTCTGTGCTAGTTGAGAAAGTGTATAGGTCTTGCCTTGTGACTTTTGTGGAGAGCAGAACTTATGTAGATTTGATTATTTTGGAGATGGTTGACTTTGATGTAATCTTGGGTATGACTTGGCTCTCTCCACATTTTGCTATCTTAGATTGCAATGCTAAGACTGTGACATTACCCAAGCCTGGGATGGATCTATTGGTATGGGAGGGTGACTATATTCCCACTCCAGGATGGATTATCTCTTTTCTTCGTGCTAAGAGGTTGGTAAGTAAGGGTTGTTTAGCCTTCCTAGCACATCTTAGGGATGATAGTTCTGGAGTGTCATCGATTGAGTCTATTTCGATAGTGTGTGAGTTTATGGATGTTTTTTCCGTAGATTTACCTGGTATGCCCCTGATAGAGATATAGATTTTTGTATCGACCTGGAGCCCGGCACCCGCCCTATTTCTATTCCACCTTATAGAATGGCTCCGGCTGAGTTTAAGGAGTTGAAGGACCAACTTTAAGAGTTGTTGGGTAAATGTTTTATTAGACTGAGTGCCTCTCCTTGGGGTGCTCCAGTTTTATTTGTGAAGAAGAAGGATGGTATCCTTCATATGTGCATAGACTACAAGCAGCTGAACAAGGTGACTATTAAAAAATAGGTATCCCCTTCCTCACATTGATGACTTATTCGATTAGTTGGAGGGTGCTTGTATTTCCTCAAAAAATGATTTGAGTTCCGGTTACCATCAGCTGAAAATACGGGCAGCTTATGCATCGAAGAATGCTTTTCGAATCAGATATGGACACTATGAATTCTTGATAATGTCTTTTGGGCTTACAAATGCATCTGCTGCTTTCATGAGTCTGGTGAATGGAATCTTTAAGCCATGTTTGGACCTCTTTTTTATTGTTTTTATTGATGATATATTGATCTACTCAAAAAGCAGAAAAGAACATGAAGAGCACCTGAGAATTGTTCTAGAATTGTTAAAGGAGAAAAGGCTATATGCCAAATTCTCCAAGTGTGAGTTCTGGCTTAATTCAGTGTCTTTCTTAAGGCATGCGATTTCTAAGAAGGGAGTGATGGTGGATCCCTAGAAGATTGAAGCAGTGAAGAGTTGGGTAGGACCCACTAATGTCTCAGAGGTACGGAGCTTTATTGGTTTGGCTAGCTACTACCGCCGGTTCATCACAGGATTTGTTTCCATTGCTTCCCAGCTGACGGAGTAGAAAGTTCTATTTATATGGTCGGACGAGTGTGAAGAGAGTTTTCTGAAACTCAAGACCTTATTGACTAATGCACCGATTCTTGCCCTGCTAGTAGAAGATTAGAATTTCATTATTTATTATGATGCATCATATTCCGGTTTAGGTGCAGTGCTAATGCAGGAGAAGAATGTAACTGCCTATGCTTCAAGGAAACTGAAGGTGCATGAACGTAATTACCCCACTCATAATTTGGAGTTGGCTGCGGTTATATTTGCATTGAAGTAGTGGAGACATTATCTATATAGGGTAAAATATGAAGTGTATACAGATCATCGCAATTTACAGCATGTGTTCACTCAAAGAGACTTGAATTTGAGATAGATGAGATAAAGAAGGTGGATGGAATTACTAAAGGACTATGATATCGTTATCCTTTATCACTCGAGAAAAGCTAATGTAGTGGCTAATGCCTTGAGAGGAAAAGCAGGGAGCATGGAAAATTTAGCTCATTTACAGGTTTTTAGACGTCCATTGGCTAGAGAGATTCAAACTCTAGCTAATGACTTTATGAGGCTGAAAGTCACTGAGAAAGGAGGATTCTTGGCCTGTGTAGGGGCAAGATCTTCTTTTCTTGAAAAGATTAAAGAAAAATAATTTGAGGATGAGAAGCTGAGCCGGATTTGTGATATGGTCTTGCAGGGAGAGGCTAAAGAGGCCGTGATCGATGATGAAGGTGTCTTAAGGATTAAAAGGAGGGTATGTGTGCCCCGTATTAATAACTTAATTCAGACTATTCTTGTAGAGGCTCACAGTTCAAGGTACTCTATACATCCTGGTGCAACCAAGATATATCGCGATCTGAGACAACATTATTGGTGGAGCAGAATGAAGCATGACAATGTTGATTTTGTTACCCATTGTCCAAATTCTCAGCAGGTAAAATATGAGCACCAAAGGCCTGGAGGGAAACTTCAACGAATGCCCATTCCTGAATGGAAGTGGGAAAGGTTTGCAATGAATTTTGTGGTCGGCCTTCCAAAGACCTTGGGTAAGTTTGATTCGATATAGGTGATGTTGATAGGTTAACTAAGTCTACTCACTTCATTCCAGTCAAGGTGACTTATAATGCTGAGAAGTTAGCCAAACTCTATATCCGCGAAATTTTTTTGATTGCATGGAGTTTCGGTTTCTATCATTTTAGATAGAGGTACGCAATTTACTTCTAACTTTTGGAGGACCTTGCATGTTGAGTTAGGCACTAGATTAGATCTTAGTACTTCATTTCACCCTCAGATCGATGGGCAATCTGAGAGAACAATTCAAGTGCTGGAGGATATACTTCGTGCATGCGTGATAGATTTTTGCGGCCATTGGGATCAGTTCCTACCTTTGGCAGAGTTTTCATACAATAATAGTTATAACTCGAGTATTGATATGGCTCCGTTTGAAGCATTATATGGGAGGAGATGTAGGTCTCCTATTGGTTGATTTGATGCATTTGAGGTGAGACCCTGGGGAACTGATCTTTTGAGGGAATCACTAGAGAAGGTGAAATTCATTCAGGAGAAGCTTCTAGCAGCTCAGAGCAGGCAGAAGGAGTATGCAGACCGAAAGGTCAGGGACATGGAGTTTATGGAGGGAGAGCAAGTATTGTTGAAGGTTTCACCCATGAAGGGTGTGGTGAGATTTGGTAAGCGAGGTAAGCTCAGACTTAGGTATATTGGCCGTTTGAAGGTCTTAAGCATATTGGAGAGGTGGCCTATGAATTAGCTTTACCTCCAGGTTTGTATAGGGTGCACCCAGTGTTTTATGTGTCTATGCTATAGAAATATCATGGTTATTGAAACTATAATATTCTCTGGAATTCAGTCTTGCTTGATGAGAAATTGTCTTATGAGAAGGAGCCTGTAGCTATTCTTGATAGGGAGGTCCGTAAGTTGAGGTCAAGGGAGATTGCGTCTGTGAAGGTTCAATAGAAGAATCATCCCGTTGAGGAGTCAACTTGGGAGACTAGGGCAGATATGCGTGGAAGATATCCATATATGTTCGTCGAGTCAGGTACCTTTTCAATCCTCGCTCTTTTTTTGACCGTTCGGGGACGAACGGTGGGTAAATTGGTATCTATTATAACGACCTATTATGTCATTTGGAGAAATAGAGCTTTTTATTTTATAAAAGACGCATTCCGTATATTTTTATGAGTACTTTAGACTATTCGATAACCATATTTGTTTAGTTGAGGGGTAAATTTAAATAACTAATTTAATTAGTGGGCTAAGTTGGTATTTTACTTAACCAATTATTAAAGAAAAAGGAATGGGTTTATAAAATTTTATACATAATTAGTTGGAGCAAAAAGAAAGAAAAAAAATAAAATGAAGAGAATAGCGACAAGAACAAAATGCAGAAACTGGGAGAAAAAAATACGGAGGAAGAAATAAAAGAAAGGGAAAAAGAAAAATAAAGGAGAAGAGAAAAATAAGGATTTTTATTCCAAAACATCAAGGTAATTATTCTCATCCTTTTCATTAAATTTTTATGCAATTATGAACATATTTTTAGGGTATATTGGTGGAGAAATAATGCTAAAATAAGAAAATATGGCCCTAGGGTTCTTCACATAAAATCTTGATTTGGGGTCGAATAACGATCCATTTTAGCTGAAATTTGACATGTGAATTTATTTTATCATGAGTGAACATAATCGGAAAGAAAATTTTAGATTTGACTTCAATGACTCGGGATGACTTTTTGACCCAATTTTTTATCCGAAAATAAATATAGCTATATGAGTGTCATTAGATTCATATTCTTATGAAGATTACATATTTGACTATATTTTGATCATTCCAAAGCGTTACGAGAGGCTCAAATTTTAAAGTGATTATTTAATTTAATTGAGGTTTAACCCTAGTTTTGAAATTCATAAAATATGGGAGTTGACATGTTAAGTGGCATAAAGATTAGGAACATGTTTATAGAATTGGGTGAGTTATTGGGGCTAGGTTAAACATATATATAATATTGGTGTTTATGGATTAGTTTACTTATAAATATCATATATTTGATAGATTGAGATTGGTCTGAGGCATTGAAGAAGGGGAAAGACATTGGTGGATTAGCTTGCTTTACTTCGGTTCTTCAGTTGAGGTAGGTTATGGTTTTTATTCTATATCACAGATAGACTCTTAATAGTGATTGATATTTATTAAGTAATGTGTGAAGTTTACTACGCATTTAATTGTTGTGGTTTGGATGGTTGATATGTTGTTGTGATTGGTCTGAAATCCCGAGGCCATGAAATCCATAATCTTGAACTTGTCCTATCAAAAATGGTGCCTTTAATAAAGAAGGCTTGATGAAATATTGTTAATGAAGTGGAATGTAATCATGAAGAATGATAAATTAATTATATTTGGATCGGGTGTCACGTTCCGACACGGTATATTTAGATTAGGTGTCACGTTCCGACATGGTATATTTGGATTGAGTGTCACATTCCGACATGGTATATTTAGATCGGGTGTCACATTCCGACATGATATATTTGGATCGTGTGTCACGCTCCGACACGGTATATTTGGATCGGGTGTCAGGTTCCGATATGGTAATATTAAAAGAAAATAAATTAAAATGACTTAATACTACCCAATCTCCAATAACTCATTTTCCAAAAGGGTGTGATATGGAGGCTTGAGTCATCATGTGTGATCTTAATATTGTTGAATGGTTATGAAATTGTTCATTGTGTTGTCACTTGATCTTAACCTTGTTGGTTGCCACCTGTTAAGTGTTACAATTGATTTTCCGCTATTACTTATTGCATATTGATTCCTATTTTGAGTCGGCCGATGATACCTACTTGGTACATGTTGTCCTGTACTGACCCCTACTTGTATCTTTTCTTGTTTTATTTTGTGGGGTGCAGCGAGTGTTCCACCGACTTCGACTCGACCTCAACTCTAGTCAGTCTCCAGTTCATAAGATTTTAGGGTGAGCTATCCTTCTAGCTGGCGATGGGATCTCTTGTCATGGCATGGTGTCCTTAGTTTTCGGATACGTTATGTTATTTATTTGGTGTTTGATAATTCGAGACTTAGTTTTAGAATTTAGAAGTCCTTCATGTGATGACTTTTAGATTTTGGGGAAAACATATTTATTTGAGCTTCCGCGTTATTGTTATTAGTTGGGGTTTGTATTGTTGGTTCTCCCACCTAGGAGGTTAAGTGTGGGTGTCACTGATGGCCCATTTTGGGTTGTGACAAACTTGGTATCAGAGCTTTAGGTTCGGTGATCTAATCACACAAGGACAAGTTTAGTAGTGTCTTGCGGAACGGTATAGGGACGCCTTTACTTTTCTTCGAGAGGCTACGGTACTTTAGGAAAACTCCATTCCTTCTTTCTTTCGTGCTATTACTTGAATCCAATTGGTATCTAGGTGATACAAATTCGTTTCTGACCTTCTTCACTCTATTTTTGCAAATGTTTAGAACTAAAATAATAGCATCACCTGAGCTAGCCATTGGGGTTGTAGCTAGAGGGGGTTAGTGATGAGAGATCATGGTAGAGGTCGCAGGAGAAAACCCACTAGGGGCAGAGATCAGACAGCTAGGCAACGTCTTCTGACTTCTTCATAGAAATGTATATCCCCTAGACCTAGAGGGACAAGAGGGGAGATGAGTTCCAAAATATAGAGCAAGGAAAGATATTCGTTGTAGCCTGTGAGACCAGGTTTCATGCCTTATCCAAATATGCAACTTTGCTTCAGTCCAGAAGAGCATATTTTGCCACTTTATAAAAGGATTGTGGTCAGAATCTCTACTGCAGTTTCATAGATTGAGTGTATAACAAAGAGGGTCAGGATATGACTACTATAATGATATCGATGCTTACTTGGTTAGATTATGGATTATGTTACTTCTGCTAGCGACCTGACCTACGAAAAAATGTATATCGCTTGGGATAGAGACAAAATGGGTTGAATTTGGTAATGTTTTATAGTTATTTAATGGGTAGGAAGGTGTGGGTCATTTGGGGTACGGTCTTCTCGATAGGTATAATGTGTTCTAGGGGTATATCTTAGATACGATTAATGCATTTAGGTTGTTGAGTATATTTCAAATATTCTAAATAAGGATCGTTGACTTTATCATAAGCTATAAGAGAGTGGATCGATATAGGAACGACAGAATTATGGGTACAGGAAGACCCAACAAGTAAACTTGGGTAAAGGCAATCAAAGATTTTAGTAAGAACGTGCAAATAAAATTGGGTTAAACCTTTGGAAGTGGTTGATTTTGTGATAGAGGTGGAGGGGGTGAAGCCAGATAGCTTCGCAACAGAGCCCATTGTTATGCTTTCCCCGGGAGGTCAGAGGTAGAGACAGTCGATGCTATTATCACATGTACTCTTCTGGTCTGCGATAACTTGGCTTTCATATTATTTGATCCTGGATCCACATTTTCTTATGTATCTTCCGCATTTGATGATGGACTTGATTTACATTGTGACTTACTTAATATGTCTATTCGTGTTTCTACTACTGTTGGTAAGTCTGTGCTAGTGGAGAAAGTGTATAGGTCTTGCCTTGTGACTTTTGTGGTGAGCAGAACTTATGTAGATTTGATTATTCTGGAGATGGTTGACTTTGATGTAATCTTGGGTACACTACAAGAAATAAGACTTATTGTGGCGCCAAACGTCGCTACAAAATGATCCAAAGTCGCCGCTAATGGTATATAGCAGCGACAATTGTTCCGTTTGTAGTAGTTCCATAACTAAAGGTTATTTGTGACGATTAAACAATGTCGCCACAATAAAACTCTATCTGTAGCGACATAATTCGTCACAATATATAAATAAATATGCCACAAAAAATAATAATTTACAACACAAATATTTGGAAAGTCGCTCCTAAAATATGACCTATAGTGGCGACATAGTTGCCACAAAATCGTATACGATAACTGTGGCAACTGTTATGTCGCTCCTAAAATATGGCCTATAGTGGCGACATAGTTGCCACAAAATCTTACACGCTAACTGTGGCTACTGTTATGTCGCTCCTAAAATATGGCCTATAGTAGCGACATAGTTGCCACAAAATCGTATACGATAACTGTGGCAACTGTTATGTTACTCCTAAAATATGGCCTATAGTGGCGACATAATCGCCACAAAAGCTTATACGCTAACTGTGGATACTATTATGTCGCTGATAAATATTGATATTAATTAGTAGCATCTCCTATCGCTGTAAAAAAGTACAAACTATTAACATCAACTTTTATGTCGCTGCTACACGTCATTAATTAATAGCCGCAAAAATCCACTAAATATCAGTGGCAACTTTTTTGTCATTGCAAAAGGTAATATTCATCTCGTTACTATAGACCAATATTTAGTGTTTTAAAAACAAATTCTCTAAAATTAGTATATATATAGATATTAAAAACATCTAATATATAGTATTTCACAAAATTAGAACAAAAGCATTTACGAGTACGTACATATTAGCTAGTACTTCAGTTATCATTGTATCTCACAAAATTAGAACAAAAGCATTTCGTGTTTGCATATATAAGTACAAAAAGCAAAAACTCCCATTGCACGCCTTCAAACTACTTCTTGATTGGGCCCTATTGCATAAGAACCTTGTCCCTGAAAATAGAAAAACAATATCAACTTCCTCGAATGACTTCAATGTCTCAAACTGTCTTTCATAGTATTCCTTTTCTCCTATAATCAGTAAAAAAGTAGTCAAAAGAGGACTGAGGATGTTAAAGATAGGAGCTTTTCATATAGCTTCTATTGAGTCCTAATTTAACATCAAACAGTACTTAGTCTACAGAAAAGGAAAATTACCACTTTTTTCCTTGCCAAGAACATGTTTCTTGGGATGTTACTCTTCATATCCCAACCTAAAATCTTAACTTTTCCTTATACTTCACAACATAAAGTAGCAGCTAAAGCAACAATATTTTGTAAATAACAACTAAAAGAAGCAAGATTTTGACTCCAAAAATGGAAACACAGAAACTAAAAAGCCTACAAAACCAAAACCTACAATAACACAAGACTTGAGCACTTTATCTGGAAGCCTTAACAAAAAATCATGCCTTAGTGACTTATTAAATGAGTTTCGCCGGCTAAAACCAAGAAAAGCTTTCCCAAAAGTGTCCTATAGATAATGATAAGGTTGCTGATAGCTTATCAGAAGCCTTCACTAGTTTCCAGTAAATAGATAACACAAAAAACTTCCAACAATCTTCCACTTACTGTTGATAACTAAAGTACTTCTTGTTGGCCATAGGCCATAGCTTTGTTGGATTCGGCATCTCTAAAGCCATGGAAAGCTTTCCAGAAAACATTTCATTTTTTGGATTTTCCTAATAATTAACTAGTCCAACTTTTAATGTAACTATTTTCTACACGAAGATAACAATTTATTATATTCCAAAAGAGCAAGAGAAAGTACCTGTTGCATTCTAGTCATAATAGCAGCCATTTGTTCTTAGAACATCTTGTCTACCTCGCCTTTCATGTGTTCACTCTCCTCTTCTAATTTTTTTTGCAAATCTTCTTTTATATTCTTTTTTAAATCAGCAGTCATTTGTTCATGTTCTTCTTGTAACTTTCGATCCATATCAGCTTGCATCTCTTGAAGAATACTTTCTATTGCCGAAGATACACTTACCTCTATGTCTGATTGATGTAGTTGAGTCTTTTTAGGAGGCTTCTTTCCATATCCTTTTCCCCGAACATAGCCTAATCTCTCACCGAGAACCGATGATAAAATCTCATCCCTAGTCATGGGATGCTCGATCTCTTCAGATTGTTGTTCAACAACAAGTTGTTGAAGCTGACCCTGCAATAACATTTAATTATTTTACCAAAACATAACGTACATATTGAAAGTAACTTTGGACTTTCTTTGGTCCAGCTTTTGGACTTCTTCCAATGCAAAAATGTATTCCGAGAAGCAAACTTCCCTGTAGATACATTGTCCAAATGCAGTCATATGCTTGAACATACACAATATTTCTATAATTTTCAGAAACTACCATAAGATACCACGGGCTACATCAAGTTGGACAAGCTAGGGATGGCAAGTTTTAGAAGAAGAAAACTCAACCTCCTTGAACTCTTCTTACAGCTTTAGTGTTCTAACTTCTTCTTCTTCAATTTGGATGTCTCTATTTCATAGCTATATCGACTTTGAAGATTTAATAGTTAGGACCTTTGTAAAGGAGATAGTCCCTCGTTTATAGCTTTCCTAGACTAAACAACTTATCATTAGAGATAAGGACTAGAGTCGGTATTTCTGCTCTGTTTCTGCTGTACAGGTACATTGCAGACCCGCAACACTTGATACAGCACTGGGAATTCCTCTCTTGTTTGCTTTCATTGTGCAGGTAAATAAAGTGTTGCAGCACTTTATGACTTTGTTGTCGAATTGCAGCATACATCTAGAACCTGCAGGTTGTTTTAGCATGGTGCAATGGAGTGGATTACTACATCAACAACTAAGTTTACTGCAGAGCTGCAATATCCAACAACAAATACCTCAACTACACAACCATGTAGACATCTACAATACAACCATACTTGGAACCTTTAGCATCCAACAACCTGCAATACCTTACAATAGTCATCCTCATCTTTACCTTCAGAACCTGCAGAAATATGGGGCAGAAACTGCAGCTGCAGTTAAGTCCTCAATGGTGTTCTCATTTCCATGTATTCAAGAGTGTTTATTTACATAGACAAAGAAACTTTACAGCTGATGTTTTGCCCAAACACAGCCACAAATCCAAAGAAGAAAGATTACATATTAAAGTAGACAAGGTGAATTAATGACTATCTTGAGAAGAAGTTGTCTCCAAAAAAAAGAATAAAGTAACTTGTAGTAGATCAAAAAGATAATAAGGTAATGTCTTTAGGGAATTACATGAATCTGTTGGGATTGCGGATCCAACCATGCACGTTCTCCGTTGTCTGGTTTACGTGTATGCTGAATCTCCCAGACTTTATCTGGTGTGTCTTTTTCTCCCGATTCAGGATTTCTCTACAATATAGTTCAATAACAAAAAAAATATAAGCAAATAATCATATAAATAACAAGAAGTATATGTAATTATAGAAGAACAAATGTGTTTTCACCGTAGCTTCCTCTACTTCTGCAAATGATCGCGTCCCACAAGAATGCTTAGTTATCTGTTTTTCTCTATTTTTTTTGTTTCTCTCACTTACAACCTGTACTAAGTCAAGAGATCAGAAAATATTTATGCTAGTCTAGATAGCTACTGAAATATGTCATGTTTTCCATGTAAGCATATGTCTAAGATTATAGAGTGGGCAACAATGTTTTGGTTATAATAAAGTTACCTTGAATTTCTCACTGCCAAAATACTTAACTAGGTATTTCCAGTCCTCCAACTCAATATCCTCAGGTCGATGAGACAATCTTTCTTCATCAGTATCATAGGCAGAGTAAGAATTATGCAATCAAGCTTTCCATGCCCTAAAAATTCTTTGCATAGTGCTTATCACAAAGCCTTGTAACTTATATTCTCGCAGTCCACCACAAAATTCAAATTTGTCCTGAACACATTATAATATTAAATTTGATAAATTAAATAATTTAAAGACAATACAAAATGAAAAGTAATTTATTACCTTAACCTTATACCACATTGCTTCTCCATGTTTTAAAACAATCTTTTGCCAATTTCCATCTCGAAATGAGATGCTGCTCCTCATGATCAAGCCACAGTAATTAACAATATCTCTAGCACCAGAACCCACAGCTCTATCAATGTCATCTGGAATAATTATATTGATTTTTCCTCCGTACTTGGTTTTAATATCAACCGTCTTAGATTTATATTTTCCTCTTCCTCTCTTTTTATTGATGCGAGAAACTGCAAAGCAATAATATGATGATCTTGAGAACTATATGCAATCATGACATCTTAGCATCTCCACTAAAAGCTTGCAGATTCATGGCATCTTATCACCAAAACATCTTTTGTTAACCAATTATCCTCTTCTTTTTTCAACTTAAAGATACATAAAAATTTGAGCTTATATATTTTAAGAAACAAATCAAAAGAATATTATTAAATAAGTGTCTATATCTTCACCCAAGAAAGAACGAAACTAGTTAAGCCTCTGTCAAGTATGAAAACTAGCAGATGAAGGGAACTAGCAGAACTAGAAGAAGAGAAACTGCCAGCATTTTAAGTTAATTTACTTTGCTGCAGAACGCCACCCATTAGTCTATTAGATCCATGTAAATTTAAATTCCCAGAACCAAGACCAAGCACAGACAATTCTGCACCACTAGCTAGGGACATGGACTAACCTGCACCAGTTTTAACCTCCGGGGAGGGGCTTACACTTTCTTCTAGAGTTATGGATGATTGTGTCTCTGGAGATGTTCTTTGGATAGGGTCATTTGATATTTGGCTTATCTGCTGAGGTCCTTGCCTTGGGTTAGATGATTGTTCTGTCTGTACAGGTCCTTTCCTTGGTGGTATTTGTGGCTGAGATGCAGTTCCAGCAAGACTTTCTCATCCTTGAAAATTTCCACATCCAGTTCTTATACCACCTCTTCCACTTTTACCTCGTCCAGTTCCTTTCATTTCCTGCAACATGATTAAAAAGGAGAAGCATAAGTTTCATAAATTAAAAATGATAAAACATATATCTACCAGCTAAAGAAAACATCAATTCATAAAACAACATATTAGATTAATAAATTAAAAAAATGTGTGATATTTTGCTAACAACTATAGCCTCATTGATGGAAATGTAACACATTGATGGAACTTAAAATGCTGATTATATTTACAAAGTTGCAGATACAAGCGTTATGAATTAATTTTATGTCAACCTAATCAAAATAAAATACAGAAAACTTATCAAAACAAGATGTAGACAGATATACAGTCGTCTCTGTTAAGCAATCTTCAAAAGGATGTATCACTGTCATCTCCATCATTATCATCAATTAACTCTTCTTCGCTTTCTTCATTCTCAGATACATCTATATTATTGTCATTAATAAAATCATCATGCTGATTTTCTTCATCATTGGTATGCAAAACAGTTTGTGGTTCAATATCATCCCTATGTTAAGACACCGCAATAGCAATTTCTTGGTCATTGATACTCAAGATATTACATTCCACTTCCTCTTGTTGATAAACTTCTTCATTTATTAATTCTTCTTCAACTTTAGGCATACTGAAAAGGTCACGGGGATTTGTCTTTACAACAACGAGCCAATCTTTATCAATCATGTCATTCAAGTAAAAAACTTGCTCAGATTGAGATGCCACCACAAATGGCTCATTTGTATTCAAAGCACAATGAGTATTCACACTTGTAAACCCATAACTGTCAATCTTATATCCTCTTCCTAGGCGAGCCACATCCCACCAATAACACTTGAATAGATAAACTTTTCTGTTTCCCACATAACGCAACTCATAAATGTCCTCCAATACACCATAATACTCCTTATAGAGTCTGCATCATCTCCCCTAACAAGTACTCCACTGTTCTGTCTTTTTCTCACAAGTTCTTTTGTTTGAAACCTAAATCCATTCACCATAAATATTGAATATCGATGCACCAATGGTTCTGGACCGACGGCTAAGCTTATGAGCTCATCTGTTGCGCGTCCTTGTATAGATAGTACAAATATCTATAAAAACAAATAAGATTTGTTCATATCTATATGCCAACACTAATAGTAAAGTATTGTTTTAGTGAACACTTACACATGCACGAAACCAATCAATAAACTCATTATTATGCATCCCATGAGATGTCGTTGAACCTTGTATTTCAATCTCTCTCATGTATTCCCTACATTTTGTGTTGGTTAAGATTACGTAAATTATCTTAATGTGAAATTATATTTGAATTAATAAGATACTTACTCCATGAATTTTGAAACCTCTTCGCAATTTTGAAGAACATACATACATGCTTGGTTGAACTCATAATGAGGTAGTTTCTTTCGCACTGAAGCCCCTTTTGTTTGCCCACTTAATTTAAATATAGACATCCCACCATGTAATTCAAATCCATCATTATTTCTTGTTGGTTGATTGAACTTGGTTGAGATATTTTTTAAATATCGTGAGTAAAACGTAAGGTTTTCCCTTGCCATATGACCTTCAACAATTGAACCTTCTGGATGACCTGGGTTGCGAACATCTCCCTTAAGTGTTCGCAAATACCTACATATAGATTTCTCATCAATAGAGTTATAGAATATGATAGTTTAAAAATATTGGTTTTCAATATATAGAATAAGATGTTACCTCTCAATAGGGTACATATACCGGTATTGAACTGGTCCACCAAGTTTTACTCTTGCCAAGTGTATTGGCAAATGAATCATGATATCAAAAAATGCCGGAGGAAAAACCATTTGAAGTTTGCATAATATGATAGGAATTTCAGCTTCTAGGATATCAAGATCTTCAATTTTCAGGCACTTAGCATATAGATTCTTGAAAAATTTACCTAAGGCTATAATTGGTTCACACACTTCCTTAGGTAACAAACCACGTATAGCAACGGCTAAAATATCTTGCAATAATACATGATGATCATGACACTTCAATCTATGTATTTTTTTTTCAAGTACATTAACACACCTTGAAATATTTGATGAAAAGGCATCTGGAACCTTGAAATTAGCTAAGAAATTGCATAACTTCAACTTCTCTTGAGGGGACAATGCATAGCAAGCTGCCGGTAACAAAATATTATCCCCGTCCTCAATTGGATGCAACCTTTACCTAATACCAAGGTCCACCAAATCATATCTACTTTTCAATGTGTCCTTTGTCTTACCAACCATACTCATCACAGTTGATAAAATATTGTCGGATACATTTCTTTCTATGTGCATCGCATCAAGGTTATGTCTTAACTTAAGACTCTTCCAATAAGGTAATTGAAAAAATATACTTTTCTTCTTCTAATTATAAGCATTGTTAGAAACATTACGCTTTCGCTTTTGCACTTTACCAAAACTCATATTGCCCAACTCATGTAATTGCATAAGTGCTTCATCACCTGTTAAAGGGCTAGGTGCGATCCCCATTTCCACTTTCCCATCAAATAACATCCTATTTTTATGCCATGGATGGTTCATGGGAAGGAAGCAACGATGCCCCATATAACACAATTTGTTGCATAAGGAAATTGATTGTGTGTCTTTATGGCAACAGGGACATGCAAGCTTGCCTTTAGTTGACCATCCTGAAAGGTTTCCATATGCTGGAAAGTCATTAATCGTCCAGAGCAGAGCCACACGCATAAGAAAATTAGATTTTGAGTGTGCATCATAAGTCTCCACCCCATCCCATAATTCCTTCAACTCATCAATCATTGGTTGTAAATATATATCAATATCATTCCCTGGAGACTTAGGTCCTAGAATAAGAAGTGTCATCATGAAATATGGATCTTTCATGCAATCCCATGGTGGCAAATTATATGTAACTAGAATGATAGGCCATATACTATGATTGGAACTTATATTTCCAAAAGGTTGAAACCCATCACTTGCTAAACCTAATTGCACATTTCTTAACTCAGCTAAAAAAGTAGGATGACGCTCATTGAAAGATTTCCATTCTATTGAGTCAGATGGATGACGCATGACACCGTCATCAATATTCTCCTTCTTGTGCCACCTCATCTTCTTTGATGTCTCTTTTGCCATGTATAATCTTTGAAGCCTTGGTTTGATTGGAAAATATCGCAACACTTTATGAGCTACTTTCTTGCCTTTGGGTTTTACTGACTTCCATCTAGACTTGCCACACTTAGGACATGATTGAGCATTGACATAATCGCTCCAATATAAAATACAATCATTTTGGCATGCATCTATTTTGGTATATCCCAAGCCTAGGTCACGAAGAACTTTCTTTGCTTCATAGAAAGAACTAGGTACAAATGATCCCTCGGGAAGAACTTCTTTAAAGAACCTTAATAACTCATCCATCGATTTGTTGGTCTAATGGTTAAGTTACTTCAAGTGAAGTAATTTAACAACAAAAGACAACTTTGAGACTTTTGTGCAACCAGGATAAAGTTCTGTCTTACCATCTTCTAACAATTTGTAGAACTTTGTAGCATGCATATTTGGCTCTTCATTTCCCTCCGAATAAGTAGCATTATTATCCAGATTCATATATCCACAAGCATCATGGATCATTTGAGTAATGTCATCCTCTTCAGCGCTATCAACTTCTACTTCATCATTAAGTGCGACATTAGAATTTTCAACTCTAACCAACACTTCTCCATGCAAGTCCCACACCTTATAAGAATCCAAGAGTCCCTTCTTCAATAAGTCTACTCTTATATCAATTCTTAGCTTAAACACAGTGTTTATACATCCTTTACAAGGACATCGAATCATAGTGTTCACCTTGGGTTGACTGAATGCCCAATTAAGAAAACCTTCTACTCCGTCTCTATATTTTTGGTCAACTCTATTCCTAATATTCAACCAACTTTTATCCATTCCTATTTCAATAAAAAAAAATCAATAAGTTAATTAATTCAATTATTCATAATGATAAATATTGGACAGAGAAGTACTGAGAAATAAATTTACAGGAAAATATCAATAATGAGGTTGTGACTAGAAGTTGGAAATTCTCACAATCAAATGCTAATAATAAAAAGGGAGCGTAGATCACATATGATTGTGACTAGCACAACTTACTGTGTTTGCAGTGATTATCTTGCAAAGTACAAGTAAATATTCTTATAAGGTGTGCTACAGACACTCTTTCCAAGCACAGCCATATAGTTGACAGGTTGTATCAAGCCTACAATTTTCAGCAACTTCCTAAGGAGACAAGGGGGTACTACATACTAGACAAACTGGAATGTCAAGTTTAAGAAGGCAAAAGCTGAAGAGGATCATGGAACCACCTTAAATGAGCTGCAGACTATCTCAAGAGGAAGCACCATGAGCTCTTCTTCTAATTTTCTTTTGTTTCTTTCTTTTTTTGTGTTCTCTCTTCTTTTTTTCTTTTTTGAGGCTATGTATTTCCTTGAAGTTATAGCCTCTTTGAAGAATCCTTATTTAGGATTATATTGCAAATGGGAGAGTCTCCCTTATTTTATGGTTTTCATAGATACTTTGTATCGAGAGGAGTCCTCTCATATATGCTTAGCTACCTAGGATCCATTGTTCTCTATTATCTACATACTGTGCAGGTACATTGCAAATCTGTAGAAGCTGTAGGTTGTGACCAAACCACCTAGGAGAAAATGTTGTGGATAAGATCACCAACTACAGAAACACTGCAGAGCTGCAGCACAAACCTGGAGGATGCTGCAGCAATTAATACAGAACTGCAGCTCCTTGTACAATTCAGAGCTGCAACATCAAACAACAAAGTCACACAACAACTTGAAATACCCTGTAGAAATAAAGCAGTATAATGCAGGTAATAAAAAGTTCAACTTGGATGATCTCATAACCTTTTCTAAGCAACGGATAGTGAATTTGTTCGTATTAGTAGCACTTTTCTGATGCACTCACAGATTACGTAGTTGTTTTAATCAAAAACGCAGATGGACTGTCTACTAGTAAAAAGCTTTTTTCACATAATAGACCAATCGATAATTTATAATCTTCTCTTTTTCACATTCTAATAGCACCAAATTCTTAATTTATCAACTATCTACTGCACAATAATGTCAATCTCATATCTCTCCTCCAAATTATATAATTATACGGTTATTGTTATTCCTACAATTTTTAAGTATTATCATATCTTTTTGTAGCTCACAAAAGATAAGGACAAATACTAGAATTCTCCATACATTTTGCGGCTATTTACAGTGAGTCTTATCGACTCTACATATCTCCAGAAAATAAAACTTCAAATAAAGAGAATCGATTGATCAGCTAACTAGAGAGAACTGCACAAAGTATAAAAAATAAATCTTTGTAAACAAATTGTGAATACTTCTTTCTCCAACAAAGGTGTCAATTCTTTAACTAGTCAAAACCACAAATCCATGAAGAGATAAAGATGTAAACAACGAAGAGACTCTCGATTTCAAGATAGATTTTCCAATGTGCAATCCAAATGTAGGACTTCCATCAACAGACATAGAAACACCGACACAGAGGATATCGAGAATACAAAATACAAAATTCAAATGAGAATATAGAATTTCAGCTTCTAGTTACCTCGCAAGATCGAGAATACAAAATACAAAAACATCTTTAGAGAACCCCATTCCTACACTTTAGAGAACCCCATTCCTACAAATTTCAAGTGGGTTATAGAAATTACATGTAAAATCTTAAAATACATAAACGTAGAAACAGATTTGAGCACATACCTAATGAAATACATACTTTATAGAACCCTATTAGTCAAAAATTGAAGAATATTCAGCAAAAAGGAACCTTATTCAAATATATTTCACTAACAGATCGACACTACTTTTTCCTATAAATCGAGCAAAGAGGAACCTCTGTTAGCAGTGTTGTCTCTGTTTTTCTTTCCTCCGATCCCTTTTTCCCAAATCTATATAATATACATTTTTTTGTTTAGGTTTGTGCAAGAGCTGATGAGAATGGTCTTTAGTTTAGCAGCTAAGAGATGATCTTTTAATATCTCAAAGCTTGCCAAATTTTTACAGATTTTTTAGTTTATTTTTCTTTTAAATTTAATTTAGTTGGATTAACATTAGCGGCGACTAGGTCGCTACAAAATCTTATTTGAGGAGACATTTCAAAATTTGCTACTAAATATTTAGCGCCAAAATTTTATTTTAGTGGGACTTTATAATTTGTGAATTAGTGACAACTATTAGCAGCGACACAAAATAAGTCACCACTGAAACTAAACATTTTGGTATGACCATATATGTCCCTACTGAATATGAAGATTTTGTAGCAACAAGTAGGGTCGCCACTAAATCTCGACACAATAAGTCTTATTTCTTGTAGTGGTATGACTTGGCTCTCTCCAAATTTTGCTATCTTAGATTGCAATGCTAAGACTGTGACATTACCCAAGCCTAGGATAGATCAATTGGTATGGGAGGGTGACTATCTTCCCGCTCCACGATGGATTATCTCTTTTCTTCGTGCTAAGAGGTTGGTAAGTAAGGGTTGTTTAGCCTTCCTAGCACATCTTGGGATGATAGTTCTGGAGTGCAATCGATTGAGTCTATTTTGATAGTGCATGAGTTTATGGATATTTTTTCCACTGATTTACCTGGTATGCCCCTGATAGAGATATAGATTTTTGTATCGACCTGGAGCCTGGCACCCACCCAATTTCAATTCCACCATATAGAATGGCTCCGACTGAGTTTAAGAAGTTGAAGGCCCAACTTCAGGAGATATTGGGTAAATGTTTTATTAGACCGAGTGCCTCTCCTTGGGGTGCTCCAGTTTTATTTGTGAAGAAGAAGGATGGTACCCTTCGTATGTGCATAGACTACAAGCAGCTGAACAAGGTGACTATTAAAAAATAGATATCCCCTTCCTCACATTGATGACTTATTCGATCAGTTGGAGGGTGCTTGTGTTTTCTCAAAAATTGATTTGAGGTCCGGTTACCATCAGCTGAAAATACGGGCAGCAGATGTACTGAAACCTTCTTTTCGAATCAGATATGGACACTATGAATTCTTGATAATGTCGTTGGGGCTTACAAATACGTTTGCTACTTTCATGAGTCTAGTGAATAGAATCTTTAAGCCATATTTGGACCTCTTTGTTATTGTTTTTATTGATGATGTATTGATATACTCAAACAGCAGAAAAGAACATGAAGAGCACCTGAGAATTGTTCTAGGATTGTTAAGGGAGAAAAGGCTATATGCCAAATTCTCCAAGTGTGAGTTCTGGCTTGATTCAGTGTCTTTCTTAGGGCACGCAATATCTAAGTAGGGAGTGATGGTGGATCTCCAGAAGATTGAGGCAGTGAAGAGTTGGGCAAGACCCACTAATGTCTCAGAGGTAAGAAACTTTATTGGTTTGCCTAGCTACTACCGCCAGTTCATCAAGGGATTTGTTTCCATTGCTTCCCAGCTGACCGAGCAGAAAGTTCCATTTATGTGGTCGGATGAGTGTGAAGAGAGTTTTCTGAAACTCAAGACCTTATTAACTACTGCACCGATTCTTGCCCTGCCAGTAGAAGATAAGAATTTCATTATTTATTGTGATGCATCATATTCTGGTTTAGGCGTAGTGCTAATGCAGGAGAAGAATGTAATTGCCTATGCTTCAAGGCAACTGAAGGTGCATGAACGTAATTACCCAACTCATAATTTGGAGTTGGCTGCGGTAGTATTTGCATTGAAGTAGTGGAGACATGATATCGTTATCCTTAGAGAGACTTGAATTTGAGATAGAGAAGGTGGATGGAATTACTAAAGGACTATGATATCGTTATCCTGTATCACCCGAGAAAATCTAATGTAGTGGCTGATGCCTTGAGAATAAAAGCTGGGAGCATGAAAAATTTAGCTCATTTGCAGGTTTTCAGATGTCCATTGGCTAGAGAGATTCAAACTCTAGCGATAATGGAGGATTCTTGGCCTGTGTGGGGGCAAGATATTCTTTCCTTTAAGAGATTAAAGAAAAACAATTTGAGGATGAGAAGTTGAGCCGGATTTGTGATATGGTCTTTCAGGGAGAGGCTAAAGAGGCCGTATCGATGAGGAAGGTTTCTTGAGGATTAAAGGGCGGGTATGTGTGCCCCGTATTAATAACTTAATTCAGACTATTCTTGTAGAGGCTCACAGTTCAAGGTACTCTATACATCCTGGTGCAACCAAGATGTATCGGGATCTGAGACAACATTATTGGTAGAGCAGAATGAAGCATGACATTATTGATTTTGTTACCCATTGTCCAAATTGTCAGCAGGTAAAATATGAGCACCAAAGGCCTGGAGGGACACTTCAACGAATGCCCATTCCTGAATGGAAGTGGGAAAGATTTGCAATGAATTTTGTGGTCGGCCTTCCAAAGGCCTTGGGTAAGTTTGATTCGATATGGGTGAGGTTGATAGGTTAACTAAGTCTTCTCACTTCATTCCAGTCAAGGTGACTTATATTGCTGAGAAGTTAGCCAAACTCTATATCCGCGAGGTTGTTCGATTGCATAGAGTTCCGGCATCTATCATTTCAGATAGAGGTACGCAATTTACTTCTAACATTTGAAGGACCTTACATGCTGAGTTAGGCACTAGATTGGATCTTAGTACTGCATTTCACCCTCAGATCGATGGGCAATCTGAGAGAACAATTCAAGTGCTGGAGGATATGCTTCGTGCATGCGTGATAGATTTTGGCAGTTATTGGGATCAGTTCCTACCTTTGGCGGAGTTTTCGTACAATAATAGCTATCACTCGAGTATTGATATGGCTCTGTTTGAAGAATTATATGGGAGGAGATGTAGGTATCCTATTGGTTGATTTGATGCGTTTGAGGTGAGACCCTGGGGAACTGATATTTTGAGGGAATCACTAGAGAAGGTGAAATTCATTCAGGAGAAGCTTCTAGCAGCTCAGAGCAGGCAGAAGGAGTATGCAGACCGAAAGGTCAGGGACATGGAGTTTATGGAGGGAGAGCAAGTATTGTTGAAGGTTTCACCCATGAAGGGTGTGGTGAGATTTGGTAAGCAAGGTAAGCTCAGACTAAGGTATATTGGGCCGTTTGAACTTCTTAAGCATATTGGAGAGGTGGCCTATGAATTGGTTTTACCTCTAGGTTTGTATGGGGTTCACCCAGTGTTTCATGTGTCTATGCTATAGAAATATCATGGTGATAGATACTATATTATTCTCTGGAATTCAGTCTTCCTTGATGAGAAATTGTCTTACGAGGAGGAGCCTGTAGTTATTCTTGATAGGGAGGTCCATAAGTTGAGGTCAAGGGAGATTGCATCTGTGAAGGTTCAATAGAAGAATCTTCCGATTGAGGAGTCAACTTGGGAGACTGAGGCAGATATGCGTGCAAGATATCTATATATGTTCGTCGAGTCAGGTACCCTTTTCAATCCTCTCTCTTCTACGAACGGTTGGTAAATTGGTGTCTATTGTAACGACCCATTATGTCATTTTGAGAAATAGAGCTTTTTATTTTATAAAAGACGCATTCCGTATATTTTTATGAGTACTTTAGACTATTCGATAACCATATTTATTTAGTTGAGGGGTAAATTTAAATAACTAATTTAATTAGTGGGCTAAGTTGGTATTTTACTTAACATTCTATACCAATTATTAAAGGAAAAGGATAGGGTTTATAAATTTTTATACATAATTAGTTGGAGAAAAAAGAAAGAAAAAAAAATAAAATGAAGAGAATAGTGACAAGAACAAAATGCAGAAACTGTGAGAAAAAAAATACGGAGGAAGAAAGAAAAGAAAGGGGAAAAGAAAAATAAAGGAAAAGAGAAAAATAAGGATTTTCATTCCAAAGCATCAAAGTAATTATTATCATCCTTTTCATTAATTTTTTATGAAATTATGAACATATTTTTAGGGTATATTGGTGGAGAAATAATGCTAAAATAAGGAAATATAACCCTAGGGTACTTCACATAAAATCTTCATTTGGGGGTCGAATAACGATCCGTTTTAGCTGAAATTTGACATGTGAATTTATTTTATCATGAGTGAACATAATCGGAAAGAAAATTTCAGATTTGACTTCAATGACTTGGGATGACGTTTTGACCCAATTTTTTATCCGAAAATAAATATAGCAATATGGGTGTCATTGGATTCGTATTCTTATGAAGATTATGTATTTTAACATATTTTGATCATTCCAAAGCGTTACGAGAGACTCAAGGTTTAAAGTGATTATTTAATTTAATTGAGGTTTAACCCTAGTTTTGAAATTCATAAAATATGGGAGTTGACATGTTAAGTGGCATCAAGATTAGGAACGTGTTTATAGAATTGGGTGAGTTATTGGGGCTAGGTTAAACATATATATAATATTGGTGTTTACGGATTAGTTTACTTATAAATATCATATATTTGATAGATTGAGATTGGTCTGAGGCATTGAAGAAGGGAAAATACATTGGTGGATTAGCTTGCTTTACTTCGGTTATTCAGTTGAGGTAGGTTATGGTTTTATTCTATATCATAGATAGATTCTTAATAGTGATTGATATTTATTGAGTAATGTGTGAAATTTACTACGCGTTTAATTGTTGTAGTTTGGATGGTTGATATGTTATTGTAATTGTTCTGAAATCCCGAGGCCATGAAATCCATAATCTTGAACTTGCCTTATAAAAAATGGTGCCTTGAATAAAGAAGGCTTGATGAAATATTGTTAATGAAGTGGAATGTTATAATGAAGAATGATAAATAAATTATATTTGGATCGGGTGTCACGTTCCGACACGACATATTTGGATCGGGTGTCACGTTCCGACATGGTATATTTGGATTGGGTGTCACGTTCTGAAATGGTATATTTGGATCGGGTGTCACGTTCCGATACGATATATTTGGATCGGGTGTCATGCTCCGACACGATATATTTGGATCGAGTGTCACGTTCCGGCACGGTAATATTAATGGAAAATAAATTAAAATGACTTAATACTACCCAATCTGCAATAACTCATTTTCCAAAAGGGTGTGATATGGAGGCTTGAGTCCTCATGTGTGATCTTAATATTGTTGAATGGTTATGAAATTGTTCATTGTGTTTTCACTTGATCTTGATCTTGTTGGTTGCCACCAGTTAAGTGTTACGGTTGATTTTCCGCTATTACTTATTGCATATAGATTCCTCTTTTGAGTCGGCCGATGATACTTACTCACAACATGTTGTCCTGTACTGACCCCTACTTGTATCTTTTCTTGTTTTATTTTGTGGGGTGCTGCGAGTGTTCAACCGACTTCGACTCGACCTCAGCTCTAGTCAGTCTCCAGTTCATAAGATTTCAGGGTGAGCTATCCTTCTAGCTGGCGATGGGATCTCTTGTCATGGCATGGTGTCCTTAGTTTTCGGATACGTTATGTTATTTATTTGGTGTTTGATAATTCGCGACTTAGCTTTAGAATTTAGATGTCCTTCATATGATGACTTTTAGATTTTGGGGAAAACGTATTTATTTGAGCTTCTGCGTTATTGTTATTAGTTGGGGTTTGTATCGTTGGTTCTCCCACCTAGGAGGTTAAGTGTGGGTGCCACTCATGGCCCATTTTGGGTCGTGACAGGTGATCCGCCAGTTTAGGACTTCTATTCAATTATCTTGGAGTGATCCAATGTCCTGGAGCCTAGATTTTTGGTACAGATCCTTTTTATGTACATATATGTTTATTCAGAGGTACGGCGGGGCCCTGTCCTGCTATATGATACTGTTGATACTCTTAGAGGTTTGTAGAAATATGTGTGGGTTGTGTATGTATTTTATTCGGTTGGGTTGGCATGACTTATTTTGGGACGTTCTCGTACGTAGTGGTAGCCTTGTTGGCTTGCGTGTATATGTATACTTTGAGATGTTGTGTGTAGTGGCAGCCTTGTCGGTTTACCTATATATCTGCAGTGGGATGTTCTCACATTCTATGACAGCCTCATTGGCTTATGTACTGTATTACCCATTGATAGTTGTGACTCCTCAGGACACATGTTACGTGATATATATATATATATATTTATGCAACAATTCTGAGACTAGGTTTTGGGTCTTTATAGGTTCCATATTATTTTTAGTTATGGTTTGATCATATAGCTCACATGTGTATATATGAGTGTCCAGCTTAGGCACCAGTCGACCTACGAGGTTGCGTCGTGATAGCTTCACACCGATGAACAAGACTCTACTAGATGTGGCATATTAGATTCCCTAGGACACTCTTAAACCTTGTGCTCTAATACCAAGTTTGTCACGACCTAAACAAGGGACAAGCCATGATATGGTGATAAAAACTCGAACAATCTCAACCAATCCATATTAGCATACATCGCAACATAAGGTAAATTAACATAATGAAATAAGTGGAAGAATCAACTCAACATAGAATTCAAGGAAAAATAAACTCAATCCCAATGTTCAAGATGGACTACCTCAATCTTTCATCGTCTAGACATGCCTCTATACTAAATATTGATGGGGACTTTAGGATAAGATCCTAGCTTACCCGAATCGTAAGATAAAGTCGAGTAGCAATATGAAATAAAAGTCACGTCCTCGATGAATGAGGACTCACCTACTCGTGAGACAACTAAACCAACTCTAGCCACGAATGTGAGGAGCATGAATGTCGTCCATCCCTACATTATATGAGCAAGTGTAGGGAAAATATATGCTAGTACATAGAAGTTACTAAGTATGTGAGGTATGCATGAACATGTGATATAACTTGATAAATATGACATAGGATGCATGACCAATCATAAACATGCATGAATAAGGCTTAAAAGCATTTGAAAACACAAGAAAACTTGTGGTCAATAAGAAAACTTCATAGTAAAACTTACATCCTTACATATAACTTGGGTGGGATAATACCTTTAATCGACATCTAAGAATATGCGAGTTATAACATGGAATTTTATGTAACTTCCACCTCGAGAAGAGAGAGACTACTTTCCAGGAGACTCCGTGAGAACAACTTTAACATCAAGAGCTATAGGTGGAACCACTTGCTAAGCCATTAGGAAACCTATAGGAGAAACATAGTTTGGGACTTTAGGTTGCTACTAGGATTCCCTTAGGTAACTAACTAGGTTACCAGAACAAACCCCACCAATATTTCCTCTCGGTACTTAGTCAATATTCGAACGGAATTCATTAGAAACATGAAAGCATCATCCTTACCTTCATCATCAAAACGATCATTAGAGTAGCTCATTAACTTGGTTGATTCTTTAAGAATCTATGAACTTTGGTGAGAATTGTCCTTATCACAATCTTAAATCATGGTTTGTGTGAGAAATATCCTTATCACACTAGAATAACTTTCTTAGACCAACATTGATCATCACTATAACTTTTATCATTTAATCATAAATCTCAACTTTTATATAAAAACATTCTTTGAAAATCATTGACCTTCGTAATCCTAAATCATGTAAATCACATCGAAAATAACTTCATGCATGGGCATTCATTCTTCATCTTGAAATCATACAATTAATATAAAATCATGCTTATAATGGTCATTTATAACAATTAAAAACATAATTGAAATAGCCCAATGTAATTCATCCAAACTGGGTATCATGAACTGACCTGGGCCTAGTCGTAACACGGCTATCGAAACTCTGAAGGGCTCCAACCCAGCCTCTTGTTCATATCATAAGCATACATAAGGTAAAGTAAAAGAGAAAACATCATAAGAGAGTCTAAACCATTAATAGTAAATGAGAAATGTCACGTGACAACATAGACTCAAAATATTTATCCAACTACATTTCTCTACTCACGAACATAGGCGGGGGATAAGACATGCCCCTAGCTCACCCTCAAAATAAAATAGAACAAAAGTCTTTTGAAAGAATAACCAACTCTATAACTAGTCCTTGATAGGTGAGGACTCACCACAACTTCGCTGGATAGGAAAGCACAAATAGCCACGTGGATAAATAAGATAGTCAAACTCAACTCCTACATTAGGAGATAATGTAGGCAACAATATGTGTTAGTACATTCGAATGTAATTACTATGAGGGCATGGCAAGAAATACAAATAATAAGATGCAATGATTAAGTAAGGTACATGGTAAAAAGAGATAAGTAAAGTCATGGGAAAATCATAATATTAAAAGCATTTGAAAAGCATATTTGAAATTACAAAAGAGGCCATACATATGTGGGATAGAACCATAACCGATAATAAGACCATGTGATATATAATATAGAATCTCGATGTTACCCCTACATCGGTAGAAAGAGGAATCTACTAGCCATTGTAGACTCTACCCTGCTAAGAGGGTGATGTACATACACTATATGTGGATCCACTAGATAATCCATCAAGGAAACCTATGGTGGAAAGTAGTTTAAGAGACATAAAGCTGCTACTAAGCCTTTTGGTGGGGGCCCCCAACTCAAGTCCACTCGGTGCTAAGTCAAATCCCATGGAATACGTATCATAACATAGTAATCATAGTAATATATATCATAGATAAGATCATAGGTTTGAAATTCATAGTGTAGCTCTTTTCATAACATAAGTGCAATGTGAGTATTGACCTTCCACATTACAAGTCATACATTCATAATTAATATCATTAGGCCCTACGTCACCACATAGTGCCCTATGTCACATTTTCCATGATGTGCATGAAATTCATAGTTTAATCATAATTCATACTTGGAAATTAGGGTAAAACATGAATACATGATCGATTGACTTGAAAATTATGAAATTGACTTGAAAACATGCATGATCATATACTTTCTATCAGCCCATACATAATTCATAAAGATAATATCATTTAAAATTTTAATTAAAAATACCCATAATTCATATCAAGAACCCTAAAGATCAACATAAGAAAAATTCATGGAAAAACTATTCAATTCAATGCAATAACCATCAATTTATATTAAAATAAACTCATAATTATAATTAGAATCATAATTCATGCAATTGGAATAGAGATTATTAAACCCAAAAGAATACATACTTTAATTGATTGAAAAGTAGAGAATTTATTGGGAACCATGGGTGAAAGTACCCTAGAATCAATTACCCACATACCTTGAGTGAGAAGACAAAAGAATTTGAAAGAATTTGGGAGTTTTGATGGAGAGCTTAAGTGAATTTCTGGGAAGTATTCAGTGGAGTCCTTGAGAGCTTTCTTAGAGAGAGAAATATTTGAGTAGGTGAATTGTGATTAAATAAATGAAATCAAAGGTTTAGGATAGTTTATAGAGTATAATTAGGCCCTAAAAACATCCAGATTCATTAACTAATAATTTGAAAAAATTCTAAAGTACCCTTATATAAAAACTGAATTTGGACAAAAAACCTCGCCCAAGTCCGCGACGCGGAGCTACTTTCAGATAGGCCAATTTTTAGCTAATGAGATTTTGGCCATATTTTGACTTGGAAAAAAATTACAGTAAACAGGAACAAGTGGCCGATGCATAGCTGCCACATACCTCATTATTTTGCATAATTTCTTGTTACCCGAGCGGTCTATTACCAAGGCATTTTTAAGGAACTTCTGAGCATTTTAAGGAATGTTACAATATCTCTCCTTCGGTAACATTCATCCTCGAATGAGGTAGGAATAGCTTGAGTAAAGTAGAGTATATAACTTAACAACCCAAAATGAACATGAGGACACATTAAAAATGCGTAGAACATGTAAACTTCATACTTAACATAAACCATGGCTTTTGAAAAAAAATTACTTTCAGGAATCATGCATGCATATGAATGACATATGAAACTGAAATGTAGGAGTTTAATCGATTTGATCATGAAAAACTTAGTACCTTTAAACTTGAGTAGAAGGAAAAAAATACAGATACCGCTTCATCATGTTTGCTTTTGGTTCCCCTGTAGCACTATATTCTTGTTCATTCCTCCACAACACTTTGACAGACGCAACGTCTTTATTTCTTAACCTCTTCACTTGCCGGTCTAACATTTCCACACGGACTTCCTCATAGGTCAAATTCTCTTCAACATTCACAATTTCCAATGGCACAATGGAGTTTGGATCACCCACAAATTTCCTCAACATTGATTCATGAAATACCGAATGAACCATAGACAACTCAAATGGCAAGTCTAAGTCATATGCCATTTTTCTATAGCGCTTTAATATTCTATAGGGTCCTATATATCTACGACTCAACTTACCTTTCTTACAAAATCACATTACACCTTTCATAGGTGAAACCTTCAAATACACCCAAACATCCACATTAAATTCAATCTCTCTCCTCCTAGTGTCCGAATAGGATTTTTGACTACTTTGAGCCATCATTAATCTTTCCCTCATGAGCTTTACTTTCCCCATTGCATCAACTACAAAATCTTGACCAATCAGTTCCATCTCACCCCGTTCAAGCCATCCCACCAGAGATCTACATCTTCTTCCATACAAGGCTTCAAAAGGACCATTTGGATGCTAGAGTGAAAACTATTATTGTAGGCAAACTCAATCAATGGGAAATGCTCATCCCAGCTTCCTTTAAGATCAATAACATATGACCTTAACATATCCTCTAAGGTTTGAAAAGTTCTTTTGGCTTGTCCATCGGTTTGAGGATGGAAAGCGGTACTTAGCTTGACTCTAGTACCAAGATTGTTTTGAAACAACTTCCAAAATGTGAAGTGAATTGAGTACCTCTATCCGATATAATTAACAAAGAAATACCATGAAGTTTTATAAGTTCACAAATGTACAACTTAGCATAGTCTTCAGCACCATACAAAGTCTTGATCGATAGAAAATATGTCAATTTAGTTATTCTTTCCATAATGACCCAAATAGAATCATGTTGTCTCCTATTACGAGGCAAACCCGTTATAAAGTCCATATTCACATCTTCCTACTTTCAAGTAGAAATATCAATGTCTTGAATTAAACCTCCCATTTTTTATGCTCACCTTTAACTTGTCGACAATTAGTACACTTAGCCACAAACTCCACTATGTCCTTCTTCATGCCATTACAAAATACACTTCCCTCAAATCACAGTACAAATTGGTGGATCTCGGATGAATTGAATACCGAGAACTATGGGTCTCATTTAATATCAACTCTCTCAATCCATCAACATTAGTAATACTCAAATGACCTTGGTCACATAATACCCCATCTCCTCCTTGGGAAAAAGACTCAATGGCTTTTTTGGCAACTGACTTTTTCAATTCAACCAATATCATAGCATTGCCTTTTTTGGCCTTAACATCCACTACAAGAGACGACTCCGAACCATTATGTAAAAGAACACATCCATTATTGGAATCAACCAAACACACACCTAAACATGCCAATCTATGGATCTCTTTAACAAACTCCCTCTTACCTTCCTCAACATAGGCAACACTATCTATAGAAAACCGACTAAGAGCATTGGCTATAAAATTTGCCTTACTGGATGGTATGATACACTCATGTAATCTTTTAGGAGTTAAATCCACCTCATTTGCCTAAGGTTCAAGTCATTTTGGCTAAAAAAATATTGCAAGATTTTTTGGTCGGTAAATACATCAACATGCATCCCATAAAGATAATGGCGCCGAATTTTCAAAGCAATTACAACCGCCGCAAGTTCAATATCATAGGTTGGATAGTTCCTTTCATGCACTTTAACTTTCCTAGAAGCATAGGCTATAACCTTACCATGTTGCATCTAGATACAACCCAAACCATTACATGAGGCATCACAATAAACAACAAACTCATCTGAACCTTCGGCCAATGTCAAAATAGGAGCCGATGTGAGACGATCCTTTAATATTTGGAAAATCTTCTCATACTCATCCAACCATTAAAATTTTGCATTCTTTTGGATAAAATTAGTTAAAGGGGAAGCAATAAAAAAGAACCTTCAACAAACCTTCTATAGTATCCAGCTAAGTGTAACATTTCTCAAAACATATATAAGTGCCTTAAGAATGCCTTAGGAATAGGACACTCGTGTAATGCATTATCTCTATTCTTTTTGGCAAATTCGAGTCTGAAATGTTGATTTGGGGGTCAAAACCTATGGGGAAATAGTCTCAGTGAATTTTTAGAAGTCGTGTAGCAAAAGATGAATAGTCAAAACTTGCACAAAACAGTGAGGGGTGCGGCAGCTTCGCGTCGCCAACTTGTTTCCATTTATATAATTTTTTCCCAAGTCAAAATCTGGCCAAAATATCATTCGCTAAAATTTGGCCTATCTAGGAGTAGCCCAGTGTCGCGGACTTGGGAGATTTTTTTCATCTAAATTCATTTTTTAGGGAAGGAGATTTAGACTTTTCCCTAGTTGTTAGTTGATGAAAATAGACATTTTAGGACCTAATTCTACTCTATAAACTACCCTAAACCCTTAATTCCATTCATTCTTCTACAATCTACCTACTCAAATATTTCTCTCTCTACAAGAGGCTCTCAAGGACTCCATTGAAGACTTTCAAGAAATTCACTCAAGTTATGCATCAAAACTCTCAACTTCTTCAAAATTCTTTTTTCTTCTCACTCAAGGTATTTGAGGATTGATTTATGAGCTCTTTTTACCCATGAAGTCCAAAGATTTCTCAAGTTTTCATTCAATTTACAGTTGGTTATAAATCCTAGTTTTGATGAATTGCATTGGGCTGATTTGATTTCATTTTTAAATATTATCAATGATATGTATATGCATGTTCTCTTATGAATTGCATGATTTCAAGTTGATTGATAGATGTCCATGCATAAAGCTATATTTTCAAGTTATGATTAGGAATTTAAGATGAGTTTATCACTTGATCATGATTTCAATGATTTTTAATGAAAGTTTTATATGAGTTAAAGTTGAGATTTATGATTCTAAAGTTAAAGTTATGATGATGATCAGAATAAATATCAAAAGATGTTTAAAGATGGTGATAAGAACAATTCTCACTGAAATTATAGATTCTTATGAAACACTAAGTAGATCAGCTATTCATAATATATTTTAAAGATGGATTGATAGGCAGTTACTATATTTCCAAACTATGGTATGATTATGTTTTAATGAGTTTCCGTTGGGATATTGACTAAGCACCGAGAGGACTTCTAGGTGGGGTTCGATCAGATAACACAGTTGGTTATCAAAGGGAATCTTTGTAGCAACCTAAAGTGCCAAATTACCTTTCCCAAGTAGGTTGCCTTTATGTTCTAGCTAGTGGATCCACATAGCCCAATTGAGTTGAGTTGATTACCTTTGGAGTATGACCTAGCATGATAGCCTCCCCTATTTTTATGCAGGAGTCATTGGCCTGTCTCAATGCAGAATTCATTGGATTACATGTAATAGCTCATATGGTATTAGTTGTCGGTTAAAGGTCCTATCCCACACAAGTTCAAGTTAAATCTATGAGATGTCAAGTTATGAGTTAGAAGTTGAAGTTCTTATGATATGCATTCACCATGAGTTCCATATGTTTTAAGTTTCTTTTAAACAATACTCATGTTCATTATGATTGGTCATACATCCTAAGGCATAATTATTACTTTCTTTATTTATTCATGAATACCTCACATACTTAGTACATTCAAATGTACTAATGCATATTTTGCCTACATTTTCTCATAATGTAGGGACGGATGAAACTCACGATCACCCAACTCGTGGCAAGAGATTTGCTTTAGATTTCAAAAAAGTTGGTGAGTCCTAATCCTACCAAAGACAAGACTTTATTTCATGTTACAATTATTTACACTTTATTCTATTGTTAGGGTGATCTTGGAACTTTTCCTAATCCCCCGTCAAAGACTAGACTAGAGGCATGTTTAGACAATATTCATTGGTGTAGTCTGGATTGGACATTTATATACTTAATTTTCCTTAGTCCCATTCCCCACTTAATGATTACTTCCTCTCATATTTATGTTGTTCTTTACCTTATATATGTGATGTATTATAAAATGGTTTATGGTTGGGGTTCCTCGCATCCCGATTGCCATGTTACAACTAGGCCCTAGGCCGGGTTGTGACAAACTTTGTATCAGAGCACAAGATTCAAAATAGTCCTAGGGAGTCTAAAATGTCACATTAAGTATAGTCGTATTCATTGATGTGAAGCGCGCCACATCCATGAATAGGAGGATGTGAAACGACTTAAGATAAAGTCTCACTTATTTTATGATCTATGTCGTGCAGTAGAATGGTTAAGTCTTTTCTCTATAACGCTTGTTCTTTGAAATTTTTAGAATATGCCTCCACAAATATACTCCATTAGAAGAAAGATGGTTGAAGAGGAGAAACAAGCTCCAAATGACCTTATGAATGTCACGACCCAACCCCGTAGGCCATGATGGGTGCACGAACTGGACACTCGTGTATACCCCTACTACTATAAGTGAACCTGTCCCTTGTTTATATTGTAATGTATCGACATGCATGATAATATATGAGCCGACGAGGCTATCACAAAATATAGGAACAACCGTGCACACATACATCTACAACCCACATACATGTCCACAAACTTCTAAGAGTAAGAATAGTAAGATAAGGCAGGACAGGGCCCCCGCCGTACCCCTGAATAAATAAAATAAATGTACGAATCAAAATACTAGGAGTCCCATGGAGCTTCTCTCGAACTTGATGGTAGGAGTCCCAAGCTGGTGGGTCTCCAAAATGTGTGTCTGTACCTGTGGGCATAAACGCAGCCCTCCAAGAAAAAAGGGTAAGTACGACATGTATACTGAGTATGTAAAGCATAAACTACCGCAAAAGAGTACAATTGATACAAGGATGCAGAGAACAAATATAATGATTTATAAATCACTGTACCTGCATCTTATAAAATGAAGTCATGTATCTCAGTGTCATATTCTGTACCCGGCTTGCAGTGGGACTCAGTAAATAAACATATTATCACAATAATCATACCATCATATATCATACCCAGCACTTTATGGGACTCGGTCGTACCCAACCCTTTATGGGACTTGGTTATACCCGACCCTTTATGGGACTCGATCATACCTGGCCCTTTATGGGACTCGGTGAATACTTATATCATCTTATATCATACCCGGCCCTTTATGGGACTCGGTCGTACCCGGCCCTTTATGGGACTTGGTGGAATATATATTAACCATATGCACGATAGAGTAGTGAGTAACCATATGTAATTTAAATCATTATCATAGACTCGACCATGTAAGAAGATTAATCTATTGTCTGAGGACCAGAGTAGTGGTGTAGCCATCTCTAGTACCCTCTAAATGCCATTAGGGACTATATTACTTAGAATCTCGGGGACCCTAGACATGCACTAAAGCAATACTGATAGTTCATAGAGCCAGGGATACCCGTCGTCATATAGTCCTTAGGACTAGGAGCTTATGCATCTAGCACTTCTCAGCAAATAGAGTTTAAGGAAGGTGTTCAATTTACTACAAGAGTTTGACATTCAGAAGTGAATAAGAGATACAAATTACATTTAGGACTTAAGAGTAGAGTTACCCCTGAGCTCGTATCACCTTTTACATACATCTAGGACATGCCAAAGGAAGAGGAAGAATAAGCTTTACATACTCTCTACTTTCCCTCATGGAATCATCATATGCATATATCGTACCCGGCCCGTCATGGGCTCTGTATCATAACATTCTTATGTATTACCATATCACCATATAACGTACCCGACCCATGATGGGGCGCGGTGAATAATTATAGCATAATAGCATCATAATTATGTCGACAACATAACAAGAGGAAAGAAGGAAATCTCTATTTACTTATGCCAAAGACATGCCAAGAAAAAGGAGATAGCTTTACATACTTATGCCAAAGACATGCCAAGAGAAGAAAGGGCTTCACATACCTCTTTTGGGATTAATCGTAACCCAGCTTGCCTCGATATCTCCTTAACCTATTTAACATGAAAATAATACTAAGATTAATAACCTTTCATTTTTCCATTTCCAACTCTACACCCAGGTATTCATACGAACCATTCCCTTATCCCTTTCCCTCGACTAGTTTATTACTAGTTTCGAAGTTACCAAAAATTGGGCAGCATCTCCCCTATAACTTCAACATCCTCGAGATTTCAACTTAGACCCAATATCAACAACCATACCACCAAAAACAACCAGAAGAATATTTACAAGTAAATCACTTCAACCTTACACAATACAAGCTCCAACCTACGATACGAAAATAGAGTTTTTAATCTTTATTTTGCAAAATCTTTAACCATACCAAATGAAGGGTCATGTGGATGCAACCAGCAGCTACCACACACTTTTGAAAACACTTTAAGGCCCTTCAACACAAAACCCAACCAGCTTCACCCACACCACCACAACGACAACCCACTACTCCACTTCGATTTAGCTATAACCACTTCAATTTAGTTGGTTTCTAACGTTAATCATGCTTATGCAATTTTCCACTTCCAAATTTATTTAAGACATGTATTAAACCTCATAAAAACATCATAAACTCCAGTTCAAAAGAGAAAAACCTACCTTGCCCGAAACTCGCCAAACTCGCCAAAACTTGCCTCAAAAGTTCCTTTAGTGCGACTAAAACTTTGTGGTTGTTTGATAACGTTTTGGTTCTGCTACAAATGATAAATGTATATTAATAACACCTTCATACCACATTGGAATACCCTAAATAATTAATTCATGGATGTATATCAGAGAACTTACCCTTTTTTGGGTCTAAAACTGTGGCTCTTTTTCTCTTCAAGCTAGAGCTTTCTCTTCTCCTCTTTTCTAGAATTTTCTTCATGAGGATGAAGTTAAAGGATAAGTATGAGCCTAAAAATTCATAAAATATATATATATATAGGCCACCTTAGGGGGTGCCATGTGTCAAGCCTCAAGTGGTTACACATGTCAAGCCCTCACAGGGCCAACACACCACCTCCTCAACTTAAGGGCTGGCACGTGGCATGTAGGGGCCCACCACACTTGCTTCAGCTGCTTCTACATGGCACTATCTCATGCTTCCATGTGTCACTCTCTCATGGGCTGCCACGTGTATTTTTCTTTTCCTCCTCTGGGTTCGTATCTCATCTTGCTTTACAAATCTATGTAATCCTTACTACGTAACCTTGGTATGTGCTCAAGTTGCTTAAGTATGTAAGATTTTCAAATTGTTAGCTTACGTAAGTACGTCGAGTCCTACGACTCATTACTTGGTCTCCAACTCCTTTTGGATTCTTACGACCCTATTTCTAATCTTCTCTATTATAGGGTATCTCATTCTCCTTTCCTTAGAATTGTTTGATAGTATTATAGATTATCCATCTCACATGGTAACTCTTAAGAGATTAAGAGTTCTTAAGAAGTCTTAAGAAGCTTTAAGAAGCTTTAAGAAGCTTTATGAAACTTAAGGAAGCCTTAAGAAACTTAAGAGGCTTAGGATCCTTACAAGAAACTTTAGATTCTTTCAAAAGACTTAAGAACGCGTTCCAAGGTACAAAAGTATGGGGTATAACAATGAATGATTAAGTTTCCAATGCTGAGTTCTGAGCGGCCTTTCAAATGCTTGCTCAAGCCGTTATGGCTCAAGTAAATCGTGATTTGGTTTCTCTCATGAATCTGAATGCTAGTACGACGACTACAAGAGTTTAAGATTTCATGAGGATGAATCCTCTGGAGTTTTAGGGTTTTTTGTTGTCAGGACCCGACCTAGGGCCTAGTCGTAACACGGTGATCGAAACCTCAAAGGGATCCATCAAAGCCTCTTGTATAAATCATAACCATAGATAAGGTATAATAAAAGAAGAAATATCATAAGAGAGTCTAAACCATGAATAGTAAATGAAGAATGTCACATGATAACATAAACTCAAAATATTTATCCAATTAGATGCCTCTACTCATGAACATTGGCGGGGGGCTAAGACATGTCCCATCTCACCCTCAATATGAAACATAACAATAGTCTTTGAAAGCAATAACCAACTCAATGACTATTCCATGATAAATGAGCAATCACAATAAACACCGTCGGATAGGAAAGAATAACTAGCCACATGGACGAATACGATATTCAACTTCAACCCCAACATTATGAGACAATATAGGCAAAAAGTATGCATTTGTACATTGGAATGTACAAAGTATAAGGGCATGACATGCAATGTAAATCGTGTGATGCAATGGTCAAGTAAAATACATGATAAGATAAGATAAGTGAGTCATGAGAAAATTATAATGACCAAAGCATTTGAAAAGAATAATTGAGATCATAAAAATACATATGAGGTCATACATATGTGGGATAGGAATAATAACCGACAATAAGAACATGCGAGCTATAATATGGAATCCCAATGTTGCCCCTACATTGGAGAAAAGGGGAATCTACTTGCCAAGGTAGACTCTACCCCGCTAGGCGTATCATACATATGCTATATGTGGATCCAATAGCTAGGACATGAAGGCAACCTACGGTGGCATATAGTTATAGGACAAGAGACTTTATATAAGGACCCCATATTTGGAGCCCCCACCTAAAGTCCACACTCGGTGCTAAGTCAAATCCCATGGAATACATACATTGCATAGAAATAGTAATGAACATATATCATAGTCATGATCATACGTTTGAAATCATAGAGTAGCTCATTTTCATAAAATAAGTGAAATGCGGGTATTTTCCTTCCACATTACAAATCATACATACATAGACATAATTAATTCTTGGAAATTCATGATTATAGTTTATACTTGAAATTAGGGTAAGATGTGAATGCATGATCAATTGATTTGAAAATCATGAAATTGACTTGAAAATATACATGATCATACACATTGTATTAGCCCGTACATAATTTATAAAGACAATATCATTCAGAAGTATAATTGAAAATACCCATAATTAATTTCATTAACCCTAGAGATCAATGTAGGAGAATTCATGGAAAAATTCTTCAATGCAATAACAATCGATTTATATCAAAATAGACTCACAATCATAATTCATGCAATTGGACTAGAGATCACAATACCCATAAAATACCATACTTTGATTTTATAGAAAACTTGAGAAATTGACGGGGCTTCATGGATGAAAGAATCCATGAATCAATACCCACATACCTTAAGTGACAAAACCAAATAATTTGGAAAAACTTGATAATTTTTATGGAGATCTTGAGTAAATTTATTTGAAGTCTTCAATGGAGTCCTTGAGAGTCTTTTGTAGAGAGAGAAATATTTGAGTAGGGAAATTGTAGAAGAATCAATAGAATTAGAGGTTTACCTTAATTTATAGAGCAGAATTAGGTCCTAAAAAAGTCTAGGTTCATTAACTAACAATTAGGGAAAAGTCTAAAGTGCCCTTACTTAAAACTGAATTCGGACGAAAACCTTTGCCTAGGTCCGCTATGCCGAGGTGTTCCAAGATAGCCCAATTTTGAAGGAATGAGATTTTGTCCAGATTTAGACTATGAAAAAAATTGCACTGAATGGGAGCAAATCCGCAATGCGGACTTGCCGAGCACTTAAGTGTTTTGCGCAGTTTCTTCAAAACATCTATCTTTTGATATACGGATCCACCGAGACCATTTTCCTACATGTTTTGATTCCCTAATCAATATTCTAGTCTAAAGAGATAAAGGATAATACATTACATGAGCGGCTTATTCCCAAGGCTTTCTTAAGTCACTTGTGACCATTTTGAGGAATGTTATAATATATCTCCCTTGGAAACATTCATCCTCGAATTATATTAAACTAATATAGGAAGGAAATGAAAAAAGGACTAGCAACCCAACATTAATATGAGGACACTTTGAAAAATACATAGAACACGTAAACTTCATACTTAACATAAGACAATCTTATAGGAAAGAAAAAAAATTATTTTCATGAATCATGCATGCATATGAATGACCTATGAAACTGAAATGTAGGAGCTTAATCGGTGTGATCATGAACAACTTACTAACTTTAGGCTTTAGTGGTAGGAAAGAGATATGTATAATGCTTCACTATGACCAATTCCTCTTCCAACGTAGCACTCTCTACTTTTTGTTTCCTCCATAAATCTTTTATGGACACAACGTCTTTATTTCTTAACCTATTCACTTGACGGTTTAAAATCTGAATCGGGACCTCCTTATATGTGAAATTCTCTTCAAAATACTCACATTCTCCAATTGCACAATAGAATTTAAATCACCCGCAAATATCCTCAACATTGACACATGAAATACCGGATGAACCAAAAATAACTCAAGTGGCAAGTATAAATTGTATGCTACTTTATCACTGCGCTTCAATGTTATATAGGGTCCTATATATCTAGGACTCAACTTCCCTTTCTTACCAAACCGAATTATCCCTTTCATAGGTGAAATTTTCAAATACACCATACAATCCACATAAAATACAAGCTCTCTCCTCCTAATATCTTAATAGGACTTTTGACGACTTTGAGCCATTTTAGTCTTTCTCTTATAGGCCTTGTTTTCTCCATTGCATCAATAACAAATTTGGACCAATCAAATCCATCTCATCCACTTTAAACCATCCCATCGGAGACCTACAGCTTCTCCCATACAAGGTTTCAAAAGGTGCTATTTAGATGCTAGAGTGGTACCTATTATTATATGTAAACTCAATCAATGGTAAATAATCATCCCAATTTCCTTTAAGATCAATCACACATACCCTTAACGTATACTCTAAAGTTTGAATCTTTCTTTCACTTGTCAATCGGTTTGAGGATGCAAAGCGGTTCATAGCTCTAGTACCAACACCTTTTTGAAACAACTTCCAAAAATATGAAGTCAATTGGGTATCTCTATCAGATATAATTCTCAAAGGAACACCATGAAGTTTCACAAGTTCACGAATGTAAGATTTAGCATAATCTTCGGCACCATAATGTGTTTTGAACTAAACCACCCAGTTTTTGATACTAAACTTTAACTTGTTGACAATTAGGATACTTAGCCACAACTCCTCTATATCTTTTTTTCATGACATTCCACCAATACACCTTAGGGCCCTCTACCTCTATAAAAACTTCCATCTCAAGAGTACTAGCCCTTATTACCATACTCAACAAACCTCGAGACCTAATAAAGAAACACACAATTCATCAAACATCCACCCATATGCCATAAACACTATATTCAAGCCTAGTTCTATAACCCCTCTAATACACTCACTTGAAACCCTTAACAAGAAGTCATCAATAACCTACTACAATCACTCACATATCTATAACCACATGATCAAGCCTACCATTCTAACCACTTTATCGCTCCCTTAAATTCAACGTCACTTAATAATTTTCATGTCCACCTTAGCATCTCTATATTCTCATTGGTATTCCTTCCTACCAAAGGTCACACCAATATACTTTTACCTATCTATTGCACACAACAAGGTCTCATCTAGCTCTTTCTCCATATCTATGACCCTAAATGGACCAAGCATACCAAAATTATGACAATACGAAACACCCACTCTTCCCCTAAATCTTCCCTAACTCATCCATATAGAGCTATGAACTTCATGTAATAGCATTTCTCTTAGGCCATCTACATTTAAAACTGCTAAGCAACCTTGGTAAAGAAATACTCCATCTCACCCTTGTCAGAGAACCTCTATCTTTTCATCAACAACCAATTTCTCATGCACTACCAATAAAAATTCCTAACCATCTCAAACAAGAACACCACCCTCATTAGCACCACTCAAACTTACCCCTAAATATGGAGTCACATAAAGGTATTAATCAAAAAAGGCTCTAGCAAGATTTTGGAACATACATTAAATTTTATAGAAAGGCAAGAAGTAACAAAAGATAATGCATTATCCAGATCAATTAAAACATAAACATCAAAGTCAAGCACCCGCAACTTACACGTAATAACATTGGGAGACTCCCCAACATCTTTTCTAGCTTGAAATGCATAGAACCTATTGTGGAGTGGGCAACCAACTAGTTGAGCTTGTCCGGTTTGAGTAGCTTGGCTTTCAGGACGTCCTTCTCTCCTCTTGTTAGGGCATTTTGAGACCTTATGCCCTATTTTACCACATCTAAAACAATCACCCATTCCCATCAACCATTTACCCCCATGATTCCTTCCACACATGGTGCACATAGCGAGAGTAGTACAATTAGAATTCACACCTCCACCTTTTCTCTTAGGGTATGTCACTCTATCCTTATCAAATCTTTAGCCTGTAGTTCGAGGGAAACCATGACCTGGTAATCTTTGTCCTTGTTGAAAATAGCCATTATCCTCACCGTTCTTAGTATTAGAAAATCCACCTTCAAACTAAGCCCTCTTGAACTCCCTCATCTTTCTCTCTTCAAGCTTCTCTTCTTCTATGTGTTCAACATAGGTCATTAACCGAGATATTCCCATTTCTTTTACAAACATGGTGTCTCGTCATTCTGTAGCTACTAAGTGGGACTTCTCCGAGATGAACTTACTCATTTGGGCACGAGAATCAACTATCAAAGAAAGAGTATTCTTGGATAAATTTATAAACTTGAGGGCATACTTCCTCATACTCATATTACCTTGCTTGAGGTTGATAAACTCCAACATTTTGTCCTCCCACAACTCAAATGTAAAGAAGTGGTCAAGAAAAGAAACTTTGAAATCCTCCCAACCTATAGGGCTTCTTTCAACCTTTTATGGCCTTTTATTGGTCAAACCACACTTGAGTGACACCCCTAAGTTGGTAGACCGCTATTTCCGCCTTCTCTTCAAAAGACGTCCCCGTAATATCCATAACCTTATATACCTCATAAACAAAGTCTTGGGGAGCCTTATACCCTTCCAAACCAATGAACTCGGGAGGGTTCATCCTTGTGAAGTCTCTAAATTTTTAAGCTGATGTGATCATATTTGGAGGAGCCATTACTCCTTGGTTGGACACTATGTGAGCTAGCATAGTGATAGTGGTCTAAAACTCCTCATTAGTTATTGATCGGGAAGAGGACCATTAGCTTAAGGGATTTATTTTCTTGGAGGCATGTTCTGAATCATGAAGAATAATCGTTATAAGGGAAGGGCTTAGAGTATCACTCTATTACACGATATTCATCATGAAAGAAGTAAGGATTTCCCAAAACTCCTCATAGTCTCCTACTCATAAGGGTGGTGCACTTCACACCCAAAAATAAGAATCTACTTGACGCGGCATGTTGGACACCCTATGACATATGAACCTTATGCTCTAATATAAAGTTTATCACAACCCAACCTAGGGCCTACTCATAACACGACGATCAAAATCCTGAATGTCTCCAACCAAGCCTCTTGTATATATCATATGCATACATAAGGTATAGTAAAAACGGAATATCATAAGAGAGTCTAAACCATGAATAGTAAATAAAGAATATCACATGACAACATAGACTCAAAACATTTGTCCAACTAGATGCCTCTACTCATGAATATTGGCGGGGGCTAAGACATGTACCCAACTCACCCTCAATATAAAACATAATAAAAGTCTTTGAAAGAAATAACCAACTTGATGACTATTCCCCAATAAATGAGGACTTACCACAAACACTGCCAGATAGAAAAGCTTAACTAGCCATGTAGAGGAATATACTCTTCAACATCAACCCTACATTATGAGACAATATAGGAAAAAAGTATGCATTATTATATTGGGATGTATTACGTATGAGGGCGTGACACGCAACGTAAATCATGAAATGCAATGGTCAAGTAAAATAAAAGATAAGATGAGATAAGTAAAGTTATGAGAAAATCATAATGACCAAAGCATTTGAAAAGCATAATTAAGAACATACAAACACATATGAGGTCGTACATATGTGGGATAGGAACCATAACCGATAATAAGATCATGCGAGCTATAACATAAAATCCCAATGTTACCCCTACATTAGAGAAAAGGGGAATCTACTTGCCAAGGTAGTCTCTACCCCACTAGGCGGGTCATACATATGCTATATGTGGATCCAATAACTAGGCCATGAAGGCAACCTACGGTGGCACGTAGTTATGCTATAAGAGACTTTATATAAGGACCCCATATTTCGTTCACCCTCCTCATGTCCGCATTCGCTGGTAAGTTAAATCCCATGGAATACATATGTAGCATAGAAATAGTAATGAACATATATCATAGTCATGATCATAGATTTGAAATCATAGAGTAGCTCATTTTCATAACATAAGTGAAATGCGGGTATTGTCCTACCTCATTACAAATCATACATACATAGACATAATTCATACTTGAAAATTTATGATCATAGCTTATACTTTAAATTAAGGTATGGCATGAATGCATGATCAATTGATTTGAAAATTATGAAATTGACTTGAAAATATGCATAGTCATATACTTTCTATCAGCCCATACAAAATTTATAAAGATAATATCATTCGGAAATATAATTGAAAATACTCATATTTAATATCATGAACCCTAGAAATTAATGTAGGAGAATTCATGGAAAAACTCTTCAATTCAATTCAATAACCATCAATTTATATCAAAATAGAGTCATAATCATAATTTGAATTATAATTCATGAGATTGGACTAGAGATCATAATACCCATAAAATATCATACTTAGATTTGATAGAAAACTTGACAAATTGGTTTGGCTTCATTGATGAAAGAATCCATTAATCAATACCCACATACCTTAAGTGAGAAAACCAAATAATTTGGAAGAACTTGAGAGTTTTGATAGAGAACTTGATTGAATTTATTTGAAGTCTTCAATGGAGTCCTTAAGAGTCTTTTGTAGAGAGAGAAATATTTGAGTTGGAAAATTATAGAAGAATGAATAGAATTAGAGGTTTAAGTTAATTTATTAAGCTGATTTAGGTCCTAAAAACTTCTAGGTTAATTAATAAATAATTAGGAAAAAGTCTAAAGTATCCTTAGTTAAAAATGAATTCGGATGAAAACCATTGCCCATATCCGTGACGCGGAGGTGTTCCCTGATAGGACAATTTTGAGTGAATGAGATTTTGGCTAGATTTTGACTTAGAAAAAATTGCACTGAACGGGAGCAATTGTGCGTTACAGTTTTGCGTAGTTTCTACAAGAATCTATCTTTCGATATTCGACTCCTAAAAATCCACCGACACTATTTTACCGCAGGTTTTGACCCCCTGATCATTATTTGGGTCTCGGATTTTCCCAAAAGATTAAGGATAATGCATTAGGAGAACGGCCTATTCCCAAGGCATTCTTACGGAACTTGTTAGTATTTTCAGGAATTCCACAATATCTCCCCATTGGGAATATTCGTCCTCAAATGATATTCAACTAATATACGAAGGAAATGGAAAAATGACTAGCAACCCAACATGAACATGAGGACACTTTTAAAAATGCATAGAATATGTAAACTTCATACTTAACATAAGATAGAGTCTTTTAAGAAAGGAAAAAATCATTTTTATGAATCATGCATGCATATGAATGACCTATGAAACTGAAACGTAGGAGCTTAATCGATTTGATCATGAAAAACTTACTACATTTAGGCTTGAGTGGAAGGAAAGAGATATGGATAACGTTTCATCATGTCCGATTCTGCTTCACACAAAGCACTCTCTACTTGTTGATTCCTCCATAACACTTTGACAAACACAACATCTTTATTTCTTAACCTATTCACTTGACGATCTAAAATCTCAATCGGGACCTCCTTATATGTCAAATTCTCTTCAATACTCACATTTTCTAGTTGCACAATAGAATTTGTATCACCCACAAAGATCCTCAACATTCACACATGAAATACCGGATGAACCAAAACTAACTCAAGTGGTAGGTCTAACTCGTATGCTACTTTGTTAATGTGATTCAATATTGTATAGGGTCCTACATATCTAGGACTCAACTTTCCTTTCTTACAAAACCGCATTATCCCTTTCATAGGTGAATCTTCAAATACACCATATCATCCACAACAAATTCAAGCTCTCTCCTCCTAGTGTCCGACTACGACTTTTGACTACTTTGAGCCATTTTTAGTCTTTCTCTTATAAGCCTTACTTTCTCCATTGCATCAACTACAAAATCTGGACCAATCAATTCTATCTCACCCTTTTCAAACCATTCCACCGGAGACCTACATCTTCTCCCATACAAGGTTTCAAAAAGAGTGATTTGGATGCTAGAGTGGTAACTATTTTTACATGCAAACTCAATCAATGGAAAATGCTCATCCCAACTTCCTTTAAGATCAATCACACATTCCTTTTTGAATCATTCTTTCATTTGTCCATTGATTTAAGGATGGAAATCGGTTCATAGCTTGACTCTAGTACCTAGACCTTTATGAAACAACTTCCAAAAATGTGAAGTCAATTGGGGACCTCTATCCTATATAATTGACAAAGGAACACCATGAAGTTTCACAACTTAAAAAATGTACGACTTAGCATAATCTTTGGTACCATAAGATGTCTTGAACCAAACCTCCGGATTTTTATGCTCAACCTTAACTTGTTGACAATTAGAACACTTAGCCACAACTCTACTATATCCTTTTTCATGACAATCCACCAATACACCTTAGATCCTTCTAACTCTATAACAAATTCTATCCCAAGAGTACTATCCCTTACTACCATATTCAACAAACCGCGAGACCTAATAAAGAAACACACAATACATCGAACATCCACCCATATGCCATAAAAACTACATTAAAGCCTAGTTTTATAACCACTCTAATACACTCACTTGAAACCCTTATCAAGAAGTCATCAATAACCTACTACAATCACTCACATATCCTCAACCACACATTTAAGCCTACCAATCTAACATCTTTATGGCTCCCTTGAAGTCAACATCACTTAATAATTTTCGTGTCTACCTTAGCATCTATAGATCCTCATTGGTATTTCTTCCTACCAAAGGTGACACTAATATACTATTACCTATTTATTGCACACAACAAGGTCTCATCTAGCTCTTTCTCCATATTTATGACCCTAAATGGACCAAGCATACCACAATTATCACAATATCGAAAACCCAATCTTTCTCCAAATCTTCCCTAACTTATCAATTGAGAACTATAAACTTTACTTAATAGTATTTTTCTTAGGCCATCTACATTTGAAACTGCTAAGTAACCTTGGTAAAGAAATACTGCATCTCACCCTTGTGAAAGAACCTCAATCTTCTCATCAACCACCAATTTCTCATGCACTACCAATTAAAATTCCTAACCATCTCAAACAACAACACCATTCTTATTACCATCACTCAAACTTACCCCTAAATACGGAGTAACATAAGGGTATTAATAAAAAAAGTCTCTACCAAGATTTCGAGACATACATCAAATCTTATAGAAAGGCAAGGGGTAAAAAAAAACGCAGAACAAGGATTAATTAAAATGTAAACATCAAAGTTAAACATCCGCAACTTACCCATAACCACATCAGGAGACTCTCCATCATCTTACCTAGCTTGAAGTGCATAGAACCTATTGTGGAGTGGGAAACCAACTAGTTGAGCTTGTCCGCTTTAAGTAGCTTGACTTTGAGGACGTCCTTCTCTCCTCTTGTTAGGGCATTTTGAGACTTTGTGCCCCATTTTACCACATCTAAAACAATCACACGTTCCTATCAAATACTTACCCCAATAATTCCTTCCATACTTAGTGCACGTAGGGAGAATAGTACAACTAGAATTCACACCTCCACCTTTTTCCTTAGGGTATGACACTCTATCCTTATCAAATCTTTGGCCCGTAGTTTGAGGAAAACCTTGACCTTGGAATCTTTGGCCTTGTTGAAAACAGCCATTATCCTCACCGGTCTTACCATTAGAAAATCCTCCTTCAAACTGAGCCCTCTTGAACTCCCTCACCTTTCTCTCTTCAAGCTTCTCTTCTTCTATGTGTTCAGCATAGGTCATTAATCGAGATATGCCCATTTATTTTACAAACATAGAATCTCGGCATTCTGTAGCAACTAAGTTAGATTTCCCCGAAATGAACTTACTCATTCGGGCATGAGAATCAACTACCAAAGAAGGAACATTCTTGGATAACTTTATAAACTTGAGGGCATACTCCCTCATACTCATATTAACTTGCTTGAGGTTGATAAACTCCAACACCTTTGTCTCCCACAACTCAAATGTAAAGAAGTGGTCAAGAAAAGAAACTTCGAAATTCTCCCAACCTATAAGGACTCTTTCAACCCTTACGACCTTCTATTGGTCAAACACACTCGAGCGACACCCCTAAGTTGGTAGGCCGCCATTTCCGCCTTCTCTTCAGAAGACATCCCCCTAATATCCATAACCTTATATACCTCATAAAAAAAGTCTTGGGGATCCTCATCCCCTTTCTATTATACCCCGTATTTTTGAACATTGGAATATTTTACACTAATCGAGATAAATTTAAGTACAAGATCATTTTGAGATATGAGATAGAGACTTTTAATCCCCGATTTTAAATAAGTGGATGAATTGCTTATAAATTTTATTTGGTATAGAAATATTAATGAAGAATAGAGATTAATTAACCGTGATTAGATTATTAAATGGGAATTTATAATTAATTATAAATAATTTACTTAATTAGACCACTAAGTCGGCCCCACCAAAACATGTGGCAAAATCTAATTGGCGTGTGGGTATAGTGGGACACTTGTCAACAGAGGGACACATGTCACTCCATAAGGCAACATACTTAAACTAAGTTGATGACTAATGAAACCATTTTATCATTCTTCAACCAAAAAAAAAGAAAATGATTATACAGATAGAGAGAGGAACTCTCGGCCATGGATGACCATGGAGAGATCCAAACTTGGTGATTAAAATTAGTTTTATTCAAGTATTCCAACCAATTGGAAGGTATATAGTAACATGAAGTAGCCATTGTAGCAACCAAAAATATTTATTCTTTTAATTCACAAGTTTCAGCCCAGTTGAGAAGCCAAATAATTAAGGTAAGGTTTGATCAATTTCTACATATTTTAGTAGGTATTTGGGACTTATTGAAAGTTAGTAAATGTCAATTGAATAAATGGAAGTATGTACGTTGATGTTGAATGATTGTTGAAGATGTGTAGGGGTTGTTTTTATTTAGAAATGGTGAATCAATTTTAATTAATATTTTGGTTGTTGTTGTCATGGATTATATGATGAGAGTGAAGAAATATGATGGTTAGAGTTGAAATAATTTTTGTTTAATTAGTGGGCTATTTTGGGTGTGTTATTGTTCTTGTTGAATGGAGGTATTAAGAGTTAAAATTTGTGTTGCGTTGATTGTAAATAATGGGTTGGCTTAATTCAGAAATAATGGAATTAATCATAACTACTGTTGATGTTATTATTGTGGTTGATTATATAATAAAAAGGGAAGAATTTGATATTTGAAGTTGGAGTTGTAATTGTTTTAAGGGCTGGTTGTAACGTGAGGTTGTTTGTGTTGAATTGAAGGATTAAGTGTAGTTATGATTATGTAATGTTTGGTTATAATTGTTGGGCTATTATAAATCATTTCAATAGAGTGTGGTGGTTGTGACCTATTAAGAGTAATTCGATAGCATCGTATTCATTTTGTTGATGATTAACGAAAGTCAAATGTTATGTGGGTTGTTCGGAGTATTCTTCAATCTCATTTTGGCTAGTCTTAACATGGCATTTGAATGTGTCATTGTTGATGCTACTTGATTGTTGTATGGCTAGCTCGGATGTGAGGAAAGTGAGGGATATATGGAAGGTGCTGCCCAATTATCTAGAAATAACCTACTAATGATAAAGTATGTTTTATGCATTTCCATAGCTTTACCATACTGATTAACGTTTTAATATAGGTTGAGACACTACGGACAGCGTATATGTATTGTGTTACGGATAAGAATTGAAGGTATGTAAAGCTATCCCTTGTTTCTTTTGGCATGTCTTAGATATAAGTGATATATGATATGAGCTTTGGGGTAATTCCATTCATAGGTTCCGAGTATGATTCATGAATGATTCTTGATTTTTATTTATTTCGGGATGTTAAAACTCTTAAAGTAGTTGAGCTACTGCCCTTGAGTCTTCTATATGTTGGACAGTAGTTGTTACGTGAAAATCCCTATTCTTAAATACTCTATAATGATTAATATCCTTAACTTTTATAAGTTGTCTGGTATTATCTTGATACATGTCTATGCTCCTTAAAGTTTTATTTAATATAGTTCATAATGATATTCAAAGAGTACTGAACATGACTATCCCCTTGATACACAAGTATTAATTAGCCTACTTATCTATTGAGTTTCAAATGATGATATAAATGCATATGGTTACTCACTACTCTAGTCTTGCATACTGTCATTACATCTTTCACCGAGTCCTGGGCTGGGTATTTGATCATGAATAGTTTTGCTACATTATTCCCCGAGTCCCATGATGGGTTGGGTACGGTATACCTGTACATGACTTTATTCACTGAGTCCCTTACCAGAGGGCTGGGTACAGTATATATATATATGATGATACAATAATATGGTGATACAATTATGGCACCAAGTCCCATAATGGATCGGATACGGTATATGATAATGATACAGATGATTTGGTTCGTAAGGCATAGGTAGAGTGAGTTCTTGATTATCATACTTGTCTCCTGGACTCTCTACTTCAGTTATGATCTTTTTTACTATATTTCACATTTTATATACTCAGTACATTTCTTGTACTGACCCCCTTCCTTTGGGGGGATGCATTTCATGCCTGCAGGTACAAATACTCATTTTGGGGATCCGCCTGCTTAGGATTTCCATTCAGCTGTTTAGAGTGCTAAATTGTCCCGAGCCTAGACTTTTGGTACAGATCCTTTTAATGTATATATTTATTTATCCAGGGGTATGGTGGGGTCGTATCCCATTATATGCTACTGTTAATACTCTTAGAGGTCTGTTGATATATATGTGGGTTTGGTATGGATATTGTTGAGTTATTAGCATGACTTATTTTGGGACGTTCTCATGTGTAGTGGCAGCCTTATTGGCTTGTGTGTATATATATACTTTGAGATGTTGTATGTTGTGGAAGCCTTGTCGGCTTATGTATATATATATAGTAGGACGTTCCCACATACTATGACATCCTCATCGTCTTATATACTGTGTTAACCATTGATAGTTGTGACTCTGTAGGATATAGGTTACATGATATATATATATTTACACGACAGTTCTGAGACTAGGCGTTGGATCTTTATTGGTTTCATATTATGTTTAGTTGTGTATTGATCATATATCTAACAAGTTTCTATACGAGTATCCAGTTTGGGCACCGGTCACGGTCTACGGAGTTGGATCATGATAAAAGTCGTATTAGAGTAGTTCATCCTTAGAGTGTCTACAGACCGTGTCTAGTAGAGTCTTTTTTATCAGTGTGTTGTGCACCACATCTATAAACAGGAAGCTACAAGATATTTAGAATATTATCCTTCCTTTTTACTCTAGATCGTGCGATAGAGCTATATTTTCAGGATAATCCCTCCCTAACAGATTATTATGTTTACAGGTATGCCTCTAAAGAAAGAGAAAACTACACAGAAGGGAAAATCAATAGCAAGAGAGACTATTCAAATTCATAGAATTACTAGGGCCCATGCCTAGTCTATGCCCGAGATTATAGTTCAGTTAGTGAGTTCTGATACACCATAACCTCCAGAGTATCTTAGAGTAGTAGCAGTTGCAGATCAGGGGGTGGATCCATACCATCTCCTGAGGACCAGTACCTGTGTCTCCAACTCCTTAGCCAGGGGCGGAGAATAGGGCCATGAGAGAAGCAATTTAGTTACTGACTAGATTAGAAGCAGGACTAGCTCGCAGGCATGGATTAGGGGGTGACTATATAGATAGAGATGATAGTTTAAGGGCTCGTGACTTCTTGACTTGTAATCCCCCAGAGTTCTACAGGTCAAAGTACGTAGGGATCCGCAGGAGTTTATTCGGCAGATGCAGCATACGCTAAGGATAATTAGAGATCCTGAGACTAATTCTATTGAGTTAGCTTCATATTGGTTGCATTATGTAGCTGTTAATTGGTATGAGTCCCGGGAGTTGTCTAAGGGTGAGGGTGTTCCTCCGGTGGTATAAGATGAGTTTGAGAAGGCCTTCATTTGCCACTTTCTACCTTCGGAGATGATACGAGCTAGAGTTGATAGATTCTTGTATTTTAGGCAGAATGGAAGAAGTGTTCAAGATTATAGTCTTGAGTTTGATTTGTTGGCGAGATATACGCCTACTATTATGGATGATATGGCTGATAGAGTGCATCATTATGTTATGTATAGGGCTGAATCATTATTTGATTGATAGTTGTATGGTAATAGACTCTCAGCTAGGTATGGATATTGCTTGGGTATAGGCCTATGCAAAAGCGATAGAGGAGCATCACAGAGGGCGTCAGCCCGATAGGGATCATGATAGAGGCTATCATAAAAGAGCTAGATCATCTGGGTATTCTAGCGAGTTTCAAGGCGGAAAACCCTAGTAGTACAATAGATATCCTTCTTAGTCAGCCCAGAGTGCAACTTCACAGTTCACAGGTAGGCGATTCAATAGCATAGGGTATTCAGGAGCCGGTTAAAGCTCTAGGGTTTTAGGTTCACAAATAAATAGGGGTTTATTCTAGTCGAGGCCACCTTTCCCTCGGTGTTCTTGTTGTGGTAGGGCCTATTTTAGGGAATGTTGTTTTCCTATAAGTGATTTTTTTACTTGTGGCAGTCAAGGCCATATCATGAGAGAGTGTCCATTCAAGGGTAATCTAAGTGGTACATCTCAGCATACTGGGTCAGTTGCTAGTGTATCTTCTTCTGTAGCTATGCGTCCTATGCGGAAGGGTATTCAGACACCAGTAGGACATGGTAGAGGCCGTGGTGGGGCTTTCAGTTCTAGTGGTCCTTCGAACCGCATACATACCTTGGCTAGTAGACACGACCAGGAGGCATCAATAAATTTGGTTACAGGTATATTATCAATTTTCTCTTGAGACGCATATGCATTGATAGATCCAGGCTCTACTTTATCGTATATATCTCTTTTTTTGCTAGTAGAATCGAAATAAAACCTAAATTGATAGAACTATTTAAGGTAACTACACCGATAAGAGATTTTGTTATAATCAAGCAAGTATATAGAGATTTTTCGGTTATTATATATAGTCTTCACACCAAGGCAGATTTAATAGAGTTAGATATGTCAGAATTTGATGTTATTATGGGCATGAATTGGTTAGCTTCTTATTATGCTAATATTGATTATTGTAAAAAAGTAGTTCGGTTTCAGTTTCCAGGAGAGTCAATTAAAGAATGGTTGGGGAATACGGCATCGCCGAGGGATAAGTTCATTAATACCTCAAGGTAAGGATGATGGTTAGAAAAGGTTATATTTATCGTATGGTTCGTGTGCATAACTTGGAAGCAGAAGTACTGACTCTTCAGCCAGTTTTGGTAGTTAATCAATTTCTAGATGTAATTCCAGATAAACTTCCAGGTCTTTCTCCTAAGCGGGAGATAGAGTTCACCATAGATGTATTGCAAGATACTCAGCCTATATCTATTTCTTCCAACAGAATAGCAACTACAAAGCTGAAGGAGTTGAAAGACCAACTAAGAGACTTGTTAGAAAAGGGGTTCATTAGGCCCAGTACATCACCTTAGGGAGCACCGGTACTATTCATGAGAAAGAAATATGGGTCGTTGCGAATGTGTATTGATTATAGACAGCTGAAAAAGGAGATAATAAAGAATAGATATCCCTTTCTAGGATTGTTGATTTATTTGACCAACTGTAGGGTGCTAAGTGTTTTTTGAAGATAGACTTGTGGTAGGCTATCATCAAGTATGGGTAAAGGAGGCAGATATTCCAAAGACTGCCTCCAGGACCCGATACAGGCATTATGAGTTTAGGGTGATGTCTTTTAGATTGACCAATGCTCCAGCAGTATTTATAGATCTAATGAATTGAGTGTTCAAGACATTCCTATACCTGTTCGTGATTGTATTTATTGATGATATTCTGGTATATTTACGATCAGAAGAGGAGCATGCAGACTATTTGAGGCTGGTATTTGGGGTCCTCTAGCACTAGAAGTTTTATGCCAAGTTCTCTAAATATGAATTCTGGTTGACTTCAGTAGCATTCTTAGGGAATATCATTGAAGATGATGGTATTCGAGTAGATACATAGAAGATTCAGGCTATAAAGACATAGCCTAGACCTATGACACCTAGGGCTAGCAGGATATTAAAGGATATTTGTAGAGAAGTTTGCTTTGATTTCAGCACCTTTAACAAGGTTAACTCAGAAGGCAGCTAAGTTCTAGTAGACCGATGCTTGTGAATGAAGCTTTCAGTTGCCAAAAGATAAGTTGACTACAGCCCTAATTCTAACTCTTCCTGAAGGACCAGATGGGTATGTCATTTATTCTAATGCTTTCAGTGTTGGGCTAGGTTTTGTATTGATGCAACATGGTATAGTTACAGCCTATGCCTCCCAGTAACTCAAAAAGTACGAAAGAAATTATCCTACTCATGATCTAGAGTTAGCAACAGTAATTCATGCTTTGAAAATATTGAGGTATTATCTATATGGCATGTATGTTGATACTTACATGGATCACAAAAGTCTCCAATATATCTTTAAGCAGAAGGAAATGAATTTGTTGAAGAGAAGGTGGCTAAAGTTGCTAAAGGATTATGATTTTGACATTCTATACCACCCAGGAAAACCAAATATTATAGCAGATGCACTTAGCCGCAAATCTAAGGGTAGTTTGGTAAATGTACAACCAAAGAAGAAAAAGATAGTCCATGAGATTTGTCAGTTAGCTAACCTTGGAGTCTGTTTGGTTGATTCTGATGGTGGTGGAGTTTCTGTTTGAGGAGTTGCTAAATCTTCTATCATGGAAAAGGTAAAGCGACACGAGTATGAGGACCCTATTCTGGCACAGTATAGGGATGTGGCCCTTCAAAAATAGAATACCCTATTCGATATCACAATGATGGAGTGCTAAGATATAAGGGTAGATTATGTATGCCTGAGATTGCAGGGCTACGACAATAGGTTATGGACGCAACACACTATACCCATTATTTTGTTTATCCAAGATAAACAAAGATGTATCATGACCTCAGATGTTTATATTGGTGGGATGGCCTTAAGAAAGACATAGCAGAGTTTGTAGCCTAGTGCCTGAATTATCAACAGGTTAAGATTGAGCATCAGAAGCCTGGTGGACTATTACAGGAGATTGAAATACCAACTTGGAAATGGAAAGCAATTAATATAGACTTCATTACAGGCTTACCTCGCACTCCATGAAAGTATGATTCCATATTGGTTATTGTAGATAGGCTGAAAGAATTAGCCTATTTTCTTTCAGTTTGCACTATATATTCAGGTGAGGACTATGTGAAGTTATATATCAAGGAGATAGTAAGACTTCTAAGGGTCCCCACATATATTATCTCGGACAGAGGAGCTCAGTTTAAAGCTAACTTCTAAATATCATTCTAGAAAGGATTGAGGACACAGGTGAGTCTTAGCACAGCATTTCACCCTCAGACTGACGGACAAACCAAGCGTACAATTCAGACGCTAGAAGATATTTTGCATACCTATATTATTGAATTCATAGGTAGCTAGGATGATCATTTGCCACTTATTGAGTTTGCTTATAATAATAGCTAGCATTCTAGTATCTAGATGGCACCGTATGAGGATTGGAAGGAAGTTTAGACCACCTATTTGTTGGTTTGATGTTGGTGAGACTAAACTAATAGGCCCCAACATAATTCAGTAAGCTATTGAAAAAGTGAACCTCATTCAAGAGAGACTATTAGCAGCTTAGAGTTGATAGAAATCATATAAAGATAATCGACGTCGACCTTTAGAGTTTCAGGTTGATGATTAGGTGATCTTGAAGGTGTCACCCATGAAGGGTGTAATGAGATTCAACAAGAAAGGGAAGCTCAGCTTGAGGTACTTGTCCCTGATCAGATCATTCATAGGGTAGGCAAGGTTGCCTATGAGTTGGACCTACCATCTGATTTGGAAGCAGTACATCCCATCTTTGATGTATCGATGCTTTGCAAATGTATAGGCGACCCTTCTAGAGTATTTCCCATCGATGATATCCAATTGACAGAGAAGTTGTCCTATGGGGAGCAACCTATAGCTATACTTGATCATCAAGTAAGAAAGTTGTGTACTAAGGACATGGCTTCCGTTAAGGTATTGTGGCAAAATAATAATCGGGAAGAGATGACTTGGGAAGCCAACGAAGAGATGAAAAATAAATATCCGTAGTTATTCCCTATGCCTACAGGTAGTCTAAACTCCTAAATTGATTACATGGATTAATAGATGAAACTATATGTTCTAGCAATAAAAGAGATTTCCCCAAAATCTTTATAAGATCTTATGGGATTTGTTTAACATTCTAGGACGAATGTTCTAAAGGGTGGAAACATGTTATACCCTATAATTTTGAATGTTAGAATATTTTACGCTAATCAAGATAAGTTTAAGGACAAGATCATTTTAAGATATGATATAGAGACTTTTAATCCCTGATTTTAATTAAGTGTATGAATTAATTATAAAATTTATTTGGTATAGAAGTATTAATGGGTACTAGGGATTAATTAACCATGATTATATAATTAAGTGGGTATTAGTGATTAATTAACTTAATTAGGCCATTAAGTGGGCCCTACCAAGACATGTGGCAAAATCTGATTGGCTTGAGGGTATAGTGGGACACATGACAACAAATGGACAAATGTCACTCCATAAGGCAATATATGTAAGCTAAGTTGATGACTATTGAAACCATTTCATCATTCTTCAACCAAAAAGAAAAGAAAATGATTATAGAAATAGAGAGAGGAGCTCTCGTCCATGGATGACCATGAAGAGCTCCAAACTTGGTGGTTAAAATTAGTTTTCTTAAAGTATTCCAACCAATTGGAAGGTCTATTGTAACATGAATTAGCCATTGGAGCAGCCAAAAATATTTATTCTTTCAATTCACAAGTTTCAGCCAAGTTGTTAACGTAAGGTTTGATCAATTTCTAGACGCTTTAGTAGGTATTTGGAACTTATTGTAATTTAGTAAATGTGTATTGAATATATGGAAGTATGTATGTTGATGTTGAAGTGTTGTTGAAGCCGTGTAGGGGCTATTTTTATTTAGAAATGGTGAATCAATTTTAATTAACATTTTGGTTGTTGTCATGGATTATATGATGAGAGTGGTGAATGTTATTTTGTATTCTTAATGAAACACACGGGAAGAACGTAAGACAACATTAGCAGTGCTCTCAACATTCAGTATTTCATTTCATTTTTTCACTACCTCTCTTCTCTGCTCCATGATCTCTCCTCTCTTCTAGCAACTTGCAAAGAATCTACACATGGCTGATGGTGGCGCCGGCAAGGAACTGTTGAATGCCGACGACGGAGATCCGACGGTATTCGACCAACGAGACCAATGCCATCTTGTAGAGAATTTTATTACGAATACAACCATGCAAAAATCGCCAACATATACAAAGTCGAGCTCGTCGAATATCAATCCAAAGATTTCCGGCGGTGGGGCGATTTCTGGCACTGGCGGCGCCACCGCGTGTGGTGGCGAAAAGTCAAATTTTTCAATGGGTTTTGTGAGCGACTCATCAATAAGTACACCCACCCTTAAAGCCCCATCAGAATCATCTCCGAGCTCCTCTAATTTGACAATTAGGGTTACATCTCCGCCTGCCGGAGGTGGTGCAGTGGCGGAGCCCCAAATTCAAAATTGGCAATGCCAAGTTGATCAGCAAGATGAGAGGAGCCCAACCATGCAAAAAGCCCCATCAGGTATGGCCCCTAACAATTCGAATTTCAAAATTAGGACTTCCAATGTTACTAGTCCCGACGACAGTGGTGGTGCCGGAGCTCCGACTGCCGGAAAAACTAATTTCCAATCAAATTGTACTCCCCAGCTTCCAACTAACCCTCAAGAACAAAATTTTCTAAAAAACGACCCCCCCATCATTTCAAATGTCAATTCTAGTGTTGGAATTCTCAAAAATGCCACCGGAATCACTATTCCGGTGAACGCCCAAAACAATTCTCCAACCCAGAACGACCCTCATACCCTTAGAAATAATAAAAACCAAAAATCTCAATTTTTAGGCACCTCAAACTCAAATTCCAAAATTTCAACTTCTACCAATAGACCCGAAAACAGTGATTTAATGTCCGGCGGTGTATTAGTTGATCATGCCACTGCTTCGGACAATCCTAATACCTCCACTGATCCCAAAGGTGCCAACCACCCCACAGTTTCAAAATTTCCTACCATTTCATCCAATTTTGAAAAATTCGACCCGAAAAACACTAAAAATCCGATAGTGTCCTTAACCCCTAGTGCACTACCTCCAAAGACTAAGTCCCCTAACAACCAACCCACAACTACAAACCACCCTCCACCCCCTATAGCAAAGCAATCCATGGCTACAAGACTAAGAGCTAATCAAGTCGAACCTACAACCACAATCGACCTAACAACTCCAAAAAGGGTGACAAAACAAGGTTGTCCGGCTATCATGTTTAAGAGAGAAGACTACATGATTAAGATGGCTGAATCATGTAAGTATACTCTCATAGGCAAGTTCTATAGTCCAATGCCCAAGATGGAGCTTATAAGAAAGAAGTTCATTACTCAAACTGAACTTCGGGGCAAGGTCAAGATCACCCACTTTAATTCTAGACATATATATATTGATCTTGACAATGAACATGATAGAGCTACTATTTTAGATAGTAAGAGAATGTACATCGACGGTGTGTTCATGAGATTTCAAGTTTGGACCCCTACTTTCGATCCAAACTATGAAACCCCCATTCTCCCAGTTTGGGTCATACTACCGGAGCTCCCTTGGCATTGTTTCCATAAAGAATTTGTTACGCTCTTGCTTGCGGACGTGGGACAAGTGTTGTACTTGGACATGGCCTTCATGCAAAAGACAAGGGGGAGTGTAGCAAAAGCAAAAGTCCAAATGGACATCACTAATCCTAGAATCCAAAGTGTATGGATTGGATTCGACGAAAACGATGATCCAAATGGAGAAGGAAGATGGCAGGACATCGAATATGAAGATGTGCCCCTTTACTGTACTTACTGCAAACACCAAGGTCATACTCCTCTTGCCTGCCCCGTCAGCAGAAGAGATACAGAACGAAACAAGGCCAAAGGCAAGGAAGAAGAGCCAAAGAAAGATGCGTCGCCAAAAAACACAGGTATGATCTCTACTCCTATTGTCTTAACTAATGCTGTAAGTTTCAGGCAACAGGTACCACTAGCAGAAACCACCACCTCAACTCAAGAAGGAATCCACAAGGCTAAGGATCACTCAACCAATCAAAACAGGAATGAAGTTGCAAACGACCAATGGGAAACCCAAAAGCGAAGAAAATTCAAAGGTAAGACTCAAGCTGTGCAAAACACCCAAAATATACAAAGTAACACTCAACAGGTCTATAAACCCACTCAAGCCAAGACTACAGGTATTGACTCAGTACTCCCAGACCCCAGTCCCCATCTTAATTGTGATATTATTAGTAAAATGCAAACAGGACAAAGCGGTCGACAACCAGGTATTGACTCAATGCTCCCAATCCCCCATGGCTCCCCGAACAATATTTTAACTGTATTGTCTGATTCTGAAGCTGATGGAGGTGAGGATGGTATTGAGGAGAAGCCAACTAACCTGCAGGATGGGGTGTCCAGAGGGGGGGTTTTGTCTCATGTTTTGCATGAGAATCTTTTGGTTGACCCTAGGAATGACTTTAGAGCCCCTGCTACCACTACAAATATGTTTCAGCATCCTTCTTCCCAGCAAAGTGACAAAATGGACCTTATTAATGCTCAAAGAATGGCTTCCAAACTGACCCCTACTGTGAGTGCAAATGTGGGAGCAAATCAGCCCCCAAAACAACCTCAACAGGTTGTTCAGGTGCATGATTTCAGACCTACTGGTACTGCTATTGAATTTGGTCAAATTGCAGCTTCAGGTTTGGGAGGTTATTCAGCCCATATGCAGTCTCAAAAACTGCAGGTTTTGGGGCATGCCTCAACTGCAGATTTGGAGGAAAATTTGCAGGTTTTGGGTGCTAGTTCAGCCCCTAGTTTGAAAGAAAAAAATGTGGAAGATATGGCTCCTACACTTACATCATTTCAGCACCAAAGGCAAAGTTTTGGTCACATTGAGAGGGCTGAAAATGACCAAGCTACTGGCTGCAGTTTCAGCACAATCCTAAGTGACCAAGTGTCTAGTCCTTGCTCCCACCAAGTGCAAGATTCAAACTCCAAACAACAAGACACTTACAACATTAATGATATGAAATTCTCAGCTACCCCTAGCAACTCTAATCAGCATGCTACCTCTAAAACTCTAAGGAGAAAAAGAGCTAGAAAGAAGAAACTAGAAAAGCAACCAGAAGTTGCAGCCTCCACCCCTACAACGACTGTTCATACAAGTGAAAAAGATAACAATGGTGAGGTGGTTTCAACCTCTTGCTCACAGTATGTTCTCCTAGATCAGACCACTCCAATAAGAAGTCCAGATTTTGGTTGTGAAGATCCCCTTAATCTTACCCCTTTGAATATTCAGCCAGCTCCTTTTATGCAACCTGAAAATGCCACCAACATCCTATGCACTAACAATGAGGCTCAAACTTCAACTCCTGCTAGTGATGATGAATATGGTGTTATTCATTCGGAGGATGAATATGACCAAGACTTTCAAGGTGAGGTTGAATTTGAGGATGAAGGAGAGACTACTGAACAGTCCATTAAAACAGCTGCTCCATCCAAGACCACTACTAAGGTCACGAATGACGAGATGAACCAACTAGCTAGTGAGCAAGGCTTATCACCTAGAGGCATTCATCACAAGTCAAAATTTACAACTATTCGTGCTTCTATTAGCAGACCAAACACTAGGCTCCACAACCTTAGATCCCATCAATGATTAACACAATTGTATGGAATGCAAGAGGTATCAATACCAAAGGAGTCATAGATAGACTAAACTCTCTCAAACATATCCATCAAACGTCCATAATTTCCATCCTAGAACCTTTTTCTAACAATGCTCATCTACAAAGCTTTAGAATCAACCTTGGTATGGATGGGTCCGCTTGTAATCCTAATGGCAAGATTTGGATCTTCTGGACTCAAGATGTCGATTGTAAAGTTATTGATGTTGACGACCAACAGATCACTTGCGAGGTGAAACACGTAGAGCATCAAAATGCATTTCTTATGACATTTGTTTATGGAAAATGCAAAGATACTCTTAGAAGGCCGCTCTGGGATAGGCTCCTTCACCACGCTCCCACTAACCTTCCTTGGTGCACAGTTGGAGACTTCAATGTCATTACCTCCACTAATGAGAAACTAGGTGGAATCCCTTATAACATGCGAAAAAGCTTCGAGTTTATCAGCGTTATTGAAGCTTGCGGCCTTACAGATTTAGGGTATCATGGCTCAGACTACACTTGGTGTAATCAATGAGATATGCATAAAAGAATTTGGAAGCGACTCGATAGAGCTATGGTGTCCGATAATTGGTTAGTCGTTATGCCTCACACTTCAATTACCCATCTTCCCTCTACTGGTTCTGACCATAACCCTTTACTAATAGAGATGAATGCTAGGCAGGATTCCGCGATTAAATATTTTAAATTCTTGAATTGTTGGGTGGATAACCCTACTTTTCTCGAAACAGTAGAGTCCTGCTGGAGCAGACCCATGACAGGGAATCCAATGTTGTCCTTCCACCATAAAATGAAAAGACTTTCCTCCACCCTTAGCAAATGGTCGCGAGTGAAATTCGGCGACATTTTTGCCAGGGTTAAGGAATATGAAGAATTGGTGAAAAGTGCCGAAGAAAATCTGATAGTGTCCAATAATGAAGAGAACAGGATGCAATTGCATGCTCTCAACGCCGAATACATCAGATTTCTTAAAATTGAAGAGAACATTCTCAAACAAAAAAGTCAGCTACATTGGTTCAAGGATGGAGATGCTAACACCAAGTATTTCCATGCTCTAATCCGTGGTAGGCGAAGGAGACTGTTCATTCACAAGGTTACCAACGAAGAGGGGGAGTGGATTCAAGGCGAAGAACACATTGCTAGAGCAGCATGCGATCATTTTCAGAAAATATTTACAGGCGATGAGTCTCCGATTCCGGAGAACATCTTGAATTACGTTCCTAGAATGATCACAGATGCTCAGAATGAAAACCTTCAAGCCACGCCTACCATAGAGGAGTTGAAACAGGTAGTCTTCTCCATGAATCCTAATTCTGCAGCTGGTCCGGATGGTATGAATGGAAAATTCTTCCAAGCTTGTTGGGAGATTATTTCGGAAGACCTACTAGCAGTGGTTACTTCTTTCTTTGGGGGGTATGCTATGCCTAAGTTCTTTTCTCATGCCTATTTGATCCTGCTCCCAAAGGTATATCACCCCAACACACTCTCTGACTATAGACCCATTAGTCTCAGTAACTTCACCAATAATATCATATCAAAACTCATTTGCCTCAGGCTTGCTCCGATTCTCCCTGGTCTTATTTCTCCTAATCAGTCCGGGTTTGTAAAAGGAAGAAGCATCTCCGAAAATATCATGCTAGCACAAGAGATTATCCACGATATCCGAAAGCCTGTTATTGGCGACAACGTGGTTATCAAGTTAGACATGGCCAAAGCATATGATAGAGTCTCCTGGTCCAATACTTGTCTGGTACTGAGAAGGATGGGCTTCGGTGAGACCTTTATTGATATGATTTGGCGAATCATGTCTAACAACTGATACTCTGTTATCATTAATGGGTCTAGACATGGTTTTTTCCACTCCACCAGAGGGCTCAAACAGGGTGATCCTCTTTCTCCCGCCTTATTTATTTTGGGAGCGGAGGTGCTGTCAAGAATGTTAAATAGTCTTCATTGTTACCACTTCTACCGTGGTTTTCATATGGAGAAAAGAGGCCCACAGATTAATCATTTGAGTTTTGCAGATGACATTATCATCTTTTCCTCCGGAAGGAGGGAAATTCTTCAAATTATCATGAAGACCTTGACTCTGTATGAAAAGACATCGGGGCAGCTTATAAACAAGAATAAGAGCCACTTCATGATGCATCCCAGTGCGCTCCAAGACAATGTGGAAACGGTGAAACAGGTTACGGGTTTCACTCAGAAGCATAGTCCCATTACCTACTTAGGATGCCCTCTGTACATTGGCAGGCAGAGAGTCATGTACTACACGGACATGGTCTCTAAGGTTGTCAACAGAATTAGAGGGTGGCACTCCAAAATCCTCAGCTACGGCGGTAGAGCTACACTCGTGAAATACGTACTTCAGTCGCTCCCCATTCACCTTCTTTCGGCCATTACTCCCCCCCGTACCACTCTCAAACAGATTGAGAGAGTCACCGCTGATTTTTTCTGGGGTTGGAAGGATAACAAAAAAAAATACCATTGGGCTTCATGGAAAAAACTTTGTTACCCTTATGACGAAGGAGGTATTGGGTTAAGGAGAACTATAGATGTGTGCAAATCTCTCCAGTTAAAGCAATGGTGGATCTTTAGAGCTAAACCAACGTTGTGGGGTGAGTTCCTTAGAGCCAAATACTGTCAGAGAGCCAACCCCATTATCAAAAAATTCCATTCTGGCCAGTCGCTTGTGTGGAAACACATGATGCACAACAAACACATTGCCGAACCTCACATTCAATGGAGGATTCACTCGGGTTCATGTTGTTTTTGGTGGGACGATTGGCTAGGTATCGGACCCTTAGCCAACTATAGGCAGGAGTTGGGAAGAGCAAGCAATGCTAGGGTGGCTGATTTTCTTATAGATGGACAATGGAACATCGATATGCTAAATCAATTGGCACCAGCGCAACTAGTTCCTCTTATCACTTCTTCCACACTTCAGCTGCAAGGAAACACACCGGACCAGGCCATTTGGAAGTTGAATACCAATGGGAACTTCACATGCTCCTCGGCATGGCAGCTTGTGAGGGAACATAGGACCAAGACACTTTCCGACCATTACACTTGGCACAAAAACATCCCCTTTAAATGCTCTTTTTTGCTGTGGAGGGCTTTTAGAGGCAAGCTGCCAACGGAGGAAAAGATCATTGCATTCGGTCAGGTTTCCACTCCATGCTATTGCTGCCACAGTCCAGGTCCAGACACCATAGAGCACATTTTCAGCACGGGCCACTTCGCTAGGAATATTTGGCGCTACTTCTCTGACTCCCTAGGGATAAAGCATGAAGCCACACCCCTCAAACCTCTTGTTATGAGTTGGTGGCTTCACAAGTACCACACAGAAGCTCACAAACTTATCTTTCACTCCACCCCAATATTTATATGTTGGAATTTGTGGAAGAATAGGTGCGCGAGCAAATACGGGGGGAAGATTTCTAGCCTGGCGAGAGTGAAATTTGCCGTTTTCAAAGACATCTCTAATCTACTTAGAATTGCGTACCCCTATATCCATTGGCCTTCGAACTGGATCCACACTATTTCCTACATAGATAAGTGTGCTCATGAAATGAAGATCACCCAAGTCTCATGGACTAAACCACAACTCGGTCTCGTTAAGCTGAACACTGACGGAAGCGCGTTGGGTATTCCGGGGGCAATTGGGGGGGTGGCATCTTAAGAGATCATATGGGTAGATTTATCTTCGCCTACGCCATACCGTTAGGGGAGGGAACCAACAATCAAGCCGAACTAGAGGCGGCAGTTTATGGGCTTAAATGGTGCATTCAACAGGGCTTTCAGCACGTTATCCTAGAAGTCGACTCGGAGTTGATCACTAAATGGATCAATCATCAGACGAAACCTCCGTGGAGCCTTCACCGGATAACTCATGACCTTGTTGATATTTCCGAATTATTTGTTTTCTTTTCTTGCAAGCATGTATACAGGGAGGCAAACTTCACTGCGGATGCTCTCTCCAAGCACAGTCACACTCTTACCACTCCAGGCCACTACACCACCCTCCAGCAGCTACCTCGGGGTACACGAGGATACTACATGCTAGATAGAGCCGGCCTACCTAGCTTTAGACGGAGGAAGACCAAAAGGATTAAGAAGCCTCCATGATCTACTACTAGTGTTGCAGCATTGGATTGAGCGCCCAATTGCAGTGTTTGTCTCCATGCTATATTTTTAGCCATGTTATTTGATGATCCTCGTTGACGCTAAAATTTTGTTGTATATAGCTTTTATGAGGATTCATCCCCAGTTTTATTTAGATTTTTCCTTTATTTTATGTAAAGGACGAGTCTCCCTTATTTATGCTTTCCTAGTTTCTGTGTATCGAGAGGAGTCCTCTTCTTTAGGTGCATAGTTTCTAGGTTTCCTTTTCGTGTGTTTGTATCGGGGATGAGTTGGCTGACCTTAGTAGGATGACCGACTTATGAACCACCATAGGATTGGAGGTTAGGTTTATGTCCCCCTCCGTGTATTTTTCTATTTTATGTATAATAAGGCTTGGGGGTGTGCGGCTCAACCCCTGGCTGTGCACGAGAGGTGGGAGCCTCGTGTAGGGTCTGTTCCCGTAAAAAAAAAAAATGATGAGAGTGAAGAAATATGATGGTTAGAGTTGAAATCATTTTTCTTTAATTAGTGGGTTGTTTTGGGTGTGTTATTGTTCTTGTTGAATGGAGGGATTAAGATTTAAAATTTATATTGTGTTGATTGTAAATAATGGGCTGCCTTAATCCAGAAATAATGGAATTAATCATAACTACTATTGATATTATTGTTGTGGCTTTTTACATAATAAAAATGGAAGAATTTAATATTTCAAGTTGGAGTTGTAATTGTTTTAAGGGTTGGTTGTAACGTGTGACTGTTTGTGTGGAATTGAATGATTAAGTGTACTTGAGAATATGTATTGTATGGTTATAATTGCTGGGCTGTTATGAATCTTTTTGATAGAGTGTGGTGGTTGTGATCTACTAGGAGTAATTCGGTAGCATTGTAGTCGTTATGTTGATGATTAACGAAAATCAAATGTTATGTGGGTTGTTTGGAGTATTCTGGAATCTCGTCTTCGCTAGTCTTAACATGGAATTTGAATGTGTCATTGTTGATGCTACTTGATTATTGTACATATGATAAGCATACATAAGGTTTAGTAAAAGAGGAAATATTATAAGAGTGTCTAAACTATGAATAGTAAATAAAGAATATCACATGACAACATAGACTAAAAACATTTGCCTAACTAGATGCCTCTACTCATGAACATTAGTGGGGGCTAAGACATGTGCCCAGCTCACTTTTAATATGAAACATAACAAAAGTCTTTGAAAGAATAACCAATTGGATGACTAGTCCCCGATAAATGAGGACTCATCACAAACACAGCGAGATGGAAAGGCTTAACTAGCCATGTAGACGATTATGATCTTCAACCTCAACCCCTATATAATAAGGCAATGTAGGCAAAAAATATGCATTAGTATGTTGGAATGTACTAAGTATGAGGGCATGACATGAAACATAAATCATGGGATGCAATGGTCAAGTAAAATAGATGATAAAATGAGATAAGTAAAGTTATGAGAAAATCATAATGACCAAAGCATTTGAAAAGCATAATTGAGACCATAAAAATACAGATGAGGTCACACATATGTGGAATAGGAACCATAATCGACAATATGACCATGTGCTCTATAACATGAAATCTCAATGTTACCCCTACATCGGAGGAACAGTGAATCTACTTGCTAAGGTAGACTCTACCCCGTTAGGCGGGTCATACATGCGCTATATGTGGATCCAATAGCTAGGCCATGAAGGCAACCTATAGTGACACGTAGTTATGCAACAAAAGAGTTTATATAAGGACCCCATATTTCGAGTCCCACCTCAAATCCACATTCAGTGCTAAATGAAATCCCTCGAAATACATGCATAGCATAGAAATAGTAATGAACATATATCATAGTCATGATCATAGGTTTGAAATCATAGAGTAGCTCATTTTCATAACATAAGTGAAATGCGGGTATTGTCCTTCCACATTACAAATCATACATACATAGATACAATTCATACTTGGAAATTCATGAACATAACTTATACTTGAAATTAGGGTAAGACATAAATGCATGATCAATTGATTTGAAAATTATGAAATTGACTTAAAAATATGCATGATCATATACTTTCTATCAGCCCATACAAAATTTACAACGATAATAACATTCGGAAGTATAATTGAAAATACTCATATTTAATATCATGAACCCTAGAGATCAATGTAGGAGAATTCATGGAAAAACTCTTCAATTCAATTTAATCACCATTAATTTATATTAAAATATACTCATAATCATAATTTGAATTATAATTCATGCGATTGTACTAGAGTTCATAATACCCATAAAACACCATACTTAGATTTGATAGAAAACTTGAGAAATTGATTGGACTTCATGGATGAAAGAATCCATGAATCAATACCACATACCTTAAGTGAGAAAACCAAATATTTGAAAGAACTTGAGAGTTTTTATGGAGAGTTTGAGTGAATTTAATTGAAGTCTTGAATGGAGTCCTTAAGAGTCTTTTGTAGAGAGAGAAATATTTGAGTAGGAAAATTATAGAAGAATGAATAGAATTAGAAGTTCAAGTTACTTTATTGAGCTGAATTAAGTCCTAAAAACTTCTAGGTTCATTAACAAATAATTAGGAAAAAGTCTAAAGTGTCCTTAATTAAAACTGAATTCGGACAAAAACCATCGCCCATGTCTGCGATGCGGAGGTGTTCCCTGATAGGCCAATTTTGAGCGAATGAGATTCTGGTCAGATTTTGACTCAAGAAAAAACTGCACTGAATGGGAGCAATTCCGTATTACAGTTTTGTGCAGTTTCTTCAAGAATCTATCTTTCGATATACGACTCGTAAAAATCCACCGACACTATTTTACCATAGGTTTTGATCCTCTGATCGATATTCTAAACTCGAATTTGCCAAAATAATTAACGATAATACATTACATGAGCAGTCTGTTCTCAAGGCATTCTTAAGGTACTTGTGAACATTTTGAGGAATGTTACAAAAGTTGATGAGGATCCCCAAGAGTTTGTTGATAGCATCCATAAGATTGTTGAAATCATGGAAATTAGCCAGTTGAAACGGTGGAGTTGGATACGTACCAATTAAGGGGTGTTGCAGTTATACCCCATAATTTTGTACCATAAAAGGTTCCTAAGTTACGTGAGCTTCTTAAGCTCTTAAGTTTCTTGAAAGGCTCTTAAGCTTCTTAGAAGTCACCATGTGAGCCGGATAATCTATGACGTCATCAAATAACTCTAAGGAAGGGAGAATAAGATACCCTATAATAGAGAAAATTGGAAATAGGGTCGTAAGAATCCCGAAAAAGTTGGAGACCAAGTAATGAGTCATAGGACTCGACTTACTTACTTAAGCTACCAACTTGGAAATCTTACATACTTAAGTTACTTGAGTACATACCAAGCTTACGTAGCAAGAATTACATAGGTTCGTAAAGTAAGACAAGATTACGAACCCATGAGGGGGAAAAGAAGGTGACATATAGAAGCATAGAAGAGTGTCACATGGCAGAAGCTGGAGCAAGGGGTGGCCCCCCACATGCCATATGGCAGCTCATGGTTGGAGAAGGTGGTGTGTTTGCCCAATGAGGGCTTGACATGTGTCACCACTTAGGGGTTGACATGTGTTACCCCTAAAGTAGCCTATATATATATGTTTTATGACTTTTAGGTCATATTTATCCAAACAATTCATTCTGATCCAAGAAAATTCTAGAAAAAAAGAGAAGAGAAATCCTTAAACTAGAGAGAAAGAGAGCTACGGATTTGGGGAGAAAAAAAGGTAAATTCTCCGATTTCATTCTGTGAATTAATTATATAGGGTATACCACAAGGGTATAAAGGTGTTATTAATTTAAACTTATGTTTTGGAGCAGCACCAAAAGGATAACAAATAGCCACGAAGTTTCAGCCGCGCTAGGAGAACTTTCGAGGCGAGTTTTGGCAAGTTTTGGCAAGTTTTGGCAAGTTTCGGGCAAGGTAAGGCTTTCCCTTTCAAATCCGAGGTTATGATTTGTTATTCAAAATAATACATGTCTTAAATGAGGCTTGAAGTGGAAAAAATATATAAGGATGCTTGACGTTAGAAATAAACTAAATTGAAGTCATTATAGTTAAATCGGACTCGAGTAGTGTGTGGTGATTGTGGTGGTGCGGCTGCAGCTGGGTTGATTGTGTGTTGCAGGGATGGAAAGTTTTCTTAAAGGGGTGTGGGTACTTCTTCTTTCAGCCACATGACCATCCATTTCGTATTGTTAAACGTTTACGAAATAAAGGTTAAAAACTCTATTTTGGTATCGTAGTTTTGAGCTAGTTGTTTGGAGTTGTATTGAGTAATGTTGAAGTGATATGATTGTATATATAGCTGCTGGTTATTTTTGGTAATATGGCTACTAAGATTAGCAGTTGGATAGGGCAAGTTATAGGGGAGATGCTTCTCGATTTCTGGCAACTTCGGACCTAGTAATGAACTAGTTAAGGGAAATGGGTAGGGAAATGATTCCTATGGATACTTAGTTGTAGAGTTCGAAATTGGAAAGTGAAAGGTTAGTAACCTTAGTATTTCTTTCATGTTACATAGGTTCAAAAGATGATGAGGTGAACGTGGTGAAGGGTAATCCATAAGAGGTATGTGAAGCTACCTTCTTTCTCTTGGCATGTCTTTGGCATAAATATGTGAAGCTACCTTCTTTCTTTTCGCATGTGTTACACCATCACACTTTTGAGCTCGGAAAGTCTCTTAAGCTTCTTAGAAGTCATGAAGTGAGTAGGATAATCTACTACACTATCACATAACTTTAATAAAAGAAGAATGTGATACCCCATGAGAGGGAAGGTTCGAAATAGGGCTAGGAGAGTCCGGAAGGAGTTGGAGGCCAAGTAACGAGTTATAGGAATTGATTTACCTACGTAAGATACTAACTTAGAAGTTTGGCATACTTAAGCCACTTGAGTACATACTAAGCTTACGTAGCAAAGAATACACGGGTTCTTAAAATAAGACGAGATTATGAACCCACAGAGAAGAGGAGAAGATGACACATGGCAGCAAGAGGAGGCACCACGTGGCAGCATGGGAAGGTGCCACATGGAAGCAGGTGACCCACCTGCTTGGGGTCAAGTAGGTGGGTGGGCCCCACCAAGGACACATGGGAGCCCCTAATTCGCTGCATGGACGTGGTGGCCTAATGGGGATGACACGTGTCACCTCTTATGAAAATATATATATACATGTATAATGACTCTTAAGTCATTTTTTATCCAATTTTAGCTGAAATTTGGAGAGAACAAAGGGAAAAAACGTAGAGAAGAAAAGGAGGTAGCCATGGTTTAGAGGAAACTAAGGTAAGTTTCCAAGTTTCTCTCCGTGAATTACTTAACTACGATGTTACTTAATTATGTGGAGATGTATATATGTATCTTAGGATGCCTATGGAACCATGTATTCAGGCCTACACTTGGAAAAGATAGAAGAAAGTTGAAGGAAAACCTAGAAAGCCAAAGAAGGAGGGCTACGGGTTTGGGGCTGCCAAGGTAAGCCTCCGAGTTTTGTTTTGTGAATTAATTGTTTAAGGTGTCCCATGTTTATATAATGGTATTTTATAATATAAAATTCCATTTCGGGGCAGCAAGGAAGTGATACAAATAGTCCGCTCAATTTCAGCACGTTTAGAGAAGTTCCGAGTCACAATTTGGCAGTTTTGGCTAATTTTGAATAAGGTAACGTTTCTCCTTTCAATTTGGACTTTATGGTATTCTAATGGAGTGTGTTACTCTCCCTACAGGTTGCTGGAAATATGAAAATATCATAGAAATGCTTGACGTTGAAGACAATCTAAATTGGAGTCATTATAGTTGAATTGTCGTCGAAGTAAAGTGCCGTGCTTGTGGTGTGCTTCTGCATGTGTGTGGTGGTGTGTTGCATGGACTAAAATTGTTCTAAAATAAGTGTGGGAGCTTCTTTTTGCAGACACACGACTCCTCATTTGGTATAATTAAAGGTTTTGCAAAATAAAGACTAGAAACTCTATTTTGGTTTTGTAATTTTCAGCAAGTGGTTTGGAGCTTAGGTTGTGTAATGTTTCCATGTTTTATTTGTATATGAGCTGTAGGTTGTTGTTTTTGGTTGTCTTTAGTGATTAGGTATCGAATTGGAAATTTGGATAGGGCATATTATAGGGGAGGTGCTGTCCGATTTTTGTTAACTCCTTAACTAGCTAAAGAACTAGTCGAGAAGACGAACGAGGAAATGAGTTCTATGAATACTCGTGTGCAACTTAAGATGCTGAAAAGTAAGGGATGGTTGATATTCGTATGTCTTCCATGTTGAATATGTTTAAAGGGCGGCGAGGTGAATGTGATAAAGAGTAACTCGTAAGAGGTATGTGAAGCTTTCTCTTAGCATATTTTTGGCATAAGTATGTAAAGCTATATTTATTTCCTTTTGGCATGTCTTAGCCTTAAGTGAATTGTATGTGAAAAGAGGGGATAATTCCATTCCCAGAACTCCAAGTACACCTCATAATCCCTATTCACTGCTTGGTATTGGAACTCCTGCAAGAATTGAGTATTGCTTGTTAAGGCTTCTACTTGTTAAAAAGTAGTGTGTGGAAAGCTATCTCTCCTTTCTCTTGATAAGTACTTTGCAGGAAAATGAGATTATAATGCCATAGTTGTTCACCGATCCCCGAGATGGGCCGGGTATAAAATATATACATGATAACCACATGAAGGGAAGTACAGACTAGATAAAGCTTATTCTCTTACTTTTTTGGCATGTCCTAGTTGTAAGTTAAATATGATATAAGCTCCGGGGTAATTCCATTCTTAAGCATATCTTATTTACTTCTGGATATTGAACTCCTATAGTAGTTGAGATATTTCCCTAGAAACTTCTATATGTTAAAGAGGTACCAAATGTACAGGCTCCAAGTCTTAAAGACTATATGATACCAAGTGTTTCTGATTCCATAAAAGACTTGGCCTTACGTTGGTACATGTCTAGGGTCCCCGAGATTACAATTGATATAGCCCATAATGTCATTTAAAGGATACTCGAGATGACTACACTACTACGCAGGTCCTCTGACAAAAGCTTAACTTTCTTGTTCTGTCGAGTCTTTGATAATGATTTAAATTGCATATAGTTACTCACTACTCTACTCATGAATACGGTAACCCTTCTATCACTGAGTCTCGAGCTAGGGTATGTTCTCATGCACAATTCACTGTATTATCCACGGAGTCCCTCACTAAAGGGCCAGGTACACTATACGAGGACATGATAATGCAATGACATGAAAAACTCACTAAGTCCCTCACTAGAGGGTCAGGTACGTATGTATATATATGATGATATATTGCAATATGGTGGTGATGGCGTCGGGCCTATTATGTTTCTACAAATATGATTCACCGAATCCCTGATGGGGCCAGCTATATTGTATAATTTGAGCATGCATACTTTTATGATTCACTGAGTACAGGTACAGGTTTCTGATTTGATATTTTATCCCCTCCTTCTCTATTTCAGATATACTTCCAGTTGTATTATGTTATGTTTTACATACTCAGTATATATGTCGTACTGACCCCCTTTCTCGGGGGGCTGCGTTTCATGCCCGAAGATACAGATACAGTTTTTGGGATTCCGTCAACTTAGGATTCCGTTCAGCTCAGCTGGAAGAGGCTCTATTGTATCAAAACCTGGGTTTTGGCACTGGCCACTGACTTATATAATTGTTTTTGTTTATTCAGGGGTACGGCGGGGGGCCCTGCCCCTCCATATGTTATTGTTAATATTTTTAGAGGTCTATAGACATATATAGGTGGGTTGTGTATATCAGTTTGGTTCAGCTGGGTCAACATGATGTATGGTATATGTTATTATGTTATGGAAGCCTTGCCAGCTTGCGTGCCCTTTCATGTTATGATAAAAATGAAATAGGCTACAGATATATGAAATGATATGACCCATGGGGGTTCTCATGTACGTATCATGTTGGTTGTACTCCAGTTTGACTACACTTGATTTATATGCATTAAGTGTCTATAATTCGACTTGACCACAGCTGATAAATATGTATACGGGGGTCAAGGTTGGACCCCAGTCGCGGACTATGGTGTTGGGTCGTGACAGCATGTCTTAGAATTAAGTAAGGATTAATATGAGATTTGGGGGTAATTCTATTCATACGTCTCGAGGGTGATTCCTAATTTCTATTCTTAAAGATTCTCTGATAGTTAATGTCCTTGACTTTTATGAGTTATTTTGTATATTCTTGATTCATGCCTATAATTTATAAGGCTCTTTTGGTATGATCAATAATGATAATTGAAGGATGATTGATATGACTATCGTCCTGATTTTCAAGTGATAATTTGTCTTTATTACTTCAGTAAATCTTTGACAATGTTTTAAATTGCATATGGTTACTCACTACTCTACTCGTGTATACCATAATCCTTTTTTTAGTGAGTCCCGGGCTGGTTACGTAATCGTGCCCAATTTACTACATTATGCACCGAGTCCCTCACTAAAGGGCCGAATATGCTATATGAGGACACGATAATGCAATGACATAAACAACTCACAGAGTCCCTTACTTTTAGGGCTGGGTACATATATATATATGATGTGATGTGATGTGATAAGGTAATGATGGCACTGGGCCCTATGATGTCCCTACAGATATATGTTTCACTGAGTCCCTGAAGGGGCCGACTATATTGTATAATATGAGCATGCATGTTTTCATGATCCACAAGGTACTGGTACAGTGTTTTCTTAAGTAATGTATTTATCCCCCTGACTCTCTTTATTTTAGATATGCTTCCAATTAGGCTTTACATACTTAGTACATATATTGCATTGACCCCCCTATCTTCGGGGGGTTGCGTTCATGCCCACAGATACATATACATACTTTGGGAATTCGCCAGCATAGGAGTACCGCTCAGCAGTTCAGAAGCGCTCTATTGTGTTGGAGCCTAGTTTTGGTACTAACCCTTGATATATATATTTATTTATTCACGGGTACGGCGGGGGCTCTATCCTACCTTATGTTACTGTTCTTACTCTTAGAGGTCTATGGATATGTATGTGGGTTGTATATGTGTGCATGTACAATTGTCCTCATATGCTACGATATCCTCATCGGCTTATATATTATCATTCTTGTTGATACATTATAACTCAAACTAGTGACAAGTTTACTTATAGTTAGCAGGGGTATACGCGAGAGTCTAATTCGGGCACCCGTCATGGAATACGGGGTTGGTTCATGATAGAAGTGGTATCAGAGTGGTCCTTCCTTGGAATGTCCACACATCGTGTCTAGTAGAGTCTTGTTTATCGGTGAGTTGTGCACCACATCTATAAACAGGAGGCTATAGGACATTTAGTGTGTTATCTTTCTTTCTCTTCTTAGATCATGCGATAGAGCTGTTCTATTAGGATAAGCCCTCTCTAACGAACTACGAGGTGTACGGTAATACCTCTAAGGGAAACTTGTTTCTAACCTCTTTTCTTACAAATAGGTACAGGCTGAGGTGAATAATGAAAAGGCCAGTTATTCGATTGAGACTGATCCATCCGTAGACCCTGATTATGTTATGGAGACCGATCCCTTGGAAAGCCTAATGACAGGTTCCCTAGAGTATCTACTGACCAGGGAAGTGATTTTGGAATCCACGCTAGTGGTTTTTATGACCGAGCACTATGTCAGGCTGGCTCCTATGGTGAGTGTTATGGCATATTCAAGCCCTCTATCTTGGTCGTCGGTGAACTAGGAATTACCTGGGTATCTAGGTCTTCTGTATTCAAGCGAGGAAGATGACAAGGGACAGACAAGCAAATGGAAACAAGATAGAGATGGGGAGCATACTTCACCTCCTAGGTCACCGGGTCGAACTAGGGACTGATCAGTCACAGGTATAGGGGAGTGATAAGTATAGTTTTTGCTAGTTATATGGGGCAAGTTATCATTTTTGTTTCGGCCTAATGTAGGAAGTCTTGTACGGCTGGGATATGAGATGTTATAAACATATGTATATATTCGCCCTGTGAGGCATTGTGGCTATGATAGGATCTGATATAGATGTATATATACGTCTGCCTTGCATGTCGTTATTTGTATTTCATGAGTGCAGGTTTGGTATAGTAAGGAATATAGAGGAAACTATGCCAAAATTTTCTAGAAAACAAAAGGGAATGAACTATAAGTTTATCATACGGCTTGGAAGTTGATACCGAGTACCCCTATTATGATGAACTAAAGTTATTAGGATACCCTCCGTGTTGTTGGAAAGGGGCGCCATGTTTACTTAGGAAGTTTTAGGTTGAAGGAAAACTCCTGTTGGAGGGCAAGGTGTCCAGTAATTGGGTTCCACTTTGGTAGGAAAGTACAAAACCCTCAACCATTAGTGGTGAACTAGATAAGTTGTTCACGACTCAAGAATGAACCTAGAGAGAAACCATACGAGTTAGGCACAAAAGAGTATTGTGGTGCTTATTGGATCTTAATTTCCTTCTGGTAGTGGTTAGAGAATGCTTTATGGTAACCTTTTATTAGTTATTAAGCGACTAAAATAACTCGTAGACAGAGGACATGAACTTATGGGCTGTCCAGAATCATGTGCTTCATATATTAGATAACAAACTAGAAGGATTCAGAAGAGTCGGTGATACCAAGGAATGATTTTCCCAAGGGATATGGGGGTAACATGAAACTCCTTGGGCACAAAAATTTTCCATGGACTGAAAGAATAGAAGGACTACTATAGGGAGCACTCAAGATAGACTTGATCAATAAGTACGAGTATCGGACGAAAAAGGGAATAGATAGCTACGAATTGAAGGTGTAGTATGAAAAGGAGAGAAGGTAAGACCATTATTAGAGTAAAATTGACATGAGAATAAGAAGAATTGGAAGTTAACCTCAGGTACCTGATAAGGATAAAAGCTTATGAGATATAAAGAAGTATTGTGGATATGTGATTCTGTCGTGGAAAATATAAAGGCCCCTCAAGGATGAGGGAGGTAGCTCTGTAAAACCATTGATGCATTGCGAGTCCATTAAGAGGAATAATTGGTGTCCACTGGCATGAAGATAGTGTTATAGAAGAGCTAGAAACACGGGTCACTGGAGTACAAGTACTTTCGAATAGAGAAGTTAAAATGATTAGGGGCACTAGCTAATCGCTGGTAGGGAAGGAAGTAATGTGGCTCTGGATAAAAGGCAAAACCCATCGGTGGCCCCTTAAAGTTGGCACCAACTTTTACTTAGACACCTAAACCAGGATATGTTCATTTTAGACACCTAATGTAAGCGTCTAATGTGTCATTTTGATAATTTTTAAATAATCTAAAATTGGAGTCTAGAGCATGTATTACACTTTCCTCCATATTGATTAGTTGACCAATTAAATCCTGCCAACACTACCAACTTTACACGTTATATAACTTTAAGATTAATTGGTCAAAAGTTGATCTTCAACACTTTCTCTCCATCGTCTCTTCAGTTCAAACGAAACCCTCTTCCTTCTTCACCGATCAAAACCTACGTAAGTGTATCAAAGTTCAATCTTTCTTGATTTTCATTCAATTCTTAGTTAGTACTAACTGTTATGTTAGTTTATGTTGCCAATTTCCAGGTTTAAAGGTTGAAATCAAATGTTGGAGATTGCATTTTTGTTGGGCATTTTGACATTTCTATCAACTTCTTCTTGTGTTTGCATATTTCATTCTTGAAGAAGAAGGTGTATGTTCTGGTTGTGTCCACTCTCTGTTAGCATTTTGTTACTAGGGGTTTTTATCGAAATTGCACTGATAAAGTAAGGAGCTTTTTGGGTATTTCCTTTTTGAGATATGGAGACTATATATTGACATATTTTCATAATGGGAGTCATGTTATCGCATACCCTAACCCTACTTATAGAGGAGAAGTAGATGTATTTGTCGTTGCCATTGATAAAGATTATTTTAGCCTTGTCGAGTTTCTTTCATACACTGAAGACCTTGGGTACTTAAATGTGAAAGGTTTTTACTGTTAAAATGAAATTAACAATGAATTTGTCCAAGTTACTTCTAATATTCACTTGTTAGACTATGTGAAGGACTTAATAGACAGTGATGAATTTTATTTTTATGTGGTCCATGAAATTGATGAGTTAGAAGAATTGACAACTCCAGCTGGTCTTTTACCATGGCCAGACTCTGTTGATGTTGGAAATGTGGAGAATGAGTCTGTTTCAGATGTGAATGAGACTGAGGATATTTTAGATATGAATGAGTCTGATCTGCATAGTAGTGACTCAGATATAAATACCATTACTAATGAAGATGGTTCAGATATTGATGAAGAATTGAGACCCTTTAGATCTGAAAGGAGGAACAAAAGAAATCTTAATCCTAAGAGAAAAAAGAAAGTACCTGAAGAAATACTAGTAGGTGAAGCTGGTATTGATAGAGGATTTGAAGATATTGGAAGAAATAAGAAGGATAGATATATTGGCAGATTATGAGGAGATGAAGAGTATATTGATAGCTCAGACTGTGATAGTGATAATAGCACAGATGTGGAAGATGTAGAAGTTGTTAGGGGTGTTGATCAACTAGGAAGAAGGAAAAGTAAAAAGGTCAGGTATGATGCTGAATGTGAAGTCTCTATTTTTGAAGTTGGAATGATTTTTGAAAATGCTAAACAATTTAGAAAGGCTTTGGAAAATTATGCAGTAGAAAATAATTATTAGATTAAATTAAGGCCTAATGAAATTCATAGAGTGAGGGCTAACTGTAAATTCAAAGAAAAATGCAAATGGTTGTGTTATGGTGAAACTGATAGAGATTCTGGTAACTTTTTACTCAAGAACTACCATCATATACATAAGTGTTCTCCATCAAATAAGAACAAAATGTGTACAAGTAAATTCCTAGCAAACAAATTCAGGGATGAAAAACTAAATAATCATCCATAAAGATTTAGGAAATACAAGAATAGCTCATTTTGTTAACTCCATCGAGTCTCAAACATGATTTAAAGTGCATTTAGTTTCTGACTACTCCACTCATGGATTCCTCAATGCTTTCTTCACCAAGCCCGGGTTAGGTTTTGTTATCGTACATACTTTTCTGCATCATTCGTTGTGCCCCGACGTGAGGGGGCAGGTACGAACTGTACATGGTTTTTTTGGAGTTATGATATTTCATGTATACATATAACATGATATGATATGATATGATATGACCATCTAATATGATATGATCTATTCCAGAGATATTCCCTACTCTAGAGTTATGATGTGCTGTGGCGCTAGTGATGGGGCGGCGATCACGATTTGTTCACTGAGTCCCATAATGGGGCCAGATATGGCATATGTTTTTCTACATACATTATCTGTGGTTATAGAAGCATTTTGATATTCTTGATATTTTGCTCATTTTTGCACCTTCTGTTCTAGTAATGGTTTTACTTATTACAGTCCATGGTTTACATACTTGGTACATTGTTCGTACTGACCCCCTTTCTTCGGGGGCTTCATTACATGCCCACAGGTACAGATGCTCAATTTGCTAATCCGCTCGCTTAGGACATCCACCCTGTTGGTTTGAAGTGCTCCTTTGTCTGGAGCCCTATTTTGGTACTAACTTTTCTGTTGTACATTTATACATATTGGTTAAGGCTATGATGGGGCCCTGTCCCATCATATGACTAGGCTATCATTCTATAGAGGTCTGTAGACTTGTGATGTGGGTTATGTACATATATTTTGGGCTTTGTGTTCAATGATGGCCTTAACGGCCCTCTCGTGCTATATCTGTTCTCATGCGCTCTCTAGTAACCCCTTTTTGATTTCTACTTTTATTTATTCTTTTAACACGCTAAGTGGGGCTAAGGGTACGTATGGGTGCCCAACTTGAGCACCAGTCATGACCTATGGAGTTGGGTCGTGACAAGTAGTGTGGCACATGTTGAAGAAGTTAAGAGAGAATTGATTAAAGATGTTCATAGGTTGGCACATTTAGGTGTGTATTTGGTTGACTCCAATGATGAAGTTGTTCTTGTGCATAATGGTTGTAAATCATCTCTTGTAGCAAATGTTAAGGCTAAACAAGACAATGATCCTATGCTAGTCCAGTTAGAGAAGTCGGTTGCTAAAAAAGCCATTAAGTCTTTCTCCCAAGGGGAAGATGGTGTGCTACGTTACCAAGGTCTTTTGTGTGTTCCTAACATTGAAGTTTTGAGAGAGTTGATATTGAATAAGGCCCATAGTTCCTAATACTCGATTCATCCGAGTTCCACTAAGAAGTATCGTGACTTGAGAGAAGTGAATTTGTGGAATGGCATGAATAAGGACATAGCGGAGTTTGTAGCTACGTGTCCAAATTATCAACAAGTTAAAGTTGAGCATCAAAGACCGAGAGGTCTAGCCCAAGACGTTGAAATTCCTACTTGGAAGTGGGAAGATATAAATATGGATTTTCTAACAGGTTTGCCTCATACTAAGAAGTAACATGATTCCATTTGCTTTGTTGTAGATCAGATGACCAAGTCGGCTCATTTTATACCAGTTAAGACGTCCTATGGTGCCAACGATTATGCTAAGTTGTATGTTCATGAGTTAGTACGACTTTATGGTGTGGCCTTTTCCATCATATCAGATCAAGGTATGCAATTCACTTCACAGTTTTGGAAGTCATTTCAAAAGGGTCCCGATACGAAGGTTAAATTAACTACCGCTTTTCATCGTCAAACTGACTATCAAGCCAAAATAATGATCCAAACTTTAGAGGATACGTTAAGGGCATGTGTTATTTATTTTAAAGGAAGTTGGGATAAATATTTGCCATTGAATGAGTTTGACTATTATAATAGTTATCACTCTAGCATTCAAATGGCTCCTTTTAAAGCACTGTATGGGAGGAGATATAGATCCCTGGTGGGATGGTTTCAAGTTGGTAAGATTGCCTTGATTGGACCAAAGTTGGTTATCAATGCTATGGGTAAGGTAAGAATCATAAGGGAGAGGTTAAAGATGGCTCAAAGTCGTCAAAAGTCCTATTCCGATGTTAGGAAAAGAAAGCTTGAACTTGAAGTGGATGATTGGGTCTATTTGAACGTTTCACCCATGAAGGGTGTAATGCATTTTGTCAAAAAAGGGAAATTGAGTCCTAGATACGTTGGACCTTACAAGGTATTGAGCCATGTTGGCAAAATGTCTTATGAGTTAGATTTGCCATTTGAGTTAGCTATGGTTTACTCGGTGTTTCATGTGTCGATGTCAAGGAAATTAGTGGGTGATCCAAACTCTATTATGCCCTTGAAAGATGTAAGTGTGGAGGAGAATTTGACTTATGAGGAAGTTTTGGTGGAAATCTTAGACCGTCAAGTTAAGAAGTTAAGAAACAAAGAAGTTGTGTCCATCAAAGTGTTATAGAGGAATCAACAAGTAGAAAGTGCTACTTGGGAGGCGGAGGCAGATATGATAAAACAATATCCTATATATTTCCCTCTACTCAAGCCTAAAGTATTAAGTTGTTCTTATTCAAGCTAATTGAACTTACATAATTAGTTTCTCATATGTCATTCATATGCATGCATGTTCATGAAAAAGTTGACTTTGAAAGGTTATAATTTTGTGTTAAGTTGAGGTTTTGATGTTCCATGCATTATAAGATGTCATCATGTTTATGTTCGGTTGCTAGTCCCCTTTACGTGTCCTTCCTATGATAAGTTAATCTCATTTGAGGACGACTATTTACAAGGGGCAGATATTATAAGACCCTCGTAAGTCAGAAAGTCGGAACCAAGGAGAAAATTCTCAAATCTTGAACTGAACCCAAGTTTACGACTATCTTTACTAGTCATAGGAGTTTACACGACTAGTAAAAATGAGTCGTGGAGGGAGTCACTAGTGGTAGTGAAGACCAACCTTAAAGAGAGGTCTTACGACTCCTGTTGATGCCCCGTTCTCACTTAGATGATCTATAGACACAACTCGTAGAAAGAGTTCCAAGGCTAAGTTCCAGAAGTCCCACAAGGTTAAGTCTATGACTTGACTGGACGACTCATAGAAGATATGATGGGTCATAAGAACCACCCGTCATAAAACATTAGAGAATTATATATTTGCAGGTTTTTGGGATTTGCAGAATAAGCCAACAAATCTAACTGTGGACAAGATGACGGGCCGAATACCTTGCCTGTTCCCAAACTTCATAGACTCGATTTTTATGCTCTTTTCTTAAACCTGTAGGAAGGGTCGTTTAGACGACTCTTCAACACTTCGACGACCCGTAGAAATGGATCTTTCGGGCCAATTTTCTAGATTTAATGAAGGGTAATTGTGCATTTTCCAATATTCAGTTCAATGAACCTAAGCACTTTTATGGCCAAGTTCAAATTCTATAAATATTCAATTCTTCAAATTCCCCTCCTATTCAATTCATTCCCTTAGAATTTTCTAAGGAAAGAACAAAGTCTCTCAATGCTTCCTCTTCAAGATAAAGCTAGGTTTACAGATTTCTACAAGGTTTCTTCTTCAATTCTTAGTGAATTCTAGCAAGGTATGTGGGGATTTATTCATGAGCACTTTTTACCCATGAAGTCCCAATGATTCCTCAAATATTTATTCAATTTTCAATTGATTATGAGCTCTAGTTTTGATAAATTGCATTGGGCTGGTTTGATTTCATTTTTAAATGTTATCAATGATCTTTATATGCATGTTCTCACATGAATTGCATGATTTCAAGTTGAATTATAGATGCCCATGCATAAAACTATATTTTCAAGCTATGATTATGAAATTAAGATGAGTTTATGAGTTGATCATGAGTTAAATGATTTTTAATGAAAGTTTTATATGAGTTAAAGTTGAGATATATGATTCTAAAGTTAAATTTATGATGATGATCAAAGTTAAGATCAAAAGATGTTTAAAAGATGGTGGTAAGGACAATTCTCACCGAAGTGGATTCTTATGAATCACCAAGTAGATGAGTTATTCCTAATATGTTTTAAAGATGGATTGATAGGCAGTTACCATCTTTCCCTACTATGTTATGATCATGTTTATGAGTTTTCATTAGGATATTGACTAAGCAACGAGAGGGATTCAAGGTGGGATTCGGTCCGGTAACGCCGTTAGTTATCTAAGGGAATACTAGTAGCAACCTAAAGTCTCAAACTACATTGCCCACATAGGTTTTCTTCATGTCCTAGCTAGTAGATTCACATAGCCTAGTTGAATAGTTACATTTAGAGTATGCCCTGTCAAGGTAGCCGCCCCTGTTTTGATGCAGGAGTCATCAGCCTGTCTCGATGCAGGGGTCATCGGATTCTATGTAGTAGCTGCATAGTCTTAGTTGTCGGTTAAAGGTCCTATCCTACATAAGTTGGAGACAAGTATGAGATGTCATGTTATGAGTTTATGATGAAGTTCTTATGTTATGCATTGACCATGAGTTCTTATGTTTTAAATTGTTTTTAAGCTATACTCAAGTTCATTATGATTGTTCATGCATCTTATGGAATATTGCTTACATTCTTTTACTTGTTCATGAATACCGCACGTACTTAGTACATTCAAATGCACTAACACATATTTTGCCTACATCGTCTCATAATGTTGGGATGGACGACACTCATGATCATCCTACTCTTGGCTAGAGATTTCTTTAGATTTCAAAGTCGTTGGTGAGTCCTCATTCTACCGAGGACAGGACTTTTATTCATGTTGCTATTGTTTCTCACTTTCTTCTATTATTAGGGTGACCTAGGAGCTTGTCCTAAGCCCCCATCAAATAATAGACTAGAGGCATGTTTAGACGACACTCATGTGTAGTCCGGATTGGACGTTTATAGAGTTGATATTCCTTAGTCCCATTACCCACTTAATGATTACTTCCGCTTATCTTTATATTGTTCTTTACCTTATGTATGCGATGTATGCTAAGATGGCTTATGGTTGGGATCCCTTGCATTCCGATCGTCGTGTTACGACTAGCTCCTAGGTCAGGTCGTGACAAATAATGTACACAATAACCCTCGTGAGCGATCTCACCATTACAATACAATGCAACCCTACGTTTGAATATTCTACATTTTTCAAAGAGGGTGAAAAATATCAAATATGAATATGAGAGTATTTTAAGAGCAAAATTCTTTTAAATTTAGGAATTCGATGAATTTTCAGCTAATCCAAAGTCCTATTTAAATAGACTTTGGCTGAACTTTAGGACAAAAAATGCTATGGAAAATTATTATGTAGTGCGTGAATTTTTTATTGTTTATGTGCTTTAGATCATATCAAGTATGGATTAACAGTAGAAGCATTTCAGAAAATTCCAAAAGATTATTGGCCCACATAGAGAAGGAAAGTCCATTTCTAATTCTCATATAACGAAGAATATTCATGCGCAAGGTATAAAATGTGAAGTGTTTTTTTCCCATTACTTTTAACTCGTTTAATAATTTTTCCCATCATTTAGGTTCCGAATTCAGTATTTAATTAGATATGACCAGTGTATAAACTAAATAAAATTGAAGTTTATCAGTCAGGTGAGATTGTTCTAGAGGTCGAGGCCAGCTAATAATTAGTCAAGTATAAGGAGTAATTAGGATTATGAAAAGTTTAAGCATACACAAGAATAATTTTTGCCGAGTTTAGAAGGGTAATATTGAGGTATTATACTCTACCTAAATGAAATTAAGCTGAATCTATGACAATTTTGATCTGGTCAACCTATATTCTTTGTATTTTGGTTTATTCTTTAAGGGATTCGGAAGAGAAGAGATCAGAAGACATGCCAGTTGAGCTTAAGGAATTAATTGCAATGGACAAGTGGGATTTCCCTACGTTCAGGATTTATAAATCTAAGTGATCTTTTTCATTGACTCTTGAAAATCTTCTTATGATTTCATGGTTCATATTAGTGTTTTTTTTCCCCACCCGGTGTTCGGAGCCACTGGAGTACCGACTAAATCTAGCGCTGCATGGCCCATTCGGGAGTGACGCTCCCAACAGTATTTTTTTCATATCCAGGTCTCGAATCCGAGACTTTATGTTAAGAATGAAGCAGTCCTACCATTGCACCACAACTCATGTTGGTCATGATACATATTAGTGTTGAAAGGTAGGGCCATCAATGTATAATGTATGGGGTCGCTTGGTAGAGTGTATAAAAATAATGCTAAATAGAGTATATTAGTAATGTCTGTATTAGTTATGCTTGCAATTATTATAGAAAGAATATTTCTTATGCATTGTTTGGTTTAGTGTATTTAAAATAGCATGCATATTATAAAAATATTTATTTACAAAAATATCCTCAATAATTATGGTGAAAAAGATGTAAAAAGGATTTTGAGGGGTTATTGGGTCTTTAATCATCTTAATGCATGCATTAAATCTCCTTGCATTACTAAGAACTAGAAATCCATGGTATTAGTGATACAAACCTTGATACACAATCGAGTGTATAACTATACATAACATGAAAAAATCTATGAAATAAGGTACTACTAATACACCTAATTAATGCATGCATTAATTTTATTAATACACTATACCAAACGACCCCTAAATAAAAAGAATCCTTCAAAATTTTACCTTTTTGAATGTTTTCATGTACTATGTATGGAGTCGTCTTCCAAATCAGTATTGATCTAAGAAACTGTGGTAGGTACACTTCTTTTTCATGCTCCATATTGTACGGAAGTGAGTATTTTCACTTGTCACTTGGGATGTGAAGAGGTAAGGATTACCCTCTCTCTTGAATATATATATATATATATATATATATATATATATATATATATATATATTTTGTTAGTATAAGAAATATTGAACTATCAATCTATGTTTACCTATTGTAAAAGCTATTTTTTAAAAAAAAATTAATATTATAAATTTAACCTATTTAAAAAGCGTATTTATAAATAATTTTTTGGGTCGAGTGACCATTATCATAGAAAAAATATTTCACATCAACCATATAGATCCCGCCCAAAGATTTCATTTCGGAATGTGGATGTTCCCACCCAACCTTCACCCCCGACCCCCCCCCCCCAAAAAAAAAAAAAAAACCACTAATGATGCTATGTGTGAATAAAAGAAAAAAATTACATAGTAAGATAAATATGTGTTAGGTATTTACTACAATTATAATTTTAAAAGAATTATATTACATAGTTATATTTTATAGCAAATCTCTCTTCTCTCTCAAACTCTCACTCGCCTTTCTCGTTTCCTCCCTCTTTATCTCTCGCTTTATACAATTGAATACAGTTAAGCATATACATTGATACAAATCTATAGCCAGTTGCTAATACACTCAAATACATTGATACAAAGTAAATACACAAGGAAATAGAAATACTTGATACAATTGTATTAGTTGATATAGAGTGAATAGACAAGGGACCACATACACCTGATATTCATTGATATAGCCTTATACGACTTGATACAATTGTATTCATCGATACAAATCAATTCTATCTGTGATACAATTTGATACAACGAATACAATATGTATTCATCCATTGCCTCACCTCTCCCCTCTCTCTTCCAAATCTCGCTCGTCTCTCTCCTCCCTCTCTCAATCTCGTTCGCAGTTCTTTCAATTTCGTTCAACCCGTCATTCTTCTAATTATCTTAATTTAGCAAATTATAATTATGAATCTCTAATTAAATTTAAACTATATTCATTTTTTAACGTTACTAACAAAAAAAGACAGCTCCGAGCAAGAAAAAAAATCAAATGGTCGACAAAACAGAAATTAAAAAATTAAAATCCACCACCCATCTTACCTAAATATTAGATCTATCGTATCTTATGACCACCAAAATTATAGGAGAAAATTGTGTGTGGGTCAGTGCTCAACCTAGTCATCATCAACTGCTTTTTCACGTGCATCTATTCATCAACCAATGAGCTGCACATATGTATGTTGGAATCACTTTTCCTAGCTAGGACAACTTATGAGTTATGACCGCCACCAATGGCCTTCACACTTTGCCCCGTCTTGAATTATATAATATATATTGTGATATATGTATACTAGTATATTGTTATAAATGATTTGGTACGCAGAATAAAATGAGATATTTTAAATTAGAGTAATATTGTGTTTGATTGAATTATTATTCAAATACAACATAAATTTTATCTCAAATTTAATTCTAAATATCTACCTTATTCGATCTAACTTGATATTATTCTACTCATCATCTTTCAAGTGGGATTAATTAATTTAGAAATATATCTCAAAATTATAATTCAAAAATAATTTAGTCCACAAATCAAACAAATTCATTAAATTTTAACTTTTTCTTACATCTTTAAGATAAAACAATGTCTTTATTCTCTCTTCTCTCGCCCCAAAAACAAGCCCTTTTGATCATAATGTTAATGACTAGTACTAGCCTTTTATGCTTTTGGTTCCTTTTCTAATCAAGCGTCAAGCAGTGCTCTTTTTCATGATAAACAAATCCATTAAAAGGTCTCGTCAGAAAAAGTGCAAAACTGCATAACACTTGATTTTGAAGGCTGGAATCTTGTCAACTCAAACATGGGCACCCAATAAGAAAAACAAAATACAGTATATATAATAATTAATGACAAAACCCAAATGTGTGATCTTCCTCTTCACATCTTCATTGGCTGCATGGAGAATGTTTAAGTACCTGGCACGTGTATATTCTGATCTAAAAATGAATCCCATTCCCAAATGGAGGATTTTTATGTGACTTTTTTATTTGGATTAATAATGTAAAGCCTCTGATTTTAAAATCTATTGCTAAAATAATAAGGTAAAATAAAGGACTAAAGTTGGAAGGCATAGAGAACTTCAATCGTGGATCATTTTTATATAATTAAAATAATAAAAAACCTTGGTGTCTAGTGAGGAGGTGTTGAAAGAAGCTGTCAATGGGGCCGCTTAAAGACTATAAAAAGTGATCGCCACATTTTGAATACTATGAGAATTTCCTTCCATGCAAGTTGCTGGAATATTAGAACACCTTTTGATATATGAAACCATGGTTTAAATTCAATAAATATTACATGATTCGGAAAGGATTTTATTACTATTACATTTAGTTTCTATCCTTTTGGTCTTTCGATTTGATTTTTTTCATTAATCCAACTACTCGAGTTATTACTGCCCGTGGTAATGAGAGATTTGACATTAACCCTACCTTGTTTATTAATAAACACAAAATGAGTATAAAGAAGAAAGGCTTAAAATCTAAATCTCCGAATAAACAAATATATAAATAGAAACCTATCTTAAGATTTACTAAGTACATATACAAGAGATATAACTACAAGAAAAATTTGAAGTACCTGAAAATTTTACAAGGGGATTTCGTCCACAAATTTTCTTGGGGGATTTTCATTAGAAAATATAAAATTCCTAAATATTAGTATATATACGTGTAAAGATTATTTCTCAAGAAAATCTATAGGTAAATTTGGCGTCATATTCACAAAATATTACATGGGGAATTATGTGGGAATATAGTCCCCAAAAAGTTTTTTATAGATAAATTTATAGGTAAATCTATAATGTCATCATGCCACATAAACGTCATTTGGCATTCCTTTTTTTCATGTTGAATCTTACATAAGAAAAATGCTAACACTTGTGGTAGATCTAGGAAAATGTGGTTATTTCCCATGGTAAATTCTAGAATACCATAGATTAGCATGGGAGATCCTTGAAATATTTTAGGCGTAGAGTATTACAGAAAAGGAACTTATATGTAAAATATATAGAAACTTTTACAGTAATTACTATTTGCATATTATTCCCTAGGTGAGTAGTATAAATAGATGGGCATTTATTTGTAAATGCATGAAGCAAAAATCAATCAAGTTCTCTACAATACCATTATTCCTTGCAATTTTCGTGTGTTCTTTCAATAATTCTCTTAACAATTCCTAGTATCTTAGGCGGACTTGTCAAAAAAAGATTGTGAACAAGTGGTGAAAGATCGTAAGTGAGTCTTCAAGTACCTGACATGCGCTTGGTTGAAAACAAATGACACAACATTGTAGTGTCAGAGTCAGAGTCAGAGTCAGGTTGTTATAACTAAGGGATTGATAGATGATGGAGAAATCAACATTGCTAACACCCAAGGCAACGCCACCCAAAATGTCGCTGGGGCTATAACATAAAATGGAATGTCGCCAACAAGGGTCAGAAGGTGTTGCTCGAGGGTGAGGCAAACAAAGGGCTTACATCCTATGAACCATTTTCCACTAAGGCGAGTGACGATGATATGGAGGTTATGCATGAGTATGTCACAACCCAAGATACACTCTAGACGTGATACGGTGAATAGGTTCACGAAAGATCCTAAACAAGCCTCTTAACATAAGCATGAAACTAAAACAAACAAATGAATTGAAAAGCGAAAGATAACTGTCAACATAGTCTAACATAGCATAGTAGGATAATCAAGTACAACTCGACATAATCAGAATCATCTAATGTATGAAAGGCCTCTATCATAAACAAGATGCTAGAATATGTCTCGCTATATCTAACATCAGCAAAACTAAAATAAAGTCTGAACAAGTCTAATATGAACGTCCTCAGAACACGAAGACTCACCAAAAATGTAAAGTTTAGAGGAGTCTATACTAACCACAAGCCTGATGAGTAGGTCATGATCTATATTATAAAATAATATAGCCAAAAGAAGTATATGATCGGTACTATGGAGTGTACTGAGTGTGAAGAATGTACAATGCATATCAAAAAACACGATAATATAGTTCCAAGTTAAAACATGACATAATCTTTTAAAACATAGTTAGAAACATAAAACATAGTGAATGCAAAACTCATCAGAAAACTGTAACCATATCATAAAATAAGTGAGAGATACCATTAACCGACATAAACCATGTAAGATATAACATGGAGTCTAGTTCCTTCCCCACATTGAAAAGAGGTTGTTCTTCATGCAAGGTGAGGACTATGACATGAGCTTTATGTGGATCCACTAGCTTAAGATAATTTTTACAATTAGGATAGCCTACGAGGGCATATAGTTCTGGGACCTGGGTAATCTCTACTAGTCCAACTTGATGCTAGGTGATACTCTCAACAAGAATAAACATAATCATAGAATAGTCTTTGAAAATTGTAAGAGTATAGTAATACAAAATTCATCATAACATACTTGAAACATAAGAATAGCTCATTTAACAAATCATGATTTCATAATATATTCATAAAGACACTTATTTAAAAGCATCTAGATCATGATAAGCTTTTTGATAAAAATCATGAAATCCTTCTTGATGAGAATATTTCACTTTGAAGCAACCTTACTTTCATAAAGACATACTTGATACTTTATCTAAAAGGATCCATAAAATCATAGTTTCATCAATTCATGCGTGCATAATTCTCAAAAATAGTTCATAATCACAAAATAGACATAATGCATGAGTTCATGAGAAATTTCTTGAAAACATATAATCAAGATCAAATCACGCATAATAAAATCATTAAGAATGAATAAAACTATAATTGATTGAACCAAATACACAAGCATGAAAATTCTAGATTCTTGAAAGAAATCATAAAGACTAATTGATTCAATATTTAACGTCGAAGAACAAAGAAACAAGATAAACAAACGATAATAGGATAACAGCAAGACACAGTTAATGAAATTAAAGGCAACCAAAGGGTATACTAAACCCTAAGACCTCAATTGATTGATCCCAATCAAGCACCTACACTATTAGAAAGACCTTAGGGGAAATGCATTTCCAAGAAGCCTTTCTTTCTAAGCTTAAACATAATTAAAGGCTTCAACAAACATTCAAAACTCTCAAAGAGTATTTAGTTTTCACCTTCATCAAAATCCACCTTCAAAAATAATAAGAAACTACTATTTATACTAGGATAGATAAGAAAGATACTAGCTATTATAATTTTACCCTTAATGAAGTAAGTGTCTTGTTTGGTTGTCTTCCTTTGGGATGAATTTACAAAAATTCATCAAGTAGTATGACTAACTTGTGCTTTATCCTTCTTTTATTCTTTGTTCCTTGTACCTCCACTTTAGCATGTTCTCAATCTTCAAGCCTTCATTCCAAATTCTTTCCAAGCCTTTGAAGTATTGATTTGATGTATAATACTTGAACTCTTTATCTTGGCTTGGTATGCATTCATCATTCTCCTATGAAAGACAAGAAACAACAACAACCTCATACCATGAGGGTTAGCACAAGGTTTAACGAATCCACCAACACACCAAAGATCTACAAACTTGTGATATATCCAAGCATCAATTATTTTCATGAAAAATAAAGCCTCTTATGCACAAAAACTTGACTACTTAAAAGATCATAAAATAAGGATTTTCTAAAACTTCCAATGGTGTCAAAATACCAAGTTGGCAATATCACATAGGTTCTAGGAGACATAAAGCACAATTGATCTATTACAAGATAAAATCACTTTCAAAGTGACACAATGATAAAATCACAATAATTTAAATTATCACCATGATCAAAAGGAAAGGATTTCCATAAATCATGGTCAATACAACAATCACCTATTCCATTAGATATCATATAGACATAAGAGACACACCCAACACAAGAAAGAGCATCATCATATGCAAATAGTTAATAAAGAAAGGTTTCACGCAAGATAACTTCATTCAAGGTATTCTCACATGTAAGATCAAGAGTAGATTAAAGAACAAAATTAAGCATACTATCAAGACTTAAAACTCTCAAAGAAGAAGTAATACTTTGAAAACAAATAGCACCTTTTTTGCCCAAAAGAATCCTTCTCAACGAGTATATCATCATCCTCCAAGAAGAGGTTTCCATCATAGGAAATGGTGTCATCAATCCATAGTGGATGATCAAACACTTTGCAGCACTCCAGATTACATTTCTCACTACTACGCACGTCACTAAATATAATTTCATCATCATCAAATAAGATATTATACTTCAAGAAAGAACAATCAATCAAAGATTAGAAATTAAAATATGTAATCTTATTCTCAAAAAAATAAACGTCATTGTTCAAGAAAGTTTCAATCGCATGACCTCTACGAGCAATACAAGTAATACGATCTTCAACAAGGTTCAAAGAGTCACGTCTTTTCACATGATCAACATCATCACTAATTTGAGGTTCATTAATCACATCACAAAATCTCTTAATTATTGGATTAAAACTACAAAAAAGTTGATCAACACAAGTTTCACATGATAATGTACGATCATTTAAATTACAAATGTCGCAAGAAGAATTAAGTCGGTCATCAATAGGACCATCTAGTGTATGAACACTATCAACAAAGACATTATCACTATATGACAAAGAATCACATGACAATATACTATCATTGAAAGCGCAAGTGTAAACATTAGGTGGACACAAATTGATCTTGCAAGAAGAATCAATTCGGTCATCAATAGGCTCAACTAGTGTATGAACACTCTCAACAAAATACATCATCACTATGTGGCAAAAAATCATTAGGCCCAAACGAAAACAAGCTATTAATCACATTTGTTAATTAGAAATTTTAGAAGTGTCAAGTTTATCTATGGTAGCTCGAGGATCACAAGAAAGATGTCTTTTACCTTGAAATAAAGCTTCCACTCTTATATTTTCATGCAACTCGAACCGCTTGATCCAATTGGCCATCAAAACCATAAAATTCTTAATTGTAGGCTCCTTGTTGGGAGTTTGTATTTCCCCATTCTCCATGCTATTACCTACATAAGAATTCTTTTAAGGAAAAGGACAAGCAATTAGGTAAGATGGTGTTTGTGGCAACTCACTCACTGCGCTCCTCACATCCTCTCCTTTTTCTACTATAGAGTTACCATAATTCACTCCCTTACTTCTCTCAATCTTTTCTCTCTGAATGTCATTGGAAGAAACTCCAAGACTACATATTGAGGAATGCACATTTTCATTTGGCTTATCATTAGAAATTATGGGTGGAAAGAGAAGTTTACCCTTTTTGTCCACTACATATTGTACTATTCTTTCTCATATGGAATTCCATGCTTTTGAAATCAAGGACAACTTAAACAAAGGTTACAAGTATCCATGCGTAACACATCTCACCAAATCTCCTCTTGATATTCACCATGTGCAATAAATACTATTAGACTTTTATCAATAGGGATGACAATGGGGTAGGGCGGGGCAGGTGTGGGCGGGTTGAGCTCAACCCATAAATTTTTTAAATCTCCCCACCCCGCCCCGCATAATAATTTTTTTTATTTTCGCCCCACCCTACCCCATATAGACCCGCCCCGCATAAACTTTTATATTTTTTCTTTTTTAATTGAGTTTAATATGAAAAATAAAATTCATAATTTTATTTTATTTTTCTCTAATTAACATCTCAACTACTAATTAATTATTTTTAGTTAACATTTCAATAATTATTTCTTAAGTGCTAATTAACTCTAATTAATATTTTTCTAGTTTTAAATTTTTTGTCAAAGGTTAATATAAAAAAGTTTATATCTTTGATTATTACCTATTACAAAGATTTAATTTTTTCTATGGGTTCCTATTTGATACCTTAAACCCGCATAAACCCGCAATCCGCCATGCGCTGCATTAATTTTGATAATAATTAGTTCAACTCGTCCTGCATTTATCCCGCCCCACATAACTCTAAACCCGTCCCACCCCGCCTAGCTGTAAATCCACCCCGCCCCATTGCCATCCATATTTATGAACCCAATATCCTATTTCATCAAATAAGAATCGTCTTTCATCACATGAAATAGTCCCAACCATTTAACCACATGAAGCGTGATGAAGTTAGTGTAACAATAGTCATCCAACATAAGAGAGAAACTGGTACACCAACAAACGTTCACATATGTTTCAAGAAGTCGCCTCATCGAATCAAGCGTACCATGTAACATAAAGTTTCCTTATAATGTCTTGTATATTTTTGGCAACTTTTTGACGTCGTCTTTCATTATCATAAGTATTCACCATTGGTACCCTATGTAATACACTCAATCATACCAACCAACACATTAAGTTAGTAAAGCTCACAATCACTCAAGGATGCGTACCTTTGTTTGCCTCATAAATTGCTTCGGCCAATGATTGTATCATGTTTAGTCTGATGATTTTTAAGGGTCCAATATATACTTGAGGTCAAGAATAAACTTTTCTTGACTCGACAAAAAACACTTAAAATCTAAGGGATGAGATCTAAGAACCTGCAATTCAAAATAAGCAAAAAGGTTGAAGAAAATAAATGGGATGAAAAAATTGCTCAAGAACTAAGTAACAAGAAATAGGAAGAATTATTTGTGAATTAGTTGTACGAATCAAATAAATGAGATGAAGAACTAGTTAACAACTGATTAAATCAATAATTAAATGTTAAGTAGTTGAGAAATCAAAAGAGAATGTGTAGAAGAAGAACTAGGAAGTTTCGACACTTAAAAAAAATATTTGAACCTCAAAGAAGTTCATCACTTCAAAGAGTTTGATAAGATGATTTGATAATTAAAACTACCTAACTAGTAATTAAGGATGTTAATTAATTATTAAATAGTTAATAAATCGAAGAAAAAGAGTGTAGAAAAATATCACGAAGTTTGTACACTTGAAAAAAAAATAGGTCCAAAAAACTTCCCATACTTAGAATATTTTTGGGGTGCTAAGAAAAAACCTGCACACTTCAAGTCTCTAAAATTGGGCTCAATGTGCCACGTGGAGTGTCTAGAGGAGCTGGCAGTAGCTGTTGCGTTGTCACTGACTTGGCGCCTACATTTGCTGCGTTGACAAGCAATTACTGACATGGTAGTCGACGTGAAAATTATTTTAATTTTTTTTGAATATTTTTTAAAATTTCCACTAGAGGACCAACAAGCACTTTTGACAAACTTTGACTTGAGAAAAATTAGATCAAAAGTTCCCTTTGGCTTCTTCTTGAAGAATACTTGAAGATCTTCAAAAACACCTAAAACACCAAGAACACTAAATCCCAACACTCTCAAATTAACACTAAATTATCTCAAAATTTAGTATTAGCTTCCCCTTAACATTGAGAACAAACTTAATTATAAACCTCTAATTCCTCCTCAATCAAAAGACCTACTTTCAAAATTTGAAAAGTTTCAAAAGGTCAAAACCCTTCAATGGTAACTTCACTTCTACAACTCCAAATTGAATGAAAATTAAAACCTAGACTCAAGAAACACTAGGGAACAAGGATCTAGTGTCGAAAACAACAAATCAAACACATAATATTTTCAGTTTTTTTTGGATAATTTTTTTCTTAACCAAGACTAAATTTGTATGGATTTGGGTGAAATAAAACATGAGAGATAAAGATATTTTGGGACCCAATAGATAGAAAAAATCCATTGGTGAATTCCACAAACCTTGATAATTAAATCCTAAAAGCAATTGAGATTTACCTTGAAACCCCAACTTGATGGAGAAGAAAACCCTTGTGAGAAAACCTTTGAGTGCCTTAGAGGATTTTAGGAGAATGAGAGGGAATGGAGAAAGTTTGAAGCGTTTGGATAGTTATAGGATGTTTAAAATAGTCCAAAATGATGCATCTTAAGATTTAAAAGAATGGGAAATGACAAAACTATCTATGACTTCAAAACTGTTGATGTTTCTTACGGCCAAGACCAATAGTGCTACAAACTTTCTTCAATTCGTTAGAACCATCCGTAGAAGCCATATCCAAAATTTGAGGCTAATGGAATTTGCACTTTGATCTTGCCACCTTGGTCTGCAGTTCATCAAAGAACCTTTGAGTCATCAATCCTTTCATCTTGTACAACTCAAAAAACTCTAAGAATCACTTCTCAGAATCTCACCCTATGAGTAATCCTACGACTCATAAGACTTTCTACAGTCCACGGGACCCTCTGGTTCAAATTTCCCTTAGCTATTGGAATTTTTCTTTTTCTTAGGGCCTACCTATGACCCTCTCTTATGGACTGTAGGACCTTATGTGATCCATAGAAACCACTTATAGCGAAACCCAACACTTAGCCAATTTTCCAAACTTACATACCTTACCTACGAGACCCTCCTATGGACCGTAAGACTTTTTACGACCCGTAGGTAAGCTTGTGGAAACATGCACAAAAATACAATTTTGGCAACTTTTCCTTCATTTTGACTTTACAACATTCAGGGACTTACAAGTAATGATTTTCCCTTCATTTTTGATGTTTTGTTTGGAATCTCTTTTATTGAGACTTCTATTTTGGAGATTTATCTTCCAGAATTAAATTTACTCTCTATGTCATGTTATGTTATGTCATGCTATGCTACGTTTGTCAGGATCCTATTCACCGTATCACATCTATGGTCTATCTTAGTTTGTGACAAGCATGGTATACGAGTATGTGTTTAAAGTGTCCTAGGGTGTCTGACAAAGATGCGTCTAGTAGAGTCTTATTTATGAGTATGAAGTATGTCACATTAATGAATGAGAGGCTATGAGACGTTTAAGGGACTTCACTTGTTCTATCATTCTTAAGTCATGCTATAGAGTTGAATACTATAAAGTTTTTCTTCAAACTCTTGTTCTTTGCATTAGAGAATCATGCCTCCAAGAAGAGATTACATGAGAAGGAATTTGAATATTAATAAAGATAAGGAGTTCCAAGGACATCATAGTTCGTTTGATCCTTTGGCCGAGCAAGTCTCTCATGTCCAATTTAGGGCTGATTTTCAAGTGCTTGCCTAATGTATGGAGGCGCAAGCCAATCTACACATGGTAGATCCCACAAACCCAAATATGGGTACGATATTTATAAGAGTTCATGACTTCACAAGAATGAATCCTCCAGTATTTAATGGTTCAAAGGTGGATGAGGATCTACAAGAGTTCACTGAATCAATCAGAAGATCATTGAAATCATGGGTGTGACTCCATTGGAAAAGCAAATTTGGTCGTGTAACAACTTAAGGGAATGGATCAAGTTTGGTTCAACCAATAGAAGGAGGAAAGAGGTATGGGTGAGGCCCCTTGGATTGGGTCAAGTTCAAAGATTCATTTCTAGACCACTTCTTTTCCCTTGAGTTGTGAGGGATGAAAGTGCAAGAGTTCATAAATTTGAGGCAAGGCAACATGAGTATGAGGGAGTATGCATTGAAGTTCACACAATTATCCAAGTATTCTCTAGCTTTAGTGGAGGATTCTATAGATTGTATGAGCAAGTTTGTTTCTGGCATCTTGGGCTTAGTTGTCATAGAATGTGTAATCACAATGTTGATCAAGGAGATGGATATCTCGAGGTTGATGACACATATGACTAAATTGAGGAGGAAAAGCTTAAAAAGAGAGGTAGAGAGTACAAGATGGCTCAAACCGATATTGGTGACTTTTCACATTTGAGGTTCGGTAATGAAGGTTGTTCTCAATTTCACCCAAAGTACTCCGATCAGAATTATTCCGGTGCTCCAGCTGAAATGATCAATAAAGATAGGGTTTCTAACCCTAAGATTTAAGAAGGAGCTCCTAGTTGTCAAAATTTCCCCACTTGCTAAAAGTGTGGCGAGAGTCTTTTGGGGAGATAGTTAGCTAGTACAAATAGTTTCTTAGGATGTGGTAAGATAGGACAAAAGATGAGGAGTTTCCCTTTGCTTGCTAGCAAGTGTACAGAGGTTCGCCTAGCTCACTAGGGTACTCCATCAGGTTTTGGTGGTGGTCAGTGCTAGAATATGTTTTATACTCTTCAGACTTGACATATTTAAAGGATTTGGAGGATTCTCTAGATGTGGTTACTGGTATGTTATAAGTATTTAGTTTTATTTTTAGTCTATTTTAGATTTTGGAGAAAATATTTATTTTTTGATTTCTTATCCTACTATGAAGTTTGATGTTAGTCTGAAAATCTTGTTAGAGTCTTTCTCAGTCTATATTCCTATTAGTGATTTAGTTTTAGCTAAATGGGTCTATAGAAATTGCCACATCTGTATTTTCATAAATTCACCTAAGTCGATCTTGTAGAGATTGATATGACTCACCTCAAAGTTATTCTAGGTATGGATTGGATTTATGCATATTATGCCTCTATTGCATGTAGAACTCATGTGGTCAAGTTTCAATCTCCGAATAAACCTGTAATAGAGTGGGAAGGGTAGAAATTCTATAGTTAAATGTCAGTTTATCTAATGCCTTAAATCTCGAAAAAAGATTTCTATAGGTTGCGATTGTCATCTAGTACAGGATATGGATACAAATTCTGAAACCCCTACTCTTGAGGGAGTTTTTTGTTGTGAATGATTGTTTGAAAGTGTTTCTTAATGATCTTCCTAGTATTTCTCCTGAAAGGGAAGTAGACTTTGGTATTGATTTCCTCCCAAATACCCAACCTATTTCTATTCTTCCTTATAAAATGACTTGGGCAGAACTTAAGGTGCTAAAAGATAAGTTTAAGGACTTGCTGGTTAAGGTCTTCATTAGACGGATTATCTCTCCATGTATTATTGGGGTTCCCTTTGTTCAAAATAAGGATGGTTACCTTTGCATGTGTACTGATTATCGACAGTTGAATAAGGTCAAAATCAAAAATATGTATCTAATCCCAAGGATTGATAACTTGTTTGATCAACTTCAATATGGTAGTTACTTTTCCAAGATTGATCTTCAATTGAGCTATCATCAGGTTGGAGTTAGAGAACGTGACATTCTGATGACGACTTTTAGAATATGGTATGTTTACTTTGGATTTTTGGTTATGTCTTTTTACTAACAAATGCTCCTACAACTTTTATGTATTTGATGAATAGGTTTTATAATAAATATATCAATATGTTCATCAGTGTGTTTAGTGATGATATTTTGATCTATTCTCGGAGTGAGGATGAGCATTCCAACCATTTGAGAATTTACCATTTAAGGATTGTCTTACAAGTTCTTAAAGAGCGTCAATTGTTTGCTAAATTTACCAAGTGTGAGCTTTGGATGAGGTATGTTGCATTACTTAGCCATATTTTCTTTGGTGATGGTATTAGAGTTTATCCTAAGAAGACTGAGTGGGTTAAGAATTAGCCTAAACCTCTTTCTCCCTCAGATATTCGGAGCTTCTTGGGTCTATCCAATTAATATAGATTGTTCATGGAAGGTTTTTCCTCTATTGTTTCACCTTTGACTATGTTGACATACAAGAAGGTTAAATTCCAATGGTTTGAAGTATTTGAGAAGAGTTTTCAAGAGTTAAAATATCAATTTCCCTCTGTCCCATTTTTGATTTCAGTGGAAGGATTTGATGGGTTTATTGTGCATTGTGATGCCTCGAGGATTTTTCTTGGTTATATGTTAATGCAAAATGGTAAGGTGATAGCCTATTATTCTAGGAAATAAATATGCATGAAAAAAAACTATTTCTATGGCGATCATGTGCATATGTTCTGTGATCATAAGAGTCTTCAGTATTAGTTTAATTTGAAAGACTTGAATCTTCACCAAAGAAGATGACATGAGTTGTTGAAGGATCATGAAATGAGTGTTTTTACCTTCCGGGGTAAAGACAATGTAGTGGCATATGCTCTTAGAAGATTGTCCATGAACAGTATTGCTCAAATTAAGGATAAGAAAAAGAAATTTCTTCGATATGTTCATAGTATTTTTCGCTAGGGAGTTTGTTTGGCGGATTTAAAAGATGGTGGAATTATTGGCCAAAATGGTTCATAATCCTCTCTTGTGATGGATATTAAGGAATAAAAATGAGGATCCACTCTTCATTGAACTAAAGAAAGCAGTTCTTAAAAAGGCTATTGAGGTTTTTTCACAAGGGGAAGATGATGTGCTTTGATATTAAGGTCGGTTGTTTATTCCAGATGTTGATGGTTTGAGGTAACAAATTATACCAGCAGCTTACAATTCCCGATATTCAATTCACTCTAGATCTACTAAGATATACAGTGACCTAAGGGAATTTTATTGGTGATATGACACAAAGAAGGATATCGCAGAGTTTGTGGCTACGTGTCCAAATTGCTAGAAAGTTAAGATAGAGCATCAGAAACCAGGCGGTATGTCTCAGAATATTGATATTCCTACTTGAAAGTGGAAACAATTTAATAAGGACTTCATTAAAAATTTTCCTCATATGCTTTGATAATATGATTCTATATGGAAGATCGCAAACCAAATGAGTTACTCGGTACATTTTCTTTCAGTTAGAACTTTCTATTCAATGGAGGACTACTTTATGCTTTACATTCAAGAGATGGTAAAAATGGATACAGTCACATTATCAATCATTTATGACAAAGGCACTTAGTTTTCATTTCACTTTTGGTGATCATTTCAAAAATGCCTTAGTACTCATATTAAGCTTAGCATTTTTTTTTATCCACAAACCGAAGGAAAGGCTGAAAGAGCTATTCATCTTTGGAGGAAATGTTGAGTACTTATGTGATCGACACTAAGGATAATTTAGATGGTCATTTGCCTTTGATTGAGTTTTCTTATAATAACAGTTACACTTAAGTATTCTGATGACTCTATTTGATGCGCTCTATGGTAAGATGTGTAGGTCTTCTATAGGGTGGTTCAAAGTTAGTGAAGTGAATTTTATAGGGCCCAAGTCAAATCATGAGATCATGAAAAATGTTTGTTCTTAGAGAATGGTTGAGAACTGCCCAGAGTGGGTACAAATCTTATGCCGATGTAAGAATAAAAAAGCTTGAATTAGAAGTTTATGGTTGAGTTTATTTGAGAATCAAACCTATAAAGGATGAAAAGAGGTTTTTATGTAAGATCTCGGAAGTTGGAAAGTAATAAAATGAGGATCAAAAGATGAATTTGCAAAACAATTAAATTTGTGGTGTACTACTGTGGTGGTGATTTAGAAACTTAAACTCGGTAGGGAAAGGTCCACAATAGGGAAAATGGACCTTGGTGAGAACCACGAGCCGCGGTGAACCCTCCCATAATTCTCTCAAATTCCTCTCAGAGGTAGGGGCCACGTCCTAACCACCACATGCCTTATTTACCTTTATGGACCGTGGTGGGTCTTTCATTGAACACCCCTGCAGACCCCCTGTCAGGTTCCTCACCACGACTCTCACCACTAGCCATATGACCTTCACGGACTGTCATGGTCTCTTTGAAGGAGGTCTTGCAGATTTCCCCTTTTCCAAGTTTAAAGCATCAACCACGAACACCACCACGGGCCAGGGAGAAGTTCACGGATTGTGGTGGGTCCTTCGTGCAACCCCAGTTCTTAGTTTTAATGAAGGGTATTTTGGTCATTTCTTATATTTACATTAATAAACGTGGACAATTTTTGGGATTAAATTCTTACCTATTAACTATCCTAGAGTCTTCTAAACCTCTCATTCTTAACATAACTCCAAAAATCAAAAACCTTTTTTCCCATATTTTCTCTCAAAGGTCTTTTTCTTCCTCAAGTAACTCAAGAGATTTCTTCAAGGTCAAGCTTCTATTCTTTTAAACTTAGGGCTCGTAAAGGTTAAGTTATGTGGCACTTCATCCATGGGTACCTTCACCCATGGAATTCCAAAGATTTCTTCTCAATTCTCTTGCGATTTCTTTAATTAAAAGCCCTAATTTTATGAGTTTCATTGGGACTTCATGACTATGTTATGTAGCAACGCTATTAGCATAATTATGTATAATTCACATCATATTGGAGTTGAATTTTAATGACCCAAGCAATATGATAGTTTCAAGTATGATTGATGAAATATGACCATGATTTTCAAGTTATTTCAATGAAAGATTTATTAACAAGTTTAAAGATGTTTTATACAAAGAAGTTTATGAAAGATGAGCGTATGATGTTTCAAGCATTTTAATTATAGGGAATGTTTGACCCTAAAGCTATTTTTATAAGTAAAAATATGTAATGATGGAAGGTGTACACCCATATTGCATGAGTTATATGGTAGATGAGCTAATCCTCTGATTTCCTATGATGAAGCTAGAATAGTTATTCTTATGTTATTTTGTAAAGATTGATTCATATTAGTTATTGTCTTTCCTATGATGTTTACGATCATGTTTTATAAAAGTTCTGTTGGAATAATGACTAAGCACCGAGTGTACCTTGGGGTAGGCATTCTCTCCCACAGATAGGACAAAAGAACCATAGTAAGATCCCATTATCCCATTACTATGTTGCCCGCATAGGTTTACATATGACTATATGGCAAAGCTAGTGGATCCATTTAGCCTAGTTAGATGAGTTTCTATTAGAGTATGCCCTGGCAAGGTAGCCTTCCTTGTTTCGATGCAGAAGTCATCAGATTTCATGTATTAGCTCACACGTTCTTATAGATCACTTAAAGGTCATTTCTCACACCAATTTCAGTAGAGTTATGAAGTTTTTATGACTGCTATGAGATTTTGATGCATTGACCAATCAGATAAATATTTTAATATTTTCATGGTTTACTCATGCTTTTAAAGATATTGGTCTTGCATCCCTTGATTCATATTAATTATGTCCAATATTTATTGGTCATGTATATTCTCACATACTTAGTGAATTCCAGGTACTAAATCATACTTTTTGCCTACATTGTATCATAATTTAGGGACTGACGATCACATTCATCCTCCTCCCACTCGTTGCTAGAGTTTGTTATTAACTTCTCATTGGTGAGTCCTCACAGTTCGAGGATATGATATTTATATCACATTGGATAGTTGTACTTCATCACACTTATGTTATTTGTTGGGTGAGCTAGTAGATTGTCTCATATCCCCATCTAGTAATAGAGGCATGATAGATAGTAAAGAGTTTATGTTGTCATTTTCTCATTTCGAGACTTATGATCATTTTGAGAACTTTTGCTTTCGTATCCTTATTTAGATTTACTTAATTCATTTACCTTATGTGTTCTCATTAATGATATGCTAAGAGGCATGGTTGGGGTACTTTGGGATTCTAATCTCTGTGCTACAACTAGGACCTAGGTCAGGTTGGTATAAACTTTGTAATAGAGCACAAGTTTTAGGTGTCCTAAGGAGTATAATATGCCGCATCGAGTAGAGTCTTGTTAATCAGAGTGAAGCGAACCACATTTATGAATAAGAGGATATAAGGCGTCTTAGGAAACACTTAAATTAATTTATGATCTCATCGTGCTATAGAGTTGAACTCTAAGGTTTCCTCCTCTAACACTTTGTCTTTGCGACTATAGAATCATGCCTCCAAGAAGATACCCCATCTGAAGAAATGTTGAGGGAGAGGAGTAACAAGATATGAATGCCCCTTTAACTAATCAAGTGGCTAATGCGGAGTTCCGAGCTACTTTTCAAATGCTAGCCCAAGCCATGACTACTCAAGTGAATCAAAGAGTAGTTTTTCCTCACAATGTATCTTTTCCGCATTTAAGGGTTAGACACTTCATGAGGAAAAATCCTCCCGAGTTTCATGGATCCAAGGTTGATGAGGACCCCCAAGACATTTATGATGAATTGTTCAAGATTGTTGAGATTCTAGGAGTGTCTTCAGAAGAGGAGGCAAAATTAGTAGCGTACCAACTCAAAGGTGTCGCTCAAGGGTTGTACAACCAATGGAAAGACAAACGGGTTGAAGAGGGTCCTATAGGTTTGGAAAAGTTCAAAGTTGCATTTCTTGATCACTTTTTCCCACTTGAGTTAAGGGAGGTGAAGGTGTTGGAATTTACCACCCTCAAGAAAGTAAACATTAGTGTAAGGGAATATGCCCTCAAATTGAAAAAGTTTTCCAAATATGCTCCATCCTTGGTAGCTGACTCTCGTGCCTGAATGAGTAAGTTTATTTTGAGAGTGTCAAAGTAGGTTATGAAGGAATGCTAAACCACTATGCTCATCAAGGACATGGACATCTCTAGGCTCATGACTTATGTCGAGCAAATTGAAGGTGAGAAGCTTAAAGAGTGGAATGCAATGGAGTCCAAGAGGTCACAGTTTGAAGGTGGGTTTTCTCATAACATATCCGGTGGTAATAATGGTTATTTCCAATAGTGTTAAAATTTCCAAGGCCAAGGTTTTTCAAACACTCCAACTCCGAGATTTGAGAAGGACTAGGTGCCAATTCTTAAGGAACAACATGGAACACCGAGTGGCCAAGTCATCTCTCCATGTAAGAAGTGTGGAAGAAATCATAATGGCGGCTAATTAGCGGGATTAGAAGTTTGTAACAAGTATGGAAAGTCAGGTTATCATGCAAATGAGTTTAGGGGTAGGGATAGACCCCAAGTTTAGACTCGGTCTACTGATCGCCTAGATTAGCGTGCTACAACATCGGGTAGCGATCAATACCAAAATAGATTTTATGCCCTTCAGACTCATCAGGAGTTAGAGGATTTCACCGATGTTGTGACTAGTATGTTTAAAGTTTATAACTTTGATGTTAATGCATTATATGACCCAGGTGCTTCTCTATGATTTGTTACTTCTTATATTTCTATAAAATTTATTGTGAGTCCTGAGATCCCGTTAGAGCTTTTTGGGTCTATACTCCCGTTAGTGACTCAGGGGTGGCTAAAAGAGTATATAGAAATTCTCCAGTTTTAGTTTTTTATAAGGTCACTTCAGTTGATCTTGTAGACCTTGATATGAATGATTTTGATGTTATTATTGATATGGATTTGCTTCATGCATGTTATCCCTTTATATGTTGTAGAACCTGTGTAATTAAGTTTATGTTTTCTAATGATCCAGTCCTAGAATGCAAAGGCAGTAATTCCATGTTGAAGGGTCAATTCATCTCATGCCTTAAAGCTCGAAAAATGATTTTCAAACGTTTCCTCTATCATCTAGTTTAGGTTAGAGATACTAATTTCAATATTCCTATTCTCGAGTTAGTTCTAGTTATTAATGAGTTTTTGGATGTTTTTCTCAATGATTTTCTAGATATTCCTCCTAAAAGGGAAATAGACTTCTGTATCAATCTTCTCCCCTATACTCATCCTATCTCTTTTCCTCCTTACCAAATTGTTACAATAGAATTGAAAGCGTTAAATGATCAGTTGAAGGATTTACTAGATAAGGGATTCATTAGACTAAGATCTCTTCATGGGGTGCTTTGGTTTTTTTTGTCATAAAGAAAGATGGTTCTCTCCGTATGTGTATTAATTATCGATAACTAAACCAGGTCACAATCAAGAATAAGTATCCCATTCCAAAGATTGATGACTTGTTCGGCTAATTTTAGGGAGCAAGTTACTTTTCAAAGGATGATCTTCGATCATATTATCATCAACTTCGAGTAAGGGGATGTGACATTCCGAATAAGACCTTTACAACCTGATATGATCACTTTGAAATATTGGTTATGTTTTTTGAACTAACAAATGCCCTTGTAACTTTTATGGATATGATAAACAGGGTGCTTAAGCAATACTTGAATATATTTATTATCGTATTCATTGACGATATTTTATATACTCTCAGAGTAAGGAAGAGCATGTCAAACCTTGAAGGATTGTGTTACAATTTTTCAAGGGCTGTCAGTTGTTTGTAGAGTTTAGTAAATGCAAATTTTTGGTAAGGTCAGTTGCGTTCCTTGATCACAACATCTCCTGTGAAGGAATTATGGTTGGTCAAAAGAAGACTAAGACTGTTAAGAATTGGCCTAGATCGTTGACCACTTATGATATTCGGATTTTCTTGGGTTAGTCAGTTATTATAGATGGTTTGTGGAAGGTTTCTCTTCCATTGTATCGTCCCTGACTACTTTGACTCAAAAGAAGGTAAAGTTCTAATGGTCCGAGGTATGTGAGAAAATCTTCCAAGAGTTAAAGGATAGGCTTACCTCTGCTCCGGTGTTGACTTTACTGAAAGGTTCTGATGGGTTTGTTGTGTATATGATGCTTCACGAGTTGGTCTAGGTTTTGATCTAATGCAAAATGGGAATGTGATACCTTATGCTTCAAGGATGCTCAAGAAATATGAAAAGAATTATCCAACTCACGACTTGGAGTTGGCGGTGGTGGTATTTGCTATGAAGTTGTGGAGACACTACTTGTGTGGTTTCCCTCTGGATGTTTTCACTTATCACAACACTTTGCAATATGTATTCACTCAAAAGGACTTAAACCTTCGACAAAGGAGGTTGCTTGAGTTGTTTAAGGTTTATGATATGAATATGCTATACCATCCATGTAAGGCAAATGTGGTTGTCAACGCTCTTAGTAGATTGTCCATGAGTAATTTGTTTCATATTGTGGAGGAGAAGAAAGAGCTAGTTCAATATGTGCATAGATTAACCCATTTGGGTGTTCGATTGGTTGATTTTGAGGATGGTGGTGTTATTGTGCAAAATGGTTCTGAATCATCTCTTGTGGTAGATGTAAAGGCAAAATAAGATAGTGATCCAACTTTAGTTGAGTTGAAGAAAGCGGTTTTCGAAAAAGACATTGAGGCTTTTTCTTAAGGGGGAGATGATGTGTTGAGATATTAAGGCCGGTTATGTGTTCTGAATGTTGATGGCTTGAAAGATATGATATTTTTCAAAGCTCATAGTTTACAGTATTCTATATATCCCGGTTCTAGAAAGATGTATCATAATTTGACTGCAGTGTATTGGTGGAATGACATGAAAAAGGATATTGCGAAATTTATGGCTAAATGTCCTAATTTTCAACAAGTGAAGGTTGAGCATCAAAAATCGGGAGGGTTGGCTCAAGTCATTGAGATTCCTACTTGGAAGTGGGAATTCTTAAATATGGATTTCATTACTAGTTTACCTCGTACTCGGAGACAACATGATTCTATTTGGGTGATCATGGGCTGAATGACTAAGTCAGCTAATTTTCTTTCTGTTTCGACTTTATATACAACCAAGGACTATGCTAGATTGTATATCCGAGAGTTTGTTAAGCCTCATGGTGTTCCATTGTCTATCATCTAGGAATGAGGTATTGAGTTTACATCTCAATTTTGGAGATCTTTTCAAAAGGGCCTTGGGACTCAAGTGAAAATTAGTACATCTTTTCACCCTAGACGGGTGGTCAGGCCAATCGTACCATTCAGGCATTTTGTTTATAATAAATATGATCATTATAGAATTAAGATGGCTCTATTTGAGAATTTTTATGGTAGGCGGTATATATCCCCTATCGGTTGGTTCTAAGTAGGATAAGTTTCTTTGATAGGACCTGAGTTAGTATTTGAGGCTATGGAGAAGGTTAAACTCATTAGAGAAAGATTGAAGACAATATAAAGCTGACAAAAGTCATATTTAGATGTGAGAAGGAGAGAACTTAAATTTGAGGTTAATGATTGGGTTTATTTGATAATTTCACCAATAAAGGGTATGATGTATTTTCGAAAGAAAGAGAAGCTAAGTCCTTGCCATGTGGGTACATATAAGATTTTGAGATGAATTGGTAAGGTGGCTTATGAAGTTGGATTTGCCTTTCGAGTTGGAATTGGTGCATCTGGTTTTTCAGGTTTCTTTGTTGAGGAAGTTTGTTGGTAATTCTATCTCCATTATGACTTTGGACACATTGAAGTTAAAACGATCTTTCATATAAGGAGGTTCCAGTTGAGTTCTTGGACCGGCAAGTTAGAAATTTGAGGAGAAAGGAAATAGCTTCAATTAAAGTGTTATGGAGGAACCAATAGATTAAGGGTACGAAATGGGAGGCCGAAGACGATATGATGTCACAATATCCTCATCTCTTTCCTTCTATGCCTAGTTAAGGTATTTAGTTCCTTCATGATCCAATCATCCCAAATCATGCTTTTCAGTTTATCACATTGTTTCATATGCATTAATGTTCATGAAATGAGTTTTAAAGTCATGTTTTAGTTTGAGATTAAAGATTTCATGTTTTCTTCATTTTTGAGATATTTTGCATCTATGTTGGGTTATTGTATTTCTTTCATATTCTAGTCATGCTAGCTTGAGTCTCATTTGAGGATGAATGTACCCAAAGGGGAGATAATGTAAGATCCCAAGGGTTGGAAAGTCATATAATAAGGATCAAAAGATGAATTTCCCAAATAATGCAGCTTTTTGCACTAGGTGATGACCACAAAGACCATCATGAGCCATATTCAACACTACGGTTTGTTCCACCGTGGTAGTGATTCAGAAACCTAAACCTTGTATGGAAGGGTTCACGGTCTATAGTGAACATCATGAGGCGTGGTGCCCTTTGTGGTGACCCCTCCCCTAAGGCCCTTAGATTCCACTCAAAGGCAGGGAACATGTCCCAACAACCATGGGCTGTATTGCCATTCACAAACTATGGTGGGTTCCATAGTGAACACCTCTATAGACTTCCCCTATCAGGTTTCTCACCACGACCCTCAACATAGGCCGTGGTGACCTTCACTAACCTTCATGGTCTCCTTGAAGGAGGTCCTGCAGATTTCCCTTTTTCTAAGTTTAAGGCTTTGACCACAGACACCATTACGGGCTATTGTGAAGTTCACGGACCATGGTGGGTCCTCCATGCAGCCCAATTCTCAATTTTAATGAAGGGTATTTTGGTCATTTCCAATATTTACATTAATGAATGTGGACAGTTTTTAAGACTAGATTCTTAATATTGACTACCCTAAAGTCTTCCAACCCTCTCATTATCAACATAACTCCCAAAATCCAAAACCTTCTTTCCCATGTTTTTGTCTCAAAGGTCTTCTTCTTCCTCAAGCAATTCATGGGATTCCTTCAAAGTCAAGCTTCCATTTTTCTCAACTTAGGGCTCATAAATATTAATGTATGTGGGACTTCATCCATCGGTACCACCCATGGGATCCAAATGATTTCTTCTCAATTATCTTATGATTTCTTTAATTAAAATCCCTAATTTCATGATTTTGATTGGGTATTCATGACTATATTATGTATCAATATGATTAGCCTAATTATGCACAATTGAAATCATATTGCATGATTTCATGTTGAATTTTAATGTAAAAAGCTATATGCTAGTACAAGTATGATTTATGAGATATGATCATGATTTCCAAGTTATTTCAATAAAAGGTTTATTAATGAGTTTAAGTATGGATTAACTATATGCATGTTATGATTCTATTAATTATGGAACCAGAAGTGTTAAGTTCCAACCTCCAAATGAGCCAGTCCTAGAATGGAAGGGTAGTAGTTCTGTGTTTAAGGGTCAGTTCATCTCGTGCTTTAAAGCTTGAAAAATAATTTCTAAAGGTTGCCATCTACATTCTTATAAGGGTTAGCTATGCAAATTCCAAAGCCCCTACTCTAGAGTCGGTCCTAATTGTTGATGAGTTTTTGGATGATCTACCCGGTGTTCCTCCAGAAAGAGAAATACACTCTGACATAGACTTTCTTCCAGGGAACTCAACCCATTTATATTCCTTCTTTCCAAATGGCTCCGGTGGAACTAAAAGAGTTAAAGGATCAATTGAAAGACTTGCTAGACAAAGGTTTCATTAGAATATGTATATCCCCATGGGGTGCTCCCATTTTGTTTGTTAGAAAGAAGGATGACTCGCTTCGTATGTGTATCGATTACCAGAAATTGAACAAAGTAACCATTAAGAATAAATATCCAATTCTGAGAATGGATGATTTGTTTGACCAATTGCAAGAGGCAAGTTACTTTTCTAAGATCAACCTCTGTTTCAGTTATCACCAACTAAGGATGAGGGACTATGACATTCCCAAGATGGCATTTCGAATGAGATATGGCCATTATGAGTTCTTAGTTATGTCATTTGGATTGACCAATGCCCCCACGACATTCATGGACATGATGAATAGGGTGTTCAAATAATATTTGGACATGTTTATAATTGTGTTTATTGATGATATTTTGGTTTACACTCACAATGAGGAGGAGCATCCTAATCACTTAAAGATTGTGTTGCAAACTGTAAAGGAAAAGAAATTATTTTCCAAGTTTAATAAGTGTGAGTATTGGCTAAGGTATATATACGGCGAAGAGATAATGGTTGATCCTAAAATAATTGAGGCGATTAAGAATTGGTCTAGACCATTGTCCCCTTTGAATATTAGAAGATTCTTGGGCATAACCAGATATTTTAGATGGTTTTTGGAAGGGTTTTCCTCAATTTCATCACTTTGACTAAGTTGAATCAAAAGAAAGTAAAGTTCCAATGGTCGAAAGCTTGTGAGAGGAGTTTCCAAGCGTTGAAAGATCTTCTTACTACTCCTCCTATTTTGACCTAACCAGAAGGGTTTGATGGTTTTTTTGTGTATTGTGATGCTTCAAGGGTTTGTCTTGGTTGTAATTTAATACAAAATGATATGGTGGTATAGTGTATGCTTCAAGGAAACTTAAGGTTCATGAACATAATTATCCGACTCAAGACTTGGGACAAGAGGCGGTTGCGTTTACTTTGAAGATTTGGCGACACTATCATTATGGAGTCTATATGGATGCATTTACCAACCATTAGAGTTTATAATATGCGTTTAAACAAAAGGATTTGAACCCTCAACAAAAGAGATGGCTTGAATTACTGATGCATTATGATATGAGTGTGTTGTACTATCCTGGTAAAGATAATGTGGTTTCCAATACACTAAGTAGATTGTCTATGAATAGTGTTGCACTTGCTGAAGAAGGTAAGAAAGAATTGGTTAAGGATGTTAATAGATTGGCACATTTAGGTTTACGCTTGTTTGATTCTAATGATGGATGTGTTCTTGTGCATAATTGCTCAGAATCATCTCTTGTGGCGGATGTTAAGGCCAAATAAGACCATGCTTTGATTTTGGTTGAATTGAAAAAGTAGATTAAAGAAAAATCCATTGAAGCTTTTGCAACATCCCTGAAGTCCTTATTCTAAACTAACACTGAATGATCTAAATATTTTCACCAGAGGCTAGCAACGAGACCTTTCACGGACCGTATTGGTCTTCACGATCCGTGAAGACTGCTTGTGAAAACGCCTAAAATTTAGAAAATTAGAAAAGGAAGGGACCACAGAAGGCTCTACAACCCGAGTGCTTATCACGGTCTGTGCTATCCGTGATCCTTACCCTAGGACCCTTGAGTTGGAAATCACCTGGAGTGAGGATCATGAGCTGTAATGTGGTTCACAGATAGTGAAGAAGTCCGTGAAACTGAATCCCCTTAAACCTTTGGGATGGTTCGACTTCATGATAGCCTTCACGGCCAATGGGGAACATCACGGATCATGGTGGCATCCATGAAGATTTACCCCCCAGCAGGTAACAAGTCCAGGACCATGGACACCACCGCAGACCTTGTGAGCTGCACATGCCATGTTGGCCTTCTGTGAAAGTGTCCGAATCAATTTTAATGAAGGGAATTTTGATCTTTTCCCAATATATCCCAGTTGAACCCTACACTTCTGAGGAAAAAATATAAGTTCCTTATCATACTTAACAAGGTTTTTCTCTCATTCTCACTTACAATGTTATAGAGGAGTGATTTATTATTCATGGTATTCGAGCAATTCATTAAAGTTTCGACCATTCTCTTGATCTTTCCAGGTATGTAAGGGTGGACTAAAACATGTAATTTGTTCCTCCCTATGCCCATGATTGTGATAGATTGATTATGATTGGATTGAGTCTCCATGATTATGTTTCTTGAGGATTTCTTTCTTAAACTTTATATGTTTTACTGGTTATTGAGAAATTAATGTTTTTTCTCAAATTCGTTTCCTGAAAAAATGATTTAAACTACCTGTTTCATAAACCCTAATAACATGATTATGGATATTCAATGTATATGTTTAGGATTGAGTCTACAGCCTTGAATTTGTGAATGCTTATTTGTGATTTAGATGTGAGCATGATGATATTGTTGATGAACTTGATAGTCCTTTATATTTTCCTAATTGAACCCAAGTGAATGGTCTCAAATGAATATTTTCGCAAATGATTTTCTAAAATTCCCTTAAATACATGATTGAGATCAATTGGAAAGTGATTGGTCGAAAGCATTGATTTGTTAGAATTCATGACCTTATAAGAATCTAATTGAGTCTTATCAATTTGGTTTGATTAGTATTGATTAACTTTTGAGCTTTGATCTTGGCAGGAGTATCGAGCACTGAATTGTATAAGAATAAGTAATAACTCAAAACCAATAACTACACCACCAAACGTAGGAGAGGAATGAACTACCAAGTTAGAAGTTTCCTAATTTATTGTCCAGACATACTAGGACTCAATTGGGTTTGGGTCCATGATTTTTTGATTCGTTCTTACCCTGTTAAGGTATTGAACGAAAGTGGCAACAATATGGGTTTATTGTACTATCACTACTCATAAGTGATGGTTGTTGGATTGGAAAAACTCCCATATAGGTCTTGATAGTACTCTGATTGGATTGGATTGGATTATATATGATTAGTCTCTCTCTAAATCATATTCTTGTTTAGACTTAGGACATCTTGATTGAGTTGTTCAACTTCTTGATACTAAGTTGATTCTATTTGATTCATGTTTCATTATGCTATATTACTTACTCATATATTTCATGTACTGACATCCATTTTAGCCTGTATTATTTTATGATGCAAAGAAAGGTACTAGAGATATGAACAGGCGTATCATTGATGATCTATTCGTATTCACCTTATTGGTGAGTCCTCTTTTCTTTCAAAGGATACCACAATAATCTTTCTAGATTTTGAGTTTAGTTTTCATCATTTGATTTGAGATAGCCATAAACTTTTCATTGGCACCACTTAGACAGTTCATAGAGGCTTCTTAGACTAGATTGTAGATCTTGAAGATTGGTTTACCCTCTTTTCGTAGTTTGATTCATACTAGTCTTGTTGATTTGATTATTTGAAGGATTGTTGGCCTCTGGACTAATCTTATGAGTAGTTTTCTTAATGAGTTAAGTCTTCCCCTTATAGAGTGTTAATGAATGAATGTGTGATTGGACCAAGTGGTTTGCTTGGGTACCAATAATGATCTTCTAGTGCCGGACACACCTAGGGTACTATCCCAAGGCATAACAAACTTGGTATCAGAGCACAGAGTTCAGGATTCCTAGGGAGTCTATGAAGCCATGTCTGGTAGAATCTAACTTATTGGTGTGTTGTGCACCACCCTTATAATAAGGAGGCTATAAGACATTAGGAAATTTTTTCACTTCTTCATACTCTGAGTTCGAGCTAAAGAGTTTAACTCTAACAAGTTCCTTCCTAATTCATGTGTTACACGTTTGCAGAAAATACCACCTAAATGTACCGCCACTCAGAGAAACACCACCGACAATGAGATTCTATAGTCTGAGATGCCTTAATTGTCAGGAGTGAGAACTAGGGGCCAACATGCAAGGTCTACTGAGGCACCCCAAGATCCTAATACTCGGTCATCACCAACTTTTGAGGCTTATTTCTGAGTGGCGATTACTATGCCCACTCAGTTGGTAGCTTTCCAAAATGGTAGCCAGAGTTCACTAACTCCTAGCTCTAGTTCTCAAAAGTCGTCTACTACCATGAATATTAGAGAATTTATAAGAATGAATCTACCAATTTTCATGGTTGTAAGGCTGAAAAGGACCCCCAGAACTTTATCAATGAGATATGGAAAATACTTAAAGCAATGCATGCTATTGAAATTGAGAGGGTTAAGTTGGTTATCTATCAGCTCAAGGATATTGCTAATTTTTGGTATAACTAATGTGAATAAGGTAGAGGTGAGAATGAGGAGCCTACTATTTGGGATGATATTTCGAGGGAGCATTCCTAGATCACTTCTTTCCCTATGAGTTAAGGGAAGCAAAGGTAGAAGAATTCCTGAATTTGAGGAAAAAAAGGCTGATTGTGAAGGAGTACAGGCTTAAGTTTATCCATTATTCTAGATATTCTATAGGGATGATTCCAGATTTTCGTTCTAAGATGATGAAGTTTTTATCCGGACTGCGAAGACATGCGAAGAAGGAGTGAAAAGAATTGTTACTAATTTCTGATGGGGATCTTTTTAGGTTGATGATGTATGCTCAGCAGGTAGAGGATGATAGGAGGAAATACAAGGAAGAGCACTTGAGCAAGAAGGAAAAAATTAGCAGGACATGAGAACTAGTAGAGGCAGATTAAGGTTAGTAGGTCCTTCTTTTAGAAGAGGTCTTTCAACTATGCCCCATCGGCGGGAAGTGTACCTACATCGTATAACAAGTATTACCAGTAGGGAAAAAGTCACCAATGTTCCAAATCCTAGGTTTTTCAATCCTAGGCTAGTGTGGCTCAAGGTTCGAAGAGAAATCCACCTTGTGGTGAGTGCGGTAAGCTCCATCAAGGAAAGTGAAGAGAGGGAAGGAATGGATGTTACAAATGTGTCCAAGTGGGCCATTTTGAAAGATAGTGTCCGACATAGGGCAACATATCCCAGCCTTCTACCATGGGACGCCCGACTAGAGTTAATCAGGGAGGTAATACTTCAGGTATAAGTGGAGGTGCAAAACGTCTATATGCCATGGGTAGTTTCCAAGATCAGGAGAACTCCCTAGACGTTGTAATGGGTATGATTCGAGTCCTTACTCTTGATTGTTATGTTTTGATGGATTAGTGTCCCAAGTTATCATTTGTATTTCCTTATGTGGCTAGTAGATTTGATAGAAATCCTAAGTGTCTTCATGAGCCTTTTAGTATATCTACTCTTGTTGATGAGTCTATATTAGTTGATAGTATCTCTAGAGATTGTGATGTGTCTATCTATCACAAGGATATCATGGCTGACTTATTTGAGTTGGACATATTTGATTTTGATGTGATTATTGGCATGGAATGGCTATATGCTTGTTATTTCTCTAATGATTGTAGGAATTGGATTGTTAAGTTCAATTTCTCGAATGAGCCTGTCTTAGAATGTAAGTTATAGCTTTCCACTGTTAAGAAACCAAAGCTATATTTTATGTATTTATTGAGATTATGAAGTATAACTATTTTTAAAGAGAATGTAATAATCTGGAGAATAGTCATGTTAAAATGAGTAAAGTGAAATGAGATATTATTTTAAGTATATGAGCATTATTATATGACTTTAAGAGTAGTATTGAGCACCAATATGCGTAAGAATTTAGATAACTCAAATCCCGTAATCTACATAGCCAGCATACGATAAGATCTCGGGCAATTCTTAACTTAAGTCTCTGATATGGACTACTATTGGATCCATGAGATGAGTTGTGTTCCTTACCCTAGAAAGGCATTGGATGTCTCTGGCAATGACATTAATTTGTTGTACCATCACTTTGTGATGGTTTTCCATTAGAGAAACTCCCAAAAGAGTAAAATATTATTTTCCTATTGAGTTTCATTCACTTACTTGTGTTTTGAAAAGCATTGACTTACTTTGATATTTGCATGCTTCATTTCGGTTGAGTATTCAGTGAGTTGTTTCCTTTAACCTATTTTATGTACTGTATATTCTATCTATTGATATCTTTCGACGGTGCATAATTTTATGATGAAATACAGGTATTATAGATCTACAATAGGTATATCATTGATGATCACATTCATCTAGCTTATTGGTGAAACCTCCTTGCTTTTAGAGGTGCTCGTGTAAATTTTCTAATTATTTATTATTTATTCTTGAGATAGTTGTACGTCTGTCCTGGTATCTAGAGTCATTTAGAGGATTCATAGATATAGACGTAGATATAGATAAAGTTGAGTTAGTTAAACCTTTAAGAGTCCATTTTATATTCAGACATTTAGTTTCGCGATGCGAGAGTTAACTTTTTGTGTATATTACATGCTCGCACTTATGATTCTATTTCTATTGAGTTGAGTCTTTCTCTGCGTAGTTATCTAGACCAAGGGTTCACTTGAGAACCAACACTGATTTCTGAGTGTCGTCCACGCCTAAGGAGTAGAGGCGGTGCATGAAGAATATTTTATCAGAGCATAGAGTTCAAGAGTCCTATGATGTCTATAAAGTCAAGTCTAGTAGTTTCTTCCTAATTGGTGTGCAGTGCTCCATATCTATAATAGGGAGGCTATAGGACTTTAGGAATTGACTCATTATTTAATACTCCAGTTCGTACAATAGAATTTAACTCTATAAAGTCTCTTTAAAATTCATACATTTACACTTTTTCAAATAATGTCTCAAAAATGCACATTTATTTAGAGGAACATCGCCAATACTGGTATCCCACAAAGTACAATGCCTCAACTTTATGGAATGCAGACAAGAAAAGAGACCGAATAATAGAGCATGAGACTGAGAATGGAACTAAAGAGGTTCTTCAAACACCTACTACTGCTCAACTTACCATTACTTCTGACGTAGAGTTCAGGGGAGCTATCACTATGCTCACCAAGTTGATACCTACCTATTTAGGATAACAAAGCAGTCCATTTACTAGCGCTAGATCTTAAGAGCCTTTAACTTCCATAAGGATTAGGGACATTTGAGGATGAACCCACCAGTCTTCAAAGGTCCAAAGGTTAAAGAGGATCCTCAAAACTTCATAGATGAAATATGGAAGATCCAAGAGGCTATGCATGTCATGACCCAAGCCTAGGTCCTATACATGACATGGCGAATGAGACACCTGTAGGTACCTCACACAAGCCTCTTAGCATTAATTTAGCTTTTCATAGTTAGTAACATTTAATAAGAAAGTGAAAGAAATGGGATAACCTATCGGACGCCCATACCCCTGGAAGGTACAAAACATGACAAATATACTATCGGCCCCCATAAAACAGAGGGACCACACTATGTAAGTATGCTGGTGATAGACAATGCTAATGAATGCAAGTCTGTAGTAAAAACCAGTGACATCATTAGTGGCTTTAACAGAACAACAAACCAAATTTATAGAACCACCCGTGCCCCCAACCTGCCAGGTGGGACCTATGTGACTCTCTCATCCAGTTCAATGGTGCACTGGCCAGAGGGGCCCATAGGAAACACATGAAGTTTGTATACATTGCCTGGGCCTGAACCAGGTCTTACATAGACAAATAGCATACCCTTAGTGTTATTGGAGAGTGAAAAGCCAAGCCATTGTAGAAAGGGAATCACCGCACCGAATATCGATAAACTAGTAACCTCCATCGTGAGCACCCTAAAAAAGAGTCGCCCAGTCAGCTAGTAAACGCCTAGAGGCATGGCCCAGCTAGCAAGAGTAAACCCGGGGCATAGGTGGGCTCGCCGAATAGCCAAGTAAAACTGAGTGCATACCAAATGCCTCTAATTCCTCAAGTAGAAAAGGAGAACATCCCCGATGCCTCATAAGTTTCCAAAATAGTGACCAAGTATCTAGGTGGTACGACTCCTATTAAAATCAGTTTAAAAATAAAAAAAGTATGCAAAATCCTTCTCAAAACAGTAGTTTAAAACCAATGAAATACCGAGTTCGTACCACAAAATGAGTGACTACACTCAAACAATGCAAGGATGTCATCACCTTATTTCAAAGAAGATACACACAGCCATAAGGAAATACCAGGTCCTAGCACACAACATGTCAATGGACTAACCGAGGATCTAACTGTTGCTTGGAGATGGCCTTGGGAAAAAAATAGATAATAGATAAGATGGCATCATAAGCCTACCGCAAAATAAAAGCGAAATAATCGAGGCATGGCTTCAAATCATAAAACGGGAGAAACATCTCTAGGTATGATGCCTTATCCCAAAATAAGACACCTCAGCTCCCAACCAGCACTGCTAAGCCAAACCTACGGCGACGACGAGCACCAGAGGTCTCAAGAACTAGCATAAAAGTGGCTTCCTATCCATAATAACCCCTACCGAAAGCTACGCCTAGCTAAGAGGGCAACAACCACATGATAAGGTGCCCAAGGCTGAAAGCTAGCGTAAGGACATCAATATCGATCCTAAAAAGGATAATAAATCATAAGTTACCACCACAACCAAAGCTTACGACCTAATCTACTAATTTCACGAGACTATTCTAGCCTAAGGCTCACTCGGGAACAAGAAAATGGGATCCAGTGACGAGAATGCTAATTTCTGAAAATACTCACCTAAGTCACATGTAAAGTATACTAGATGATATCTAATAGAGTTCAGTCAAAGAGGGAAGGCCGTAGCCTACCTCAAAGCTGATCACTCTCGCTGTGAATCCACCATAATGAATCTCTCATCCTGCAAATCACCTTCAATCACTGCCACGCTAACAAAATGTTAATCACATCGCCAATATGATCGTTACGACACAAAAATCATTAAATTCAAAGATAGGCTAATTTCGGGGTCTAAAATGGAAAAAGTGGGATCCGCATTTAGAATTATAGAATTGACCACAAAAATAGGTTCTAAACGTCACCCCGAGCTCACAAATAAACATTATAACACAATTACAATTTGGGAAACTACACAAAATATGCATGCAATGAAAATTCTTAAAAATCAAAACTAAAGAAGAAAATGCCAGCTTCTTGATCATTTAATTCTGAAAAAATGAGACTCTTCCAACACAAAACAATTACACTACGACAATTCTTGTAAAAAACCCCACAATCTAGCATCAAAAATCACTCAAATCCGATTTAAATTGATCAAGTTACAACCTTAACAATTTCAACAAAATACAACTCTGAAAATCACTACAGAAGTTTCTAAAAACGAATTCTTACCTCACACAAAGCTTTTCCTTGCGTTCCGGAGCTTATCACCGGATTTCTCACGAAATTCCCTAGAAATTGGACCTTTGAATTGCCTAATTTGATGTCAAGATGATGGAGAAAACAATGTTTAAATTTAGGAAGACAAGCTGAAATTTGTCTTGGTCTTAATTAAAAATACCAAGTCAATGGTCTTCATGAACGCGGCTACAGTGCTTTGCTAACGCGGAGGTCAAGAAACTTGACCTATGCAAATACGACCAAAGGCCTGGATCGCAGAGGCAAAGCTTCCACACCTCTATGAATACAAATAAGGCCCCGCGAATGTGGAGAGCAACTTCAGGGACCTCCGCGAATGCGGCAAAGGGCCGACAATCACGCAGAACAAAACTCCTTGCTCCAGATATCAACTAAAAAGCTAATATTTCTCAAGTTTAAATATTTCAACGAGGTGCTTGAAATTCGTTCGAAATCCATTACACGCAAATGGGATACTCTAACCCATAAAATTTGACATTCCAAACTAAATGGCTCTATTGAAATTTTCATATGAGGTCGTTACGACTAAAAGTGGGTCCCATACCCAAGGGCCATTTTGAACCAAATTCCACAATGGGCCTCAGAAAGAAAATGAAGGGTCATTCTAGACCAAACTCGATATTTTGGAACTAACATGTTGTTAGAATTTTCATCTGAGCGCGTTTTTCAAAAATGTTGACAAAAGTCAACTTTAGGACAAATTTCAAAGACAAAAGCGCCAAATGGTCCTAAACTCGTACCTATCACCTCAATACTCATGTAGACTATTCTACTAGCCTAATTTGGCCATTCCAGAGTTGATGGAACTGTCAGAATTTTGATATGAGGTTGTTTTCCTGAAAGTATGACCGAAGTCAACTTTTTAAGTTATAAAAGCTCAAAAACATGAAAACATGCATAAAACCCAAACGAACCAAACTGTGAATGACATCAAGTCAACAATGACTTAGGGTTACTGTAGGAAAGCTCTTAATACTGAAAAGATTGGAAAATAAAGAAAATTACTTAGTGGGTCATTACATCTACCCCACTTGGTGGGTTATATATATACGTTATATGTGGATCCACTAACTAAGTCATAAGACAACCTACGGTAGCATGTAGTTTATTGGACATGAGATTCCTACTAAGGCTTTTTAGGGCCCACATATCAAGTCCCCCCAGTACTAAGTCAAATCCAATGGAATACGTATCATAACATAGTAATCATAGTTAATATATCATAAACATGATCATAGGTTTGAAATTCATAGAATAGTTCATTTCATAACATAAGTGCAATGTTAGTATTGTCCTTCAATATTACAATTCATGCATACATGATTTATATCATTAGGACCTAGGTCACCACATAGGGTCCTAAGTCACCTTTTCTATAATTTGCATAAAAATGATAACTTGAAACATACTTATAATACATGACAATAATTCATACTTAAAATTAGAGTAAAACTCATATACCTAATCAATTTGATTGAAAACCATAAGTATACCTTTAAACATACGACTCCATGGTCAAAATTCATGAAAATTCATCATAGAGTTTATGTAAAAACATACTCATAATGATCATACCTAATGATTAAATATGAAATTGAATCAGCCGAACATAATTCATCAAAATTGAAGTTTAAAAGTACTAGGATGTCATCAGATTTTTGAATTAAACCTTGGAGTCCATGAGTGGAAGGGAATCATGAATCAATCCACACATAACTTGATTGAAATTAGACTTGAATTTGAGAAAGGCTACTTGATCTTTAAGAAATCCTAATCAATGCTTGAAGAACTCTTGAGGAACCTTGGGATAGAAGTGTAAAATTTGTTTGGAAATTAATGAGAGAAAATAAAAAGTTTAGGAGTATTTAGGATCCAATTCTTAATGAATCTAGTTCTTAAAAATGTACACATACATTATTAAAATGTACGGAAAAACGAAACTAGCCCTCATTAAAATTCCAAGTCTGGCACTTCTACGACATGAGTCTATGAGTTGTAGACATAGTGACGAGTCATCATCATGACTCGTCCTGCAGGACCCAAGAAAGAACTGAAAATTGAGTCTCTTTACTTTTGTTATGAGTCATCTTTACGACTCGTCATTAAGTTTACGGATCGTCGAAGTGACCCATCTTGCAGGTTTGAAAAACCTGCAAGTTGAGGAGTCTTTGAAGTTTTCATATGACTCACTTCTATGAGTCGTAAGCTTCTCTACAACTCATCCTGTTGAGTTGTAGTGGAAGTCCTGAGGGTGACCATTGTGGGTCATCTTACCTTTCCACAATGACTAGTTTCTACGAGTCGTCATTTTCTCTATAGGTCGTCAATAGACTTGTAAACCCAACTATTACCTAGGCAAATTTACAAATTCTTACCTTACCACTACGAGTCATGTTTATGACCTATAGGAACTTCTATGAGTCGTAGACTAACTCGTGGACTTGGGCATTTTCAATTTATTTGAAAACAAATTTGTTTGTTTGATTTTTCATCTTACAGGGTCTTACATGAGCCTACCTACAACCCGTATTTTAAACCATGAGCCATATTTTGCACTCGAAATACCTTGAACCATATCTTGAAATTTCTAGTGTAATCCCCGATTTATTCCTACAGACTATAAAACCTTACATGGTCTATACATGGGTTCCTAAAACTAGTGCACCCAACAATATTTTGAATCTTTTTCATTTCCAATCTACTTTTACACTTCTGAGGTGTTTCACAATCCATGCCTTGAATGAAATCAAAATCCACCATGTCTAACTCGAATAGGTCGGCTATAGTGTCTATATAATAGATTAATAAGGTGCAATCTCGTTAGACTCTATTATCAAGAATAGACTCACCAACAGGAGTAGAAACATTGAAACACTCTAGAAGGTGTTCGATATCAATACCAAACTTTATGGTTTTAACAAGAGTCATAAAAAATATTTCACCTGGGTAAAGTAAGGAAAAAATAGCAAGGGAAAAGACTTTCAGCATACCAGTAATAACGTCTGGCGAGTTCTCTTGATCTTGGAGGCTTGCCATAGAATGCAGATGGTTTGAACCTCTGCCTATCCCTAAAGTAGGACCCCTTTGAGAACACTGTTAGATGGAGATGATGAAGAACATGGCTATGTTTCCCCATTACTCTACTTCTACATCACACATTCTCTTAAAAGTGTTTTTTAGATCCACCTGTCCGTAGAAAGTTTGGCTTATTTTCTGAAGTTTCTTAACTTTGTGTTTATGGACCCTTTAATGTATTGTAAGCCCTTCTACGGACTATCATGTACGTCTGAGGGAAACGTATGGTGACAGGGGACTTTTAGGACTTTGAGTTTGAATAACCATTCACGGTCCATAAATCTTTTTATAGGTAATACTGAGGGATCGTAGAATTTAGCAAGAGGGACCTTTCAGGACTTCACTTTCACGAGCCAATCTAGAAGCCATAGATTGCTCCGAGAAAATCTGACTAACTTTCGAACTTTCAAGACTCGGTTTCATGGGTTTTCTACAGTCCATAAAATGATCCACTACACATAGTTCAGTTGGTTTAACATAGACTTTGAATACCAATTTCAGGAGTTTGAATCCAAGAGTCTATCTACAGTTCGTTGTTACTTTTATAGCCCATAGATATTGTTCGTAAAAGTCACTTTTATGTAGAACTTGACTTTTTTTCTGTGCTTTTCTAATTTGATCTGAGTTAGAATATTTTGTTGTGTTTATAATGTAAAAGCTACTATAGAAGAGTGCAAGTTCCAAAAGTGGACCAAAATTTACAAACTTGTCTCAAAAGCAAATGGCAAATCAAAGACTAAATACAAAAATAAAGGTATGATCCATAACACCATAAGCTTACCCTAGTCTCTGAATCCTCCTACAAGTAGCTTGAAATTTACAGTAATAACTGATGCTCGGACCTGCATCATAAAAACATATGCAGAGTGTATTATGAGTTCTGAAAGAACAGGTACCTAGTAGGCATCATAGTCTAACTAAGCTTGGAAAAATAATAAAATAATGTAAAGCGAGAATAATATCAACATGAGGTCAAATGGGAAAAATGTTAATGATAGCCTCACCAGAATCCACACTAATTTAAGAAAGAATGAACATGAAAGATAAGTAATGAGCTATCACCTAATAGGACCCCATAAACTCAAAAGGTACACTTGCACACAATTTAAAGTAAAAAACTAAATAAACCCCTATAAGAACGATGAGTACTCAAGAAGAGCTATAAATATTTGTGGACAAGAACTAAAGAGTCTAGAACTAGGAATGCACAACCCAAAGTTCCCAATACAACCATGTCGCCAAGTCTCAACTCAACTAATGAGTAAGTGCCCATATATCTACCTATATCTGATGATTGTATGATAAGACCTTGAATCTGCGATGATAAATGTGATAATGACCAAACGTTGAATCTGCAACAATAAATGTGATGGTGTCTAGGCCTTGAATCTATGAAAATAAGTTGACAGGGATGAATCTCATATCAAGTCATCATCAGAGGTCCCTTGTGGATCAAGTCAACACCAAGGTTCCATTGAGTCACTCCAATCTCGAATCCAATCCAAACCTATAGTGTAATGAATGAAAATTTACAACCGGATAACATAGTGCCAAAGCACCAAATGCGGAATTATGGATGAAATGCCACAAGAGGTGAGTTTAAACTTAACCAAGGATCATATTATGAGACTCCAATCTGCTATATCAGCCAATAGGGAGCTAAACCATCTAAAGCAATATCAGAGAATCTCTAAGGCCTATTGGCTTCAAACACAAGCCTAAGGAAACACTTGCCTACACCTTGGCTAAGGAAAATAACAAGCTCAAAATAATCATAAACAAGTATAATCAAAACCCACAAGAAAAGAATGATCACAAAAAGGGAACTAAGCGTGCTAATACTTTCAGAAACCACAATTATGGCTAAAACATCATTTATAAGTAAACTAGTCATGATCATCTACAAACCCAACCCAATTCTAACAAATCAACATGAACTGCAATTGAAAGTTCAATCTAAAGACCGGTAAGCAATGTCCTACCTCAAGGTAGACTACACGAGCTACAAAAGTCATAACTCCAGATTTTTCCATTTCAAACGACTTCCAAAATCTTCCACAGTAGAAAAATTATATTCACAATGTCAATACGAAGATTTTGATACAAAAACACAATAATTGGAGACTAGCCAAAAATTAGGTAAAAACAAGGAATGTGGGTCCCACAAAGGAAATCCCAAAATTGACTCCATCGAACCGTCATATTTACCTTACCAAGATTGTATCCCAAAATGAGAGAAAATTCAAGTCTCATAAAGAGGAGAAATAGCACATGTAAAGTTTCCATCAATTTAATCACAAAACAAGAGTTGGGCAGCCCTTTCGGGGAAAGTTTTACCTCAAACATGCACTTCTCAAGGCTCCCAAATCAATTTAATGCATAGGCACAAACTTTTTGGAGAAATAGTAACTTGAATAGCCAAATTCATATCTCTAGAACTCAAGTTATCGTGTTTTGAACACTTTGGGATGGAGCTGATGACGTATGGTCTTTTAAATGAAACACTAGAAAAGATGGCTATCGCGAATGTAGAGGGGAAGTCCCGTGAATGCAAAGGTAAACCATCCTAGGATTTTGCTGTCATAACCCAACCCCATGGGCCATGATTATTGCCCGAACTAGACACTCGTGTATACCTATTATATATAATCAATCAATAACTAAACATGATATGGGGCTTAAGGATATGGGATGTCATATCAAAACTATCCCATGTTTATATATTAAAGCGACCTATCTCTTGAGGAGTTATAACGTTAAAGGTAATGTGGCACGTAAGACGACAAGGCTGCCACTACACATCATATTCCAAACTATACATGTATATACGCAAGCCGACAAGGTGCCACTATGAATAATAATATTCCGAAATATAAGTCATACTAGTATAGCTGGATAACATCTATAAACCACCCATATATATGTCTACATATCTCTAAGAATACCAACAGTAGCGTATGATGGGACAGGTCCCCGCCGTACCCATGGATAAATAAATATATACATAAAAATATCTATACCAAAATTCTAGGCTCCAGGACAATGGAGCACTTCCAAAATAACTGAGTGGAAATTCTAAGCTGGCGGATCCTCGAAATAAATATATGTACCTGCAGACATGAAATGTAGCCCCTCCAAAGAGAGGCGGTTAGTACGAAATATGTACTGAGTATATAAAGCATAACGTATCAAAAATGAGATCGCATATGAAGTAGTGATTCAGGAGACAATTATAATACTCAAAAATCACTGTACATGTGCCTTATGAAATAAAACCATGCATGCTTAAATCATATATCATATCCTGCCCATTATGGACTCGGTGAATCTTTCCTATACATGTATCATATTCAGCCCATCATAGGGCTCCTCGCCATCATCACCTCATCATGTCATCATATCATATCATCATATACATATACCATACCCGGCCCTCTAGTGAGGGACTCAGTAAATAATGCAGTGAAACTATGCACGAATACATACCCAGCCCGAGACTCGGTGAAAGATATATTAAGGCATGCACAAGTAGAGTAGTGAATAACCATATGCATTTAAATTACCATTTGAGACTTAATAAAATAATTCAAATGAACGGTCATTTAAATATCAAGACAATATTCACTTCAAGTAACCTCCTGTTGACATTATATATTATTCCAACTATGAATTATACAAAAGTATGATTTATACTAAAATACGACTTATACCAACTTGGATGGCTGGAATCATACATATGAGTCAATACATAACGGTATAAATTCTGAAAATTAAGAACATTCGCCATCCTAGTATATCTATTCATTCATCGTCCATTTATTTTATAAGATTATGCCAAAAGAAAGAAAGGTTAGCTTTACATATCTTTAGCGTTTATACGAATATGTTGCCCAATATTTTCTCAACCTATATTAAAACGTTAAGCACTATGGTTAAGGTATGGATAGGAATAAAATGTACTCTACCGCTAGTAGGTTATTTCTAAAAAAAATTGGACAGCACCTCCCCTATACCGCTCACTTTCCCTACTTTAAAATCAGCCATATAATCATTAAGTAATATCAATAATCTAAAATATTGACATAAAACAAGATTTATTATGGGCAATAAGCCTAGAATGTTGCCACCAGAATCATCAAAACACTAACAATTATACATGAATGATTTTTCAATCAAGAATCTGGACATAACTTGTCTTATGATTCATCCTCTTTTTTTGATATAATTACAGCGGATATAGGCTCCAACATAAACATAAAAATTGTAGGTACACATATTAGATTTCCAAAACATATTTGATTTCTAAAATCAAAGGTCTATACACTGAGATATTCAAGAATTACTACACGCTATGCAATTCCAAAAATGTATTTGGACAATTACAATCTCCACACACCTTATTCCTCCAAATTCAAGAACAACAACTCATCAACAACATCAAAATAATATCAACCATTATTATACATCATCACTAAACTTATTCCATTATTTAATCCACCTAAAACAGCATCTTAACCCATAAATCTCAATAAATCACCAAATGAGTTTATAACAGTATTTTCTCCGTTCTAATCCGTTAAAACTCTAAACAAACTTGTTAACAATAAAAAAGGGACTTTAATATTACCTCAAGTTTGCAGTAGACACATTAAATATTCTCCTTATTGGCTGATATTTAGCTCAAATTGAAGCCAACTCAACATACAACAATTTTCTCTTCATGAGCTTCGGATTTCGGGACTCGAATTTTGGTCGGATTTGGTATTTCTCTCAAGATCTTCCTCTCTCTCTCTCTCTGGAAATTTCTGAATCTTTTCTTGTTTGAGGATTAATCAGGAAGCTTAAAACATCCCTTAATGATGTGGGTATTGGTCCTGACCCAAGTTGAAATCGGGTTCGGCCGAATTCACTATTCAGCTTGACCCTTCTGTCTTAAAACATCCATATATACTTATTCTGATGTCACCTCTAGACCCACGACCTATGGTTGGAAAGATATTTTAATTTTCTACAACTTTTGTTTTTTAGAGTTTTTCCAAATTACCCAATTATAAAAGGGTTATAGCCTCCTGAAGTCAGCTTACCCGAAAATGTGACTTTAAGAAAAAATATTTGATGGATTCTACTTTGATTTGGCTCAAGGGTCCTTCTAGAGATGTATTTTACTTCACATAAATTATCCATATAACTTGGCCTTTACAACAAATCATGCCATTTTAAAATTCAAAATTTAAAGTCCCTGAATTTATATCCGTTAGCTCACGAATAGTCCAAGATGCAAAAATACGGAACATAACATTCGCGAAAGCTGATTCCTTCCTGCGATTATGGAAATAAATTTAAGAAGCCTTTGATAAAGCAATAAGGTCGTTACAAATGTAGAGAAGGGAGGGGCTTTTACCATCTGATACACATAAGCTTGTTTTCCCAAAGTTCAAAATCTATAATGGATGATTGGTATTCGTTTAGAACCCCCCGCGCGCAAATACATTTATGAAGCATCAATACGTGAAAAATTGCGTGCATTGCTTCTAAATCAGATGGTAGGTCCAACTCATAGGCAACCTTGCCTATTCTACGAATAACCTGATAAGGGCCAATGTATCGCGAGCTAAGCTTCTTTTTTTTTACCAAATCTCATTACCCCCTTCATGGGTGACACCTTTAAAAATATCCAATTACTAACCTAAAACTCTAAGGGTCGACGCCAATTATCTGCATATGATTTCTGTCTACTCTGGGCTGCTAATAACTTTTCCTGAATAAGCTTCACCTTATCAATATATTGATGAATCATATCGGGTCCGATTAACTTAGCCTCACCAACATTAAACCAGCCAATTGGTGACCTGCATTTCCTACAATATGAATCCTCATACGGTGCCATCTGGATATTAGAATAGTAGCTATTATTATAGGCAAACTCAATAAGTGGCAAATGCTCATCCCAACTACCTCTAAAGTCAATAATATAGGTCCGTAACATATCTTCTAGCATCTGAATAGTACGTTCAGTCTGCCAATCAGTCTGAGGGTGAAATGTTGTACTAAGATTTATTTGTGTTCCCATTCCCTTCTTAAATGATCTTCAAAAGCAAGCTGTAAATTGAGCCCTTTTGTCTGAGATAATAGATGTGGGAATCCCATGAAGTCTTACTATCTCTTTGATATATAACCTCGCATAGTCCAACGCTGAATATGTAGTTCTAACTAAAAAAAAGTGGACTAATTTTTTCAGCCTATCTACAATCACCCATATGGAATCATACTTCCGTGGAGTGCGAGGTAAGCCTGTAATAAAATCCATATTAATTGCTTCCCAATATTTTCTCAAGTGTTCTCTTAGTTAATTATGCCATTTATAGACCTCCTTCATTTGTCCACTCGATTTAGTTCATTATAACACAATCCAAGTTCTACGAGTAAATCAAAATTTCACCAGGGTAATATTTTGGTACTCCAATATTCTTTCTTTACCCTACTATGACAATCCGTATTCTGGAATCATCGGCATCATGTGTAACTTTATGACTTTCATTTGAAGGTCTTTAACTATCATTTATTTTTACCTTTTGATCTCATTCTTTTGCGTTGGGTATCAATTAGTGTTAGGGTTCCTTTATCTTATGACCTTACCGTCATCCAGTAACCAGTAACCCGTCTATTCTGATTGTCTTGGTTAAGTCATTTTGTAATATCCTTTACCCTAACTGGCAATATTTTAGGCATAATATCGTGAGTCATTTCTCTATTTTCGACTCAAACTTTTCTATTACCCCTTTACTCTAATTTCTTCTTAGTTGTCTTACCACATATACCATTGCAATCTTTATACGAATATGTGTAGGTGCTTAAATCAGCCTAGAAAATACCTTAACGTCACCACATTAGTCTTTATGCAGACCCTATATTTTCTCTTACCTCTTTCAGTTGATATCAGGACTCACCTATGGATTTTGCCCCCAATACTAATTATATCTCTGTAGTTTTGCCTCAAACCATCTTATACTTTTCTTTGATGTATCCAAAATATTGCAATCACATTGTGGTTACTAAATTCTTATTCTGCTTATCAAGTAATCAATTGATCTCACCCTTAGCATACCAATATTCATAGGCTGCATAACCAATCTTGTAGAATTTGTACAAAGTGCATTCAATTCTAATTATAGTCTTTCCTTCTCTTGGCTTATTCTGCTTTACATTTCTTATTGTACTAACACTCACATGCTGTCTATTTTTTCATACCCGCATCCTTTCCTTTACTTACTATTAAATTTTCTCATATTCTATCATATGAGAGATTTCTCTCCTTTTCTACTTGTATATCCCAATCTTATTAGCCGATAATTACGTTGCCAACATCTCAACCTCTAATCTAGTATAACCTTTCTATCCTTTATAATATCTTCAAGCCACTTGTTACTATTCTCTTGTCGTATTCGTCCTTTTTATAAGCATCCATCTTTTGATGTCACACAATCCAAGATCTTTACCAATAATTCTTAGCACTATCTCAAATATCATCTTGGCTTTTATCCATTTATTGCTGACTTTCAAATTTTACTAACTTATTCCAGCATGGGATCTCACATAAAGTTTAGGTGTTCACCTTAACTTGTTGCAGTGTCAGTTTATTTCATCTTACACATATATTTCTCTTATCCACTTTCCCCCTTTAGGGTGTACCCATATCATTATCTATTTATATTCTACTCTATGTCCCCATTTCAAATTTTCAAATTCATGCGATTCTTTTCCAATACATTATCTCTGTCTTTCTTTATATCATCTATAACTTAGATTACCCATGTATGAAACCTTAACACAATCACAAGATGATGAGAATTCTCTATATATAGTACAAAATCTCGTTGATAAATGGTACTTGAATGATATAATTAATGTAGAAATTCATTCAAAGCCACATTCCATTCATTCCGATCAGTAATTAGCTAGTGTTTATAATCGTTTCAAATTCTCCATTTGGTAGCACTTATGTTCTAGTGATCAGTGTTCAAAGCTTTCTTATAACACTATCTTTATCCCAATAGATATCACATGTTCCTCTAGTAAACTCACAATACATCCGTTATTTTTTCAAATCTACATTCCCTATCCTCTAAGGATCTCACTATTTTCCCAGGTGAAGTCACATGTACAAAATACTCCTTTATGCCTTATACGCTTTCACCCTTGTTGTGTACCCAATGCTAACTTTTAATCTTACTCAAAATCATATCCTTTAGTCACTTCGCCGCTAGAATTTACTTATTTTCATAACGATTCTCGTCATACTCACATTATATCCTGTTCTTACTCAATCCCATAGTGTAACACTTTTTAACCTTATTGACGATTCTTACTATGGGTCAATTATACTAGATGGAGTAAGCGTACTTAACCTTTTTGTAAATTATCCCTTAGTATCATAACCCCTTTCGAATCATCCTAGCATTTCATCAACAACACATGAAATACATGATCTTAAATATCCCACAAGTTTATGTTTTCCATTCACAAGTTCCATATCCAATTAATTGGTTAAGGACTAATAAAATATTATCATAAGTCATTCTCCAACCACCACCACAACAAAGCTAGAATCCAATGAGCACCATCGGGCCTCTTAGTGCTTGATGCACCTGGTTTACCTCCAGGCTTATTCTTGAATTTTGAATGAATTATTTAATTCACAAACTAATTGTTGAGTGCCTTGTACTTTTCAATAGAATTAAATTTACTTAATTATGGAATGTTTTTTCCCTTTAACATAAGCTTCTTTTAAGACAAACATGCGATTGGAAGTTATCTTGGTCCGTTCAAATCAATTCTAAATAGGCTTTTTCCAAAATAAAATTTTCCAAATAATAATGGTGTCCCTTAAGGATGACATGGGGGTATTTCTTAACTCTTTACTCCAACACAATAAATTTACCTCATGGGTATCAACCTTCAAAATATACTATGAACTTGTGTCCCACTTTCTCTTTATTGTTTTTCTATTTCTGGAAAAATATTTGGGCAGAGTTTCCTCTGTATATTTCTTACTATCCCAAAATCTGCATGTATAAAATACCAACAATGCCTCACAGGGCCAATATATATATATTTATATCATCTCATAGCCACACAGGGCACCCAATATCAATATGAGTATGAAAATGATGGACTTACCTCGTATGTCCAACTCGAACTGCACCTGTTACACTTTTCTGTCTACTTTTTCTTTCAATTTTCAACTTTACATTTCAATCATATTTCAATATGCTTACCTTATCCACCATACCTCTTTCACACCATCACTTACCCATATATTATGTAGCTTCTAATATTATCAATCGCTTTCTTCTATCGATGCCGTTCTTCAGCTGAAATCAAAGGTTAGAACAAAGGAATTTCATGTCCTACGACTGGGCTCTATCGCACGATCTTAGATATGAAAGAAAGACAACATCCTAAATGTCATGTATCCTCCTGCTTATAGATGTGGTGCACAACACACCTATAAATAAGACTCTACTAGACACGGTCTGTAGACACTCAAAGGATGAACTGCTCTGATACCACTTTTGTCACGACCCAACCCCATGGGCCATGACTAGTGCCCAAACTAGACACTCGTGTATACTTGTTATCTATAATCAGTCAACAACTAAACATGATATGGGGCTTAGGGAAATAGAATGTCATATCAAAACTATCCCATATTTATATATTAAAGCGACCTGTCTCCTGAGGAGTCATAAAAACAAAGGTAATGTGGAACATAAGCCGATAAGGCTGCCACTACACATCACATTCCAAAATATACATGTATATACGCAAGCCGACAAGGTTCTACTATGAATAGTAATATTCCAAAATATAAGTCATACTAGTACAGCTGGATAACATCTATAAACCACCCACATATATGTCTACAGACCTCTAAGAATACCAATAGTATCATATAATGGGACAGGGCCCCGCCGTACCCATGGATAAATAAATATATACATAAAACTATCTATACCGAAATTCTAGTCTCCAGGATAATGGAGCACTTCCAAAATAGCTGAGTGGAAATCCTAAGCTAGCGGATCTCCAAAATAAATATTGGTACATGTGGGTATGAAACACAGTCCCCCTAAAGAGAGGGGGTCAGTACAAAATATGTACCAAGTATATAAAGCATAACGTATCACAAATGAGATCGCATCTGAAGTAGTGATTCAGGAGACAATTATGATACTCAAAAATCACTGTACATGTGTCTTATGAAATAAAACCATACATGCTTAAATCATATATCATATCCTGCCCATTATGGACTTGGTGAATCTTTCATATACATGTGTATCATATTCAGCCCATCATGGGGCTCAGAGCCATCATCACCTCATCATATTATATCATATCGTCATATATATATATATACTGTACCCGGCCTTCTATTGTGGAACTCAGTGAACAATGCAGTGAAACTATGCACGAATACATACCCAGCCCAGGATTCGGTGAAAGATATATTAAGGCGTGCACGAGTAGAGTAGTGAATAACCATATGCATTTAAATCACCATTTGAGACTCAATAGAATAATTCAAATTAACGATCATATGAAAATCAAGACAATATTCATTTCAAGTAACCTCCGGTTGACATTATATATTATTCCGAATATGAATTATACAGAAGTATGATTTATACTAAAATACAACTTATACCAATTTGGATGGCTGGAATCATACGTATGAGTCCAGACATAACGGTATAAATTTTGAAAATTAAGAACATTTGTCATCCTAGTATATCTAAGAATAAGAGCTTCGTTGGAATTTTATACATTTGTCGTCCATTTATTTCATAAGATTATACCAAAAGAAAGATATGTTAGCTTTACATACCTTTAGCGTTTATACGAATATGTTGCCCAATATTTTCTCATTCTATATTAAAACGTTAAGCACTATGGTTAAGCTATGGACAGGAATAAAACGTACTCTACCGTTAGTAGGTTATTTCTAAAAAAAACTAGACAACACCTCCCCTATACCGCTCACTTTTTCCACTTTACAATCAACCATATAATCATAAAGTAATATCAAAAATTCAAAATATTGACATAAAACAAGATTTATTATTGACAATAATCCTAGAATGTTGCCATCCGACTTATGTTACCCAAAATAGTAAGTTTGGAAAATTGAGTACCTCAAGTTGTATCCAAATTTTGAAATTAAAAATGGCAAAACTGGAGTTGAAACTTTTAGAGCTATGTCTTAAGGTTTCAACCCAAAATCAATCAATTCAAAACTCATTTTGTACAAAACAATATCATCAAAACACTAACAATTATACATGAATGATTTTTCAATCAAGAATCTGGACAGAACTTGTCTTATGATTTATCCTCTTTTTTCGACATAATTACAGAGGATATAGGCTCGAACATAAACATACAAATTGTAGGTACACGTATTAGATTTCCAAAACATATTTGATTTCTAAAATCAAAGGTCTACACACTGAGATATTCAAGAATTACTACACGCTATGCAATTCCAAAAATGTATTTGGACACTTACAATCTCCACACACCTTATTCCTCCAAATTCAAGAACAACAACTCATCAACAACATCAGAATAATATCAACCATTATTATACATCATCACTAAACTTATTCCATCATTTAATCCACCTAAAACAGCCTCTTAACCCATAAATCTCAACAAAGCACTAAATGAGTTTATAACGCTATTTTCTCCGTTCTAATCCGTTAAAACTCTAAACAAACTTGTTAACAGTGAAAAATGGACTTTAATATTACCTCAAGTTTGCAGTATCCACATTAAATATTCTCCTTATTGGCTTATATTTAGCTCAAATTGAAGCCAACACAACGTACAACAATTTTCTCTTCATGAGCTTTGAATTTCGGGACTCAAATTTTGGTCGCATTTGGTATTTCTCTCAAGATCTTCCTCTCTCTCTCTCTTTGGAAATTTCTGAATATTTTCTTGTTTTAGGATGAAGATTGAAGCTTAAAAAATCCCTTAATGATGTGGGTATTGGTCCTGCCCCGAGTTGGAATCGGGTTGGGCCGAATTCACTATTTAGCTTGACCCTTCTATCTTAAAACATCCATATATTCTTATCTTGATGTAACCTCTAGACCTACGACCTATGGTTGGTAAGATATTTCAATTTTATACAACTTTCGTTTTGAGATTGTTCCCAAATTACCAAATTATAAAGGGTTTATAGCCTCCCGAAGTTAGCTTACCCGAAAATGTGACTTTAAGAAAAAATATTTGGTGGCTTCTACTTTGATTTGGCTCAAGGGTCATTCTAGAGATGTATTTTACTTCACATAAATTATCCATATAACTTGTCATTTACAACAAATCATGCCATTTTAAAACTCAAAATTAAAAGTCCTTAAATTTATATCTATTAGCTCACGAATAGTCCAAGATATAAAAATATGGAATATAACATTCGCGAAAGCTGATTCCTTCCTGCGATTATGGAAATAAATTTGACAAGCCTTTGATAAAGCAATAAGGTCCTTACAAATGTAGAGAAGGGAGGGGCTTTTACCATCTGATGCACATAAGCTTGTTTTCCCAAAGTTCAAAATCTATAATGGATGATTGGTATTCGTTTAGAACCCCCCGCGCGCAAATAAACTATACTACTCCAAATAATTCAACATGTTGGATTTAATGGAGATATAGAAACTTCAAACATAAGACATCTCAATGAAAAGTGGATCCCACACCCAAGCTTCATTTTTTGCCAAATTGCACAAGTGGACTCTGGATGAGACGGAAAGACTCCATACTTGAATGAAAGGTCCATCATCACCAAACTCAATATTTCAGAGATAATGGAACCGTCAGAGTTCTATTCAAGTTTAAACAACTTCAAAATATAGAAATTTGCAAAAAAACCAAATAAATTACCAGGTAACTGAATTTTCAGTCCTAATAAGTCATAAATGGTTTGGAGTCACTATAGGAATGCTCTGAACAAAGAAAATAAGGCAATAATATAGAAATGACCATGGGGGACATTACACAAATTTTAGAATTTTGAAGCATCATTAATAAGGTTAATTTAGTAAACTACACCTCTAAGTAAAGTATTAAAGTATTTTAAGGTGTGTGGCATGTTAACCTTGGTCAAGTAATGTGAAACTAAGGGAGTATTTTTTTAATAAATCATAAATACTTTCTTGGTTTAATTTTAGTTGTTACCTTTCTTTTTTCAAGAGTCAAACTACATGCAGTTTAACCAATATCTTTAAGATATATTATTTAATCATATTAAAATGAGAAGGATTGAAACTTACAATATTTTTCATATAGTACTTCTAATGTATTAAGTTAATTTAATTCAATTTAACTTTGAAGATTAGTCAAATTGACTTTCACAAACAGAAACATCATATGTAAAAATAAATGGAGGGAATACCAGACAATTTTACACAGACCAAAAAAATTAAATTGTCTAGAGTTAAAATGCTCAATCATCTTTTGAAAGGTGCATGGATCATCCCTCTTGAAATATATGACACTACTTTCATAACAAATAAAGCCAACACTATTATTGCTTTGTAGTTCAATATTTGTGAACAAATCATATATGAGGAGGTTTCACTTAAAGAAAAAGTAAGTGATGTGTACTATAAATTTATATTATATTTTCATGTTAACAATATATAGTAGTTTTGAATATTCGTAAGAAATAATGCAACAAAGAATGTTTTTGTGAAAAAACTAACAATTGTGAAATTATTATACTTCTTTAGTATTAAAAAATCCTATGACAACATTGTATGATTTACTAGATTATTAGTAATCTTTAATAAATAATTATGCTTATAAAATCATATGACAACATTGTATCAATCATTTTCAAAATAAAGCTTTTATGAATGAAGATGGGATTGATGATTGAATGTTGAAAGTTATGATGACGATCAATTATGATCCAAGAAATTATTATTGTGTGATAAGTATAATTTTCACACAATCATTTTTGGATGGTAATAAGGATAATTCTTACCAAAGTTATGGATTCCTATGAATCACTAAAATTAATGAGAAACTCTGATGACTATTTTCATGTTGAAGTCAAATGATGATTTTGATGTTTTTGATGAACTCTGTTAAGATATTTACTAAGCATCGAGAGGACTTGTAGGTTGGGTTTAATCCGGTAATGTAGTTAGTTACCTAAGGAAATTCTAGTAGCAGCCTAAAACCTCAAAATATATTACCCCTATAGGTTGCCTTCATGGCTTACTTTGTGGATCCATATATAGCTCACAAAGTTAAAGTTGTTCTCATGGAATCTACCTTGGCAAGTAGCCTCTCTCTTCTCGATGTGGGAGTTACACCGAATTTCATGTTATAGCTCATATGGTCTTAAGATGTCGGTTAAAGATCTTATCCCACATAAGTTTTATCAGAAGGTGAAAAGATACTATGATATTTTATGATGCATTGACCATAAGTTTTCGTGATATCTCAAATGCTTTTAAGTTGTCTTATGCTCATTGTGATTGGTCATGAATCCTTTTCCATATTGTTCATGTCCTATTACTTCTTCATGCATAACTTACATAATTAGTACCTTTTATGTACTAATGCATATTTTGCCTACATTGTCTCATAATGTATGGATGGGAGATACTCACACTCCTCAGATGCATGGCTAGAGTTGTTTTAGTTCTCACAAGTTGGTGAGTCCTTATTCATCAAGGACATAACTTTTCTTTCATGTTGTTACTTTGACTTTTTCTCTTATGATTCGGCTAATCTAGGAGCTTTTGTAAAGCCCCCATCAAGTATAGACTTAGAGGCATGTGTAGACTTTGTAAGTGATGTAGTCCATTTGGGACATTGATTTGAGTATTTTTCTTTCCTTAGACTTTCATTGTTAAGTTGGTTCTTCAGCTTCATTTCATTATGTCTTTTACATTATATATGCAATGTAAGCTAAGATGGATTGGCTGGGATCTTTCGGCTTCTCGATTACCATATCACATCTAGGCCCTAGCCTCAGGTCAGGAAAGACTTAGTATCAGAGCACAATGTTAAGGAATGTCCTAGGTAGTCTAACATGCCGCATTAAGTAGAGTCATTTTCATCGGTGTGAAGTGCAGCACATCTATGAATAAGAGGTTATGAAGCCTCTTAGGATATCTCACTTCTTTAATAATATATGTCGTGCAGTAGAGAGGTACTTTAACTTTTTTCCTCTAATTTTTGTTATATACAATTTTCAAAAAATGACCTCATGAAGATACCCCACTCGAAAGAATGTTGTTGAAGAAGAGAAACAAGCTCCGAATGGTCCCTTAAATGACCAAGTCTCCAATGGTGAGTTTCAAGTGGCCTTCCATGTACTTTCTCAAGCCTTGATGACAAAATATAACTATAAGGTAGTTTCTCCCATGAACCCAAGTATGGGTACGACAACAATACGGGTTCGTGACACAATGAGGATAAATCCTCTAGAGTTTTGGGGTTTCAAAGTTGAAGAGGATCCACAAGAAGTTACTGGTGGCATTCACAATATTGTGGATAATATGGGGATTAGCCTGGTAGAGAGGGTAGAATTGGCTACTTAACAATTGAAGGGTGTTTCTCATATTTGGTTTTGTCAATGGAAGACTGAAAGGCCTAGAGAGGAAGATCTCATGACTTGTGAAGAATTCAAAGGAGTATTTCTTGATAGCTTTTTCCAACTGGAGTTTAGGGAGGCCAAGAGACAAGAGTTCATAAATCTTAAGCAAGGAGGTATGAGTGTGAGGGAGTATGCCCTCAAGTTCACCCAATTGTTGAAATTTGCTCTCTTCATAGTTTCTGACCAAAGAGCTGGAATAAGAAAGTTTATGTCGGGTGTATCGGATATGGTTTATAAGGAGTGTAAGATGGCCTTATTGATTTAGGAAATGGATATATCTAGACTCAAGACCTATGCAGATAAAATAGAGGGTGAGATTCTATGGAAGAAAACTAGGGAGTCCAAAATGGTAAGGACCGATGGTGGTGTTTCCTCTCATGTTAGATCCAGGAGAGGTGGGCGTCCTCATTTTCCCCAAAGGTATTTCATCGAAGGTTCTTAAAATGATAGTACTACAAGTTTGACAAATATAGGGTCCCCAACCCTAAGCCTCAAGGAGGTGATCCTAATGTCCCAGTTACCCCCGCATACAAGAAATATTGAAAAAATCACAAGGGAATGTTTCTAGCGTGTTTGAATGTGTGCTATAGATTTGGTAAGTCAGGACATCATGCTAAGGACTGTAGGGTTAAAGATAGTATTCCTCAAGGACAAGTTTCTTATGGAGTCCAAGTGCAAGAAGGTGCTCAAGTTCAACCAAAGGGTGGTCAACAAATCAATCAGTTTTATGCTATTAATGGTAGGCAAGAGGTGGAGGAGACCCTCGATGTTGTTACTGGTATATTACCGGCCTTTCACTATGATGTTTATGGTTTTATTGATACAGGTTCAAATTTTTCTCTTGTTACTCCTTCTGTGGCAATGAGATTTGATGTTATCCCCAAAATATTTTTAAAGCCTTTTTCCATTTATACTACCGTAGGTGAGTCAGTTATGGCTAAAAAAGTCTATAAAAGTTGTAAGGTTTCAATTCTCCATAAATTTACTCTATGTGATTTAGTTGACCTTGATATGACCGATATTGATGTTATCCTTTGTAAGGATTGTCTATATGCATGTTAGCTTCTATTAATTTTGGAACCCAAGTAGTTAATTTCAAATTTTCAAATGAGCCAGTCCTAGAATGGAAAGGTAGTAGTTATGTGTTTAAGGGTCAGTTCATTTGATGCCTTAAAGTTTGAAAGATGATTTCCAAAGGTTGCCATGTACATTCTTATAAGGGTTAGCGATACAAATTCCAAAGCCCCTAGTCTAGATTCGGTCATAAATGTTAATGAGTTTTCGAATGATCTACCAGTGTTCTTCTAGAAAGAGAAATAAACTTTGACATAGACCTTCTTCCAGGGTACCCAACCCATTTATATTCCTTCTTTCTAAATGGCTCCAACAGAACTAAAAGAGTTAAAGGATCAATTGAAAGACTTGCTAGACAAAGGTTTTATTAGACTACGTATATCGTCATGGGGTACTCCCATTATGTTTATTAGAAAGAACAATGACTCGCTTAATATTTGTATCGATTACCAGAAATTGAACAAAGTAACCATCAAGAATAAATATCCAATTTTGAGAATGGATGATTTGTTTGACCAATTACAAGGGGCAAGTTAATTCTCTAAAATGGACCTGTGTTCTAGTTATCACCAACTAAGGATGAGCGACTATGTCATTCCTAAGATGGCATTTAGAATGAGATGAGGCCATTACGAATTCTTAGTTATGTCATTTGGATTGACCAATGCCCCTACGACATTCATGGACATGATGCATAGGGTGTTCAAACAATATTTGGATGTGTTTATAATTGTGTTTATTGATGACATTTTTGGTTTACTCTCAGAATGAGGAGGAGCGTCTTAATAACATAGGGATTATGTTGCAAACTGTAAAAGACAAGAAATTATTTTCCAAGTTCAATAAGTGTGAGTATTGGATAAGGGAGGTTGCTTTTCTTGATCATATTCTGTCCGGCGAAGGGATAATGGTTGATCCTAAAAAAATTAAGGTGGTTAAGAATTGTCCTTGACCATTGTCCCCTTTGGATATTAGAAGATTCTTGGGCATATCCAGATATTTTAAATGGTTTTTGGAAGGATTTTCTTCGATTTCATCACCTTTGACTAAGTTGACTCAAAAGAAAGTAAAGTTCCAATGGTCGGAAGCTTACGAGAGGAATTTCAAAGAGTTGAAAGATCATCTTACTACTACTCCTATTTTGACCTAACCGGAAGGGTTTGATGGTTTTGTTGTGTATTGCGATGATTCAAGGGTTTGTCTTGGTTGTAATTTAATGCAACATGATATGGTGATAGCCTATTCTTCTGGGAAACATAAGGTTCATGAACAGAATTATCCTACTCAAGACATGGGATAAAGAGCGGTTGTATTTGCTTTGAAGTTTTGAGACACTATCATTATAGCGTCCATGTGGATGTATTTACCAACCATTAGAGTTTACAATGTGTGTTTAAGGAAAAGAATTTCAACCCTCAACAAAAAAGATGGCTTGAATTGTTAAAGGATTATGATATGAGTCTGTTATACCATCCTGGTAAGGATAATGTGGTTGCTAATACACTAAGTAGATTGTCTATGAATAGTATTGCATATGGTGAGGAAGGTAAGAAAGAATTTGTTAAGGATATTAATAGATTGGCACGTTTAGGTTTATGGTTAGTTGATTCTAATGATGGAGGTGTTCTTGTGCATAATTTCTCAGAATCATCTCTTGTGGTAGATGTTAAGGCCAAACAAGACCATGCTCCGATTTAGGTTGAATTGAAGAAGTAGATTGCCAAAAAAGCCAATAAGGCTTTTGTAACACCCCCGAAGTCCTTAGCTTGAACTACTCTGAATGATCTAAAACTTTGCACCGGAGGCTGGCCAAAAGACCCTTCATGTATCATTTTTATATTCACGATTCATGAAGACTGCTCGTGAAAAAGCCTTACATTTTGGATATTAGGAAAGGAAGGGACAACGAAAGACTCTACAGCCTGGGTGCTTATCACTATTTATGTAATGTTTATGTGATCCTTACCCCTAGGCTCTTGAGTTGGAAACCACCAAGACTGAGAATCATAAGTCATAATGTGGTTCACAGATAGTGAAGAGGTCCGTAAAGCTAAACCCTCTTAAACCTTTTGGATGGTTCGACTTTATGAGAGCCTTCACAGCCTGTGGTGGCCTTCACGACCCATGGTGGCTATCATGGACCGCTGTGGCATCCATGAAGATTTACCCCCTAGCAGGTACCAAGTCTAGGATTGCGGACAGCACTAGGGACCGTGGTGAGCTACACGTGCCATATTGGCCTTATGTGAAAGCGTTCGAGTAAATTTTAATGAAGGGAATTCCAATCTTATCCCAGCATATTCCAGTTGAACCCTCCATGTATGAGGACCAAATATAAGTCCCTTATAATACCCAATAAGATTTTTCTCTCATTCTCACTTACAATGTTATAGAGGAGCAATTGGAGAAAAGAAAGAAATCTATGGTTCAAGGACTTCGAGCAATTCATTCGAGTTTTGACCATTCCCTTGATCTTTCTACGTATGTAAGGGTGAACTAAAACATGTAATTTGTTCCTCCCTATTCCCATGATTGTGATAGATTGATTATGATTGGATTTAGTCTTCATGAATGTGTTGCTTGAGGATTTCTTTCTTAAACTTTATATGTTTTATTGATTATTGAGAAATTAATGGTTTTCCTCAAACTAGTTTCTTGAAAAAATGATTTGAACTACCTGTTTTATAAACCCTAATAGCATGATTATGGATATTAAATGTATATGCTAAGGATTGAGTCTAGAGCCTTGAATTTGTGAATGCTTGTTTGCGATTGAGATGTGAGAATGATGATATTATTGATGAATTTGATAGTGTTTTATATTTTCCTAATTGACCCAAGTGAATGGTCTCAAATAAATGTTTTCCCTAATGATTTTCTAAAATTCCCTTAAATACATGATTGAGATCGATTGGAAAATGATTGGTCGAAAGTATTGATTTGTTAGAACTGATGACCTTATAAGAATATAATTGAGTCTACCAATTTTGTTTGATTTGGATTGATTATCTTATGATCTTTGATCTTGGCAGGAGTATAGAGCATCGAATTGGGTAAGAGTAAGTAATACCTCGAACTCAACAACTATGCCACCAAAAGTAGGAGAAAACTGAACCATCAATTTAGATGTTTCCTAATTTAATGTCCATACATACTAGGACTCGATTGGTTTTGGATCCATGATAGGTTGATTTGTTCTTACCTTGTCAAGGTATTGAATGGATGTGGCAACAATGTGGATTTGTTGTACTATCACTACTCATAAGTGATGATTTTCGGATTTGAAAAACTCCCATATAGGTCTTGATAGTACTCTAATTGTATTGGATTAGATTGGATTGTATATGATTAGTCTCTGTCTAAATCATATTCTTGTTTATACTTAGGACATCTTGATTGAGTTGTTTAACTCCCTGATACTGATTTGATTCTACTTGATTAATGTTTCATTTGACTATATTACTTACTCGTATATTCCATGTACTGACGTCCATTTAGACCTATATCATTTTATGATACAAAGAAATGTACTAGTGATATCAACTGGCACATCGTTAAAAATCTATTCTTATTCATCTTATTGGTGAGTCCTCTTTTCTTTTGGAGGATACCACATTTATCTTTCTAGATTTTCAGTTTAGTTTTTGTCATTTGATTTGAAGTAGCCACAAACCTTTTATTGGCCCCACTTAGGCAGTTGATAGAGGATTCTTAGACTAGATTGTAGATCTTGTAGATTGGTTTTGCCTCTTTTGGCTAGTTTGATTCATACTAGTCTTGTTGATTTGATTGTTTGAAGGATTGTTGGCCTATGGACTAATCTTATGAGTAGTTTTCTTAATGAGTTAAGTTTTCCACTGATGGAGTGTTAATGAATAAATGTTTGATTGGACCAAGTGATTTTCTTGGGGACCAGTAATGGTCTTCTAGTGCCAGACACACCTCGGATACCCTTCTAAGGCATGAAAAACATGGTATTAGAGCACAGAGTTCAAGATTTCAAAGGAGTCTATGAAGCCATGTCTGGTAGAGTCTAACTTAGTGGTATGTTATGCACAACCCTTATAATTAGGAGGCTATAAGATATTAGGAAATTTTTTCACTTCTTTATACCTTTAGTTTGTGATAAAGAGTTTTAACTCTAAAAAGTTCCTTCCTAATTCGTACATTACACATTTTTAGATAATGCCACTTAAATGTACCACGAGTCAGAGAAACACCACCAGTAATGAGGTTTTATAGTTTGAGATGCCTCAACCGTCAGGAGTGAGAAATAGGGGCTAACCTGCAAGGTCTACTGAGGCACCCAAGAGTGTAATACTCAGTCAGCACCAACTTCAGAGGCAGATTTCTGAGTGGCAATTGGTATGCTCACTCAGTTGGTAGCTTCCCGAAATGGTAGCCAGAGTTTACCAACTCCTAGATTTAGTTCTCAAGAGTCATCTACAACTATAAGGATTAGAGATTTTCTAAGAATGTTCTAAGGCTAAGGAGGACCCCCAGAACATTATCGATAAGATGTGGAAAATACTAAAAGAAATGCATTCTACTAAAATTGAGAGGGTTAAGTTGGTTTCCTATCAACTCAAAGATGTTGCTAATTTCTAGTTTAACCAATGTAAATAATGTAGAGGTGAGGATGTGGAGCCTGCTATTTGGGATGAGATTTTGAGGGAGCATTCTTGGATCACTTCTTTCGCCATGAGTTAAGGGAAGCAAATGTGGAAGAATTAGTGAATCTGAGGCAAGAAGGGCTGACTATGAAGGACTACAGTCTTAAGTTTATCCATCATTCCAGAAATGCTTTAGGGATGGGTATAGATGTAAGGTCTAAGATGATGAAGTTTGTCTCTGGACTGGGAAAACATATGAAGAACTTTTGCAAAGAATTGTTACTAATTTCTGACGGGGATATTTCTAGGTTTATGGTGTATCTTTAGCAGGTATAGGATGACAAGAGGAAAGAAAAGGAAGAGCACTTGAGTAAGAAGGAAAAAATTAGTAGGATAAGAGAATTAGTAAAGACATATTAAGGGCATTAGGTCCTTTTTTAGAAGAGGTCTTTCAATTATGCCCCATCAGCGGCAAGTGTACCTATGCCGTATTATAGGTACTACCAGTAGGGACAGAGTCACCAAAGTTCCAATGCCCAGGTTTTTCAATCCCAGGCTAGTGTGTCTTAAGGTTCATAGAGAAATCCACCTTGTTGTAACTGAGGTAAGCTCCATCAAGAAAAGTGAAGGGAGGGAAGGAATGGATGTTACAAATGTGTCCAAGTTGCCATTTTAAGAGATAGTGTCTGACATGGGGCAACAGATCCCAGCCTTTTACCATGGGACCCCCGGCTAGAGTTAATCAAGGAAGTACTACTTCAGGTATAAGGACAGGTGCAATAAGTGTCTATGCCATAGGTAGCCGCCAAGATCAAGAGAACTCCCTAGACATTGTGATGGGTATGATTTAAGTCTTTACTCTTGATTGTTATGTTTTGATGGATCAGTGTCCCACGTTATTATTTGTATCTCTTTATGTGGCTAGTAGATTTAATAGAATTCCTAAGTGTCTTCTTGAGCCTTTAGTGTATCTACTCGTATTAGTAGTTGAGAGTGTTTATAGAGATTGTGATGTGTCTATCTATCACAAGGATATCATGGATGACTTATTTGAGTTGGACATAGTTGATTTTGATGTGATTATTGGCATGGACTGTCTATATGCTTGTTATTCCTCTAATGATTGTAGGACTCCGATTGTTAAGTTCAGTTTCCCTAATGAGCCTGTCTTAGAATGAAAGGTGTATCTTTCCACTATTAAGAAACAAAAACTATATTTTATGTATTTATTGAGATTCTGAAGTATAACTATTTTTAAAGAGAATGTAATGATCTGGAGATTAGTCATGTTAAAATGAGTAAGGTTAAATGAGACTAAATAAGATATTATTTTTTTGTAAATGCACATTATTATATGAGTTTAGGAGTTGTATTAAGCACCAATATGCATAAAAATTTAGATAAATCAAATCCCATAATCTACATAGCCAGCATATGATAATATTGTGTAATTGGCTCGGGCAATTCTTCAATTAAGTCTCCGATACGGACTACTATTGGATCCATGAGATAAGTTGTGTCCCTTACCCTGGCAGGGTATTGGATATATCTGGCAATGACATTAGTTTGTTGTACCATCACTTTGTGATGGTTTTCCATTAGAGAAACTCCCCAAAGAGTAAAATATTACTTTCATATTGAGTTGCATTCACTTACTTGTATTTTGAAAAACATTGACTTACTTTGATATTTGCATGCTTCATTACGATTAAGTATTCAGTGAGTTGTTTCCTTTCTCCTATTTTATATATTGTATATTCTATGTACTGACATCTTTCGATGGTGCATAATTTTATGATGAAATACAGGTATTAGAGATCTACATTAGGTATATCATTGAAGATTACATTCATCTAGCTTATTGGTGAAACCTCCTTGCTTTTAGAGGTGCTCTTATAAATATCCTCATTATTTGTTATTTATTCTTGAGATACTTGTGCGCCTGTCCTGGTACCTATCCTGAGTCATTTAGAGGATTCATAGATATAGACATAGAGATAGATAAAGTTGAGTTAGTTAAACCTTTAAGAGTCTATTTAAAAACAATATTTCATTTTATATTGAGACATTTAGTTTTGCGATGCGAGAGTTAACTTTTTGTGTATATTATATGCTCGCACTTATGATTATATTTCTATTTAGTTGCGTCTTCTTCTGAGTAGTTATCTAGACCAAGGGTTCACTTGAGAACCAACACTGAGTTCTGAGTGTCGTCCACGCCTAGGGAGTAGAGGCGGTGCGTGAAAAATATTTTATCAGAGCACAGAGTTCAAGAGTCATATAATGTCTATAAAGTCAAGTCTAGTAGATTCCTCCTAATTGGTGTGCAGCACGCGATATCTATAATAGGGAGGCTATAGGTTAATTCAATCCCCAAAACGAACAAACCTCATTATTAAAACACAGGAAAAGAACGAAATGCCTCTTTTAAAAATTGACTGGACTTGTCTCATGGGGACCTTTCACGGTCCGTGTTCTCACAACAGCCTGTGGGGGGTCCTATTGTAAAGGACTTGGGAAAATAGGACCTCTTTTTGGATGTTTGCGGGATTGGTCTCTAAACTTTCTTCACGGATGACCTTCACAGTCTGTGAAGGGCATCACGACCTATAAAATGTGGCCAAGGTGTAGTTCTATGGATGTCCTGTAGAGTGATCACTACAGGAACATACCACAGTCCGTAGAGGGATACACGATCCGTGGTGGTTCTCTATGGACCTTTCCTTAGGAATTTTCCTAAGGCGTTAGGGAGGGGTCACTAGAGAGGGGTTCACAGCCCGTGGTGCTCACCACGGTTTGTGTTCCCTTATCATGGTCCCTTTCCTACTGGTCTGAGTCTCTAAATCTCCACCATGATTTCTCACCACTGTCCGTGGTACTTACAATGGCCCGTGATGGCCATAAGTGGTTTGCACTTGGTGCCAGTTTCCTGCATTTTCATTCTTTGTTTCTTATTTTAGGACTTTCCAAATTTCTAGAGTCTTACAATATCTCCCCCTTGGGAACATTCATCCTCGAATAAGAATCACCAGCATAGAAAGGGACATAACACGAGAACTAGCAACCTAACATAAATACAATGACACATAAAATGCATAAAACATGGGACCTTTCAACTTCATAAAAATGCATGCATATGAAGAGTTAAGAAAATTGAAACATAAGAGTTCTAAAAACTCAAGCATGAATAACTTAGTACCTTAGGCTTGAATATAATGAAAGAGATGAGGGTAACATTTCATCATATCCGCTTCCGATTCCCATGTAGTACTTTCAACTTATTGATTTTTCCAATGGAGTTTAATGGATGCATCTTCTTTTTTCCTCAATCTCTTGACTTTTCAGTCAAAAATCTCAATCGGGACCTCTTCATAGGTCATATTCTCTTCAACGTTCACTATATCCAAAGGAAAAATAGAACTAGGATCACCCACACATTTTCTCAACATAGTCACATGGATCACTGGATGAACCATAGTCATCTCCAAATACAACTCCAACTCATAAGCAACCTTGCTAATACATTTCAAGATTCTATATGGCCCCACATAACTGGGCTCAATTTCTCTTTGTTACCAAACCGAACAACACCCTTTATGGTGAAACCTTCAAGTACTCCTAATCATCCACATTAAACTCAAGATCCCTTTTCCTAGTATTAGAATTTAATTTTTGATGACTTTGAGCTATCTTCAATCATTCCCTAATGACTGTCACCTTCTTCAGAGCATCAAACACCAAATCGGAGCCAACCAAGGTCATCTCACCTACTTGAAACTAACCAACCAGAGATCTACATTGTCTCCCATACAAGGGCTCAAATAGTGTCATCTCAATGGTTGAGTGATATCTATTGTTGTAGGAAAATTTGATGAATGGTAGATGATCATACAACCTCCCTTTGAACTCCAAAACACAAGCCCTTAAAATATCCCTAGTGTTTGAATTATCGTTTTAACTAGCCCAATGATTTTAGGATGGAATGTGGTGCTTAACTTCACCTTAGTACCATGAATCCTTTGAAACAATTTCCAAATATGAAAAGTGATTAGGTACCACAATTCGAAATAATCGACAATGGCACACCATGCAACCTCACTAACTCTCTGTTAAGACTTCCTATGTTATCAAAGATTATGCTAAGTTGTATGTACTTAAGTTGGTAAGACTTCATGTTGTGCCCTTGTCCATCATATCGGATTGAGGTACCTAATTCACTTCACAGTTTTGGAGGTTGTTTCAAAAGGGTCTCGGTACAAAGGTTAAGTTAAGTACCGCTTTTCACCATCAAATTGATAGTCAAGACAAAACAATGATCCAGAATTTAAAGGATATGCTAACGGCGTGTGCTATTGATTTTAAAGAAAGTTGGGATGAAAATTTGCCATCGATTGAGTTTGCTGCATTGTATGGGAGGAGATGCAGATCCCTGGTGGAATGGTTTGAAAATGGTGAAATAGTGTTGATTGGCCTAGATTTAGTAATCGATGATATGGAGAAGGTAAGACTCATAAGGGAGAGGTTTAAGATGACTCAAAGTCATCAAAAGTCATATTCCAATGTTAGGATAAGAGAGCTTGATTTTTAAGTAGATGATTGGGTCTATTTAAAGGTTTCACCCATGAAGGGTGTAACGCATTTTGGCAAGAAAGGGAAATTAATTCCTAGATACGTTGGACCTTACACGGAATTGAGACGTTTTGGAAAAGTGGCTTATGAGTTAGATTTGCCATTTGAGTTAGCTATTGTTCACCCGGTGTTTCATGTGTGTATTTTAAGGAAGTTTGTAGGTGATCCAAACTCCATTGTGCCATTAAAAGATTTAAGTGTTGAGGAAAATTTGACTTATGAAGAAGTTATGGTGGAAATGTTAGACCAGCAAGTTAAGAAGTTAAGAAACAAGGTGGTTCTGTCCACTAAAGTGTTATGGAGGAATCAAAAAGTAGGAAGTGCTACTTGGTAGGCGGAGGCGGATATGATGAAACAATACCCATACCTCTTTCCCTCTACTAAAGCCTAAAGTAGTAAGTAGGTAAATTGAACCATCCTATGTCATTCATATGCATGCATGTTCATCAAAGAGTTGATTTTATGTTGAGTTGAAGTTTTCATGTTCTATGCATTTTCAAGTGTCCTTATGTACATGTTTGGTTTGTAGTCCTTTTTCCCATGTACTTCCTATATTAGTTGAATCTCATTCGAGCACGAATGTTCCCAAGGGGGACATATTGTCATATTCCTCAAAATGCTCATAATTACCTTACGAATTCCTTGGGAATAAGCCGCTCATGTAACGTATTATCCTTATTCTTTTTCGCAAGTCCGAGTTTGAAATGTCGATTAGGGGGTCAAAGACTATGGAGAAATAATTTCGGGGGATTTTTAATACTCGTGTATTGAAAGATGATTTTTGTCAAAAATTGCACAACACTGTGAGGTGCGTGGCAGCTCCGTATCGCCCACTTTTTCCCATTCAATTTTAGTTTTCCCCGAGTCAAAATATGGCCAAAATATAATTTCCTAAAAATTGGCCTATCTAGGAGCAGCTCCGCGTCATGGACCTGGGAGATGTTTTTCGTTCGAATTCAGTTTTTAAGTAAGGGCACTTTAGACTTTTCTCTAGTTGTTAGTTAATGAGCTAGACATTTTATGGCCTAATTCTACTTTATAAACTACTCTAAACCCTTAATTTCATTCATTCTTCTATAATTCACCTACTTAAATATTTCTCTCTGTACAAGAGTCTCTGAAGGACTTTGTTGAAGACTTTCAAGAAATTCACTCAAGCTCTCCATCAAATATCTCAAATGCTTCTAAATTCTTTTGTCATCTCACTCAAGGTATGTGGGGATTGATTCATAGACTCTTTTCACCCATGAAGTCCCAAAGATTTCTCAAGTTTTCATTCAATTTACAATTGATTATGAACCTTAGTTTTGATGAATTGCATTGAGCTGATTTGATTTCATTTTTAAATGTTATCAATGATCTGTATATGCATGTTCTCATATGAATTGCATGATGTCAAGTCGATTTATAGATTCCCACGCATAAGCCTATATTTTCAAGCTATGATTATAAATTTAAGATGAGTTTACGAGTTGATTATGAGATAAATGATTTTCAAAGAAAGTTTTATATGAGTTAAAGTTGAGATTATGCTTCTAAAGTTAAAGTTATGATGATGATTAGAGTTAAGATCAAAAGATGTTTTAAGATGGTGATAAGGGCAATTCTCACCAAAGTTATAGATGCTTCTGAATCACTAAATAGATAATCTATTCCTAATATGTTTTAAAGATGGATTTATAGGTAGTTACTATCTTTCCATACTATAATATGATTATTTTTTAATGAGTTTCCATTGGGATATTGACTAATCACCAAGAGGACTTCTAGGTGGTGTTTGGTCGAATAATGTAGTTGATTATCCAAGAGAATCCTCGTAGCAACCTAAAGTTTCAAACTACGTTATCGACGTAGGTTGCCTTCATGTCCTAGCTACTGAATCCACATAGCCCAGTTGAGTTGAATTACCTTTAGATTATGTCTTGGCACGGTAGCCTCCCATATTTCGATACAAGAGTCATCGTCCTGTCTTAATGCAGGAGTCATCAGATTTCATGCAATAGCTCATATGGTCTTAGTTTTTGGTTAAAGGTCCTATTCCACACAAGTTCAAGTTAAAGATATGGGATGTAAAGTTATGAGTTGAAAGTTGAAGTTCTTATGATATGCATTGTCCATGGGTTCCATATGTTTTACGTTGCTTTTGAACTATACTCATGCTCGTTTTAAGTGATCATACTTCCTATGATATATTGATTACGTTATTTATTTGTTCATACATATATCACATACTTAATACATTCAAATGTATTAACGCATATTTTGCCTACATTGTCTCATAATGTAGGGATAGACGACACTCATGATCACCACACTTGTGGCTAGAGATTTGCTTTAGATTTCAAAGAAGTTGGTGAGTCCTTATTCTACCGAGGACAAGACTTTTATTCATCTTACTATTGTTAACACTTTTTCTATTGTTACGGTGAGCGAAGAGCTTATCCTAATCCCCAGTCAAAGACTAGACTAGAGGCATGTTTAGATGATATTATGGTATAGTCCGGTTGGATATTTATAGAGTTGATCTTCCTTAGTCCCATTCCCCACTTAATAATTACTTCAAATCATATTTATTTTTTCTTTACCTTATGTATGTGATGTATTCAAAGATGTATTATGGTGTGGGTCCCTTATATCCCAATCGTCATTTTAGAACTAGGCCCTAGGTCGGGTCGTGACACCCGTATGATCCATTGTATGTTATTGTTCAAGAATTCAATTTTGAAGTCAAGGATCATAAGAGTTGTGAAAATTAGGTTGCATATCATTTATCTAGACTTGAGTCCAACATGATGGTGTCCAGAGAGAATGAGATTGAAAAAGCCTTTTAAGATGAGCCGATGATGGTGGAATCTATTAGTTCCCTCCTGTGGTAGGCCAATTTTGCTAACGTTGTAGTATACAAGGTTCTTCCCAACAAATTGAATTTTTACCAACGCAAAAGGTTTCTTTATTATGCAAATAAATACTTTTGGGATGCGTCATATCTATTTATAGAATGTGTAGACCATATGAACCGGAGGTGTGTTCAGGAAGTTGAGGTTGGAGCTATCCTTCATGCTTTTTATGCATCACCGATCGGTGGCCATCATAGTGGGATACAACGACTGCTAAGGTACTCCAAAGTAGCTACTATTTTCGTACCTTATATAAAGATTCCAACACACTTGTTAAAAAGTGTGATCAATTCCAAAAACAAGGAGGCGTATCTCAGCAACATGAATTACCATCACTCAGATCTTAGACATAGAATTACTTTTTATGTGGGAGATTGATTTCATGGGCCCTTTTGTGAGTTCCTTTGGAAACAATATATTGGTCGCAGTTGATTATGTGTCAAAATTATTAGAGGCAGTGGCCTTACCTAACAATGAGGGTCAAAGTTTTGTTCAATTCCTCAATAGCTTTATATTCGCAAGTTTTTTCATTTCGCGTGGTATTATTAGTAATGGTGGGTATCATTTTTGAAACCGTGTGTTTTCTTTTCTTCTAAGAAAATATGGTGTAAAACACAAGGTTACCACACCTTATCACCCACAAATGAGTGGTCAAGTTGAAGTATGAAATAGGAAGATAAAGGGCATCTTAGAAAAGACGATGAATGCTAATAGATCTAATTGGTCCCGAATATTGGAAGACACCTTGTGTGCTTATAAAACTTATTACAAGACACCGATTGACATCTCCCTATATCAATTGGTGTTTGGTAAGGCTTATCACCTTCCAGTAGAGCTTGAACATAAATCTTTAAGGGTATTGAAGACCATGAACTTAATTTAGGAAGTTGTATTGAAGGATAGAGTTGACAACCTTCATGCTTTGGAGGAATATCGACTTTGATCTTATTAGAGCTTAACTCTTTAAAAGAAGAATGAAAAAATGTTATGATGCTCGAATTCTTCAACGGGACATTAAAATTTGTGATCTTAGGTTGCTCTACCATTCTCAGCTTTGACTCTTTCTTAGAAAGATATAATCAAAATAGTCCAGCCCTTTTAAAGTGACCCATGTTTTTGAAAATAGGGCTATTAAAGTTGAGAATAATTAGGGCTCGAAATTAAAAGTTAACAAACAAAGACTAAAGTTGTACTTCAAAGAAGCCCCGGGTGTGGCAATGATAGATATGGTGCATTTGGATAATGCTTGATAGCGTTTGCACGTCATGCCATAATGTATACCAAGGCGCTTCTTGGGAGGCAACCTAAATTTCTAGTGGTTTTAGAATAAGATGTATTCATTTGTAGTTTGAAGTTGGAGGTGACTGAAGAAGAAAAATGGGCGAGCAGTTAAGGAAAAAATCTATCTGTCGAATGGGATCGACGAGCCTGACAAACTTTAGCCTTAGAAGTGAAGATGCTACTGTATGATTAGGAGAGCTCAGCCACACTTTATGAGCTACCAAATAGATTCAGCGAGCTATCTTTGGCTCACCTTTGAGTTGCTTAGAAGGCTCAACTAGCTTTAGAAAATATGTGATTTTTTGTGAGAAAATCCTCAATTTTGCGAGTTGCACAATAGTTAGGCGTGTTGGCCTCTCCTTAAACTTTATGTTACACCCCGTACTTTTGTACCTTGGAACGAGTTCTTAAGTTTCTTGAAAGGATCTTAAGCTTCTTAAGTTTCTTAAGGTTTCCTAAAGTTTCTTAAAGCTTCTAAAAGCTTCTTAAGAATTACCATGTGAGCCGGATAATCTATAACGCAATCAAATAACTCTAAGGAAAGGAGAATGAGATACACAATAGTAGAAAAGATTGGAAATAGAGATATAAGAATCCTGAAGAATTTGGAGACCGAATAATGAGTCGTAGGACTCGACTTATTTACATAAGCTACCAACTTGGAAATATTACATACATAAGATAATTGAGTACATACCAAGAATATGTAGTAAGGATTACATAGGTTCATAAAGTAATATGAGATTACGAAACCATGAGAGGCAACAAAGAGTTCCACCTGGCAGCAGGAGAGAGTGCCACCTGGCAGCATGAGAGAGTGCCACCTGGCAGCATGAGAGAGTGCCATGTGGTAGAAGCTGGAGCAATGGTGTGTACCCTACATGCCACGTGGAATCCCGTCATTGGAGGAAGGAATGTGTTGGCCCAATGAGGGCTTGACGTGTGCCAACACTTAGGGCTTGACATGTGTCACCACTTAGGGTATGACATGTGTCCCCTTCTAAAGTGTCCTATATATATATATATATATATATATATATAATTGATGAATTTAAGTTTATCTTTATCCTATAAGTCATCTTATCTCCACAAAAGTTGTAGATAAAAAGAAGAGAAGAGAAACTTAAGCTAGAGAGAAGAAAGAGCTACGGTTTTGGGAGGAGAAAAAGGTAAGTTCTCCGATTTCTTTCCATGAATTAATTATATGGGGTATACTAATAAGGTATGAAGGTGTTATTAATATAAATTTATGGTTTGTAGCAGCCCTAAATGGACAAAAAATAGCCATGAAGTTTCAGTCGTGCTAGAAGAGCTTCTGAGGTGAGTTTTGGCGAGTTTCGGGCAAGGTAAGGTCTTACTTTTAAAATTAGAGTTTATGATGTTTTTATGAGTTATATTACATGTCTTAAATAATGTTGGAAGTGGAAAGATTACATAAGGATGATTGATGTTAGAAACAAAGTAAATTGAAGTGGTTATAGCTAATCGAAGTCGAGTAGTGGGTTGTCGTTGTGGTGCTGCGAGTGCAGATGGTTAGGTTGTGTGTTGCAGGAATTTAAAGTATTTGAAAAAGGGTGTGGTTGCTTCTGGTTGCATCCACATGATCCTCCGTTTCGTATGGTAAAAGATTTTACAAAATAAAGGCTAAGAACTCCATTTTGGTATCGTAGTTCAGAGCTAGTTGTTTGGAGTTGTATTGGGTAAGGTTGAAGTGATATATTTATATATATGCTGCTGGTTGTTGTTGTTGGTTGTAGAGTTGGAATTCTAAAGTGAAAGGTTATTAATCTTAGTATTACTCTCATGTTAAATAGGTTCAAAAGACGACGAGGTGAAAATGGGTGAGAGTAATCCGTAAGAGGTATGTAAAGCTAACCATTCCTTCTTTTGGCATGTATTTGGTATAAATATGTAAAGCTAACCGTTCTTTCTTTTGCCATGTCTTTGGCATAAGTATGTAAATCTAACCGTTCTTTCTCTTGGCATGTTTTGACATAAGTATATAAAGCTAATCTTCCTTTTTGTCATGGTTTTTATGAAACAAGTATATGACTTTTCTATGATTCCAAGGAAGTTCCTATTCGTAGAGACACTAGGATGGCTAACTTCTTAATTTTCCAAAAGATATTTTATCGTGCCTAGATACGTGTATATGATTCCAAAAGTTCTATTTGGATATAACTCATAGTGATATTCAGAAGGTACTTTATACGACTCTTGTCTTGATTTTTGAATAATAGCTCATTTTGTTAACTCCATCGAGTCTCAAAAATGATTTAATGTGCATTTAGTTTCTCACTACTCCACTCGTGGATTCCTCAATTCTTCCTTCACTGAGCTCGGGTCAAGTTTTGTTATAGTGAATACTTCTCTGCATCGTTCACCGTGCTCCACGTGAGGGGCCGGTAGGCCCTGTACATGGGTTTGATTTGTGGAGTTATGATATTCCATGTACACATATGATATGATATGATCTGATATGACCATCTGATATGATATGATTTATTATGGAGATATTCCTTAATCTGGAGTTATGATGTGCTGTGGCGCTAGTGATGGGGCAGTGACCACCATTTGTTCACCGAGTCCCATAATGGGGCTGGATATGGCATATGTTTTTCTGCATATATTATCTATGGTTATGAAAAGCATTTTGATATTCTGGATATTTTGCTCATTTTTTCACCTTTTATTCTGGTAATGGCTTTACCTATTACAGTCCATGCTTAACATACTTGGTAAATTATTCGTATTGACCCCCTTTGTTCAGGGGCTGCATTACATGCCAGTAGGTACAGACGCTCGTTTTGTTGATCTGCTCGCTTAGGACATCCACCCTGTTGGTTGGCAGTCCTTTGTTTGGAGCCCTATTTTGGTACTAACTTTTCTATTTTACATTTATACATGTTGGTTAAGGGTACGATGGGTCCCTGTCCCATCATATGACTAGGTTATCATTCTATAAAGGTCTATAGACGTGTGATGTGGATTATGTATATATGTTTTGGGCTTTGGTTCCGTGATGGCCTTAACGGCCCTCTTGTGCTATGTCTGTTCTCATGCTCTCTCTAGCGACCCCTTTTTGATTTCTACTTTTGTTCATTCTGCTAACACGCTAAGTGGGGCTAAGCGTATATATGGGTGCCCAACTCAGGAACTAGTCACGACCTACGAAGTTGGGTCGTGACACTTTGCAATCTAAATTCTTTCTAGAAAAACTACAGATAACGGTAAGCTTGGCAATGAAGGATGACTCGTCCACCAGATTTGGCAAATTCTAGCGGGCTCGCCAATTTGCTTTGCACCTTGCATTTTCTCAGCCACACTTTTTGGCATTGTGATTCCTAAAGGGTGACTGGTAATTAGTTAGCGACGTTAATAGGACCTCTCCAACTTCACCACCTGAATAGAATTGAAGGGACCCTTTTCTATTTAAATTCTAACTTTTCAAATTCTGCTACTTTTTCTCCCTTACACTGTTCACCTTCCCTCTTTCTTCTATTTTAATCTAATCTTCAACAATTTTTTAATTTTATCATTTCTCTGTGGATTTGTGTGGACTTGCATCGCTTGAGTTCCTTACCCTAGTTTTCATCATCTAAGTACAATTACAAGGTTATATTTCTTAGTTTTTCTTTGTCCATACTGAATTACTAAGTGACTACACTGTGATTTTGATTTTTCCTCTTTTCTCAGTAATATCGTGAATACCAACTTGATCTTGTTGCTACTATTTGATAAAATTTCTAATTATCATAATTTTGTACTGGGTTTGTGAATGGGTAATTGCGGTTTGTCATTGAAAATGTTGAATCGATTGCTTAGCATCCTACTCATGTTGTAGTATCATTGGGTCTATGAATTTGTGATTGCAATTAGTGGTAATTATGGCTATTGTGATATGAAAGCAATTTGGTCTGAGTCATACATGATTCGGTTAAGTCTAAGTAACCCAATACCTAAAAAATAAAATAAATTGCCCAATGATAGATGGGTGATGTCAGTCCTAAAGGTGAATATGTCATTTTATGGTGGTTGTATTAGTCTCGTAGGAAGTATGAGTACCTACTTTTTCCCCCCAAGAATAGAACCTATACGAGGTTTTCACCTGTTGTGCACAGCTAGGGGTTGAGCAGTACCCCCAAGCTTATTATACATGAAAATAAAAAATAGAAGGAGGGGGGACATAAACCTAACCTCCGATCCTATAGTGGTTCATAAGTCGATTAACCTACTAATATCAGCCAACTTATACCTGATACAATATGGTGCTTTCTAAATACTAGAAAAAGGGGTACAGACCCTATGAGTGGACTCCTCTCTATTCACAATATTTAGAAAAGCAACAAAGGAGGGAGACTCTCCCCTTTATAATTTAATACTAACTTAATATTCTTAAAGAGTTAAGAAGTACTTAGTTCCAAATTAAGTAGTAAAACTGGAGAACTCATGATATTAACTTGTTCTTCTAGAGTCGTCGTCATCTTCTAAATTATCGATTCTAGGTTAGTCGAGTTCAAGAAAGTCCTAACCTAAAGTTTTTCAAAAGAGCTATAATTAGCCACAGTGAAGAACCAGCAGCAGCAGCACATCAAGTATGGGGATTTCATGTTGGTGTTTGATCAATAGCACATCAAGTATGGGTATTTCATATGGTGTTTGATCTTCTTGACTAATTTGGATTAGAGGAACTCCAAGGTGATGCAATCTGCGTCTCCATGGGATCTGCAGGTGCTGGAAAATTATCTTATCCATTGTTGGAGGTTGCAGTATTTATAGGTGTTTCTCTGTAGGTCAGTATGCAATCTGTAACTCTATGAACATGTTGAGTGTTGTTGTTGATAGATGTTGGTGTTATGTGTTGCTTTTATTGATGGTGTTGGATTGTACAACTGCATTTCTGCTAGTTACAAATTATTGGATGTTGAAGATGTTTTTGTTGGGTGCTGCATCTTTGTTGGTATCAACCTTTAGATTCTTGGACTCTACAGTTACTGGAATCATGCTGGAGCTCCATAACCAAGTGCTACAACACTTTAGTGTGCCTGCACAAAGAAACAAACAATGTATTTCCTAGTGTTGGCTGAAGTGATGCAGATTAGTCATGTACCTGCACAGCAAAAACAAAGAAGAAATAACTACTCTAGTCCTCACCTCTACTGTTAAGGTGATTATTCTAGGAAAGCAATAAATAAGGGAGACTCTCCCCTATACAAAACTTCTAACTATGAAATTATACATAAAGAGTTCTATACTACAATTACAGATAAGATATATATGTCATGGAGGTTTTTTGATCCTCTTCAGTTTTGTCCTTCTAAAATTTGCCATCCCTATTTTGTCTAATATGTAGTATCCTCTTGTTTCCTTTGGAAGTTGTTGAACATTGTAGACTTGGAACATACTGTCTACACTGTGGCTGTGCTTGGAAAGAGTATTTGTAGCAAAGTTAGCTTCTCTATAGATGTGGCTACATTGAAAGTAATCCAGCATTATAATCAGCTCCTACATGTCTATGATGTAGTTCTTGATTGTCCAAGGTGGTGTGATCTCTTGTTTTAGCCATTTCACAAGTAATTCAGAATCAACCTCTAAGAAAACCATGTTGTAGCCATGTTGAATGCACCAAGTGATGCCCATCAAAGCAGCCTGCACCTCAGTTTGGTTATTAGATACAAATCCAAGTGGTGCAGCAAAGGCATAAATGAGCTTTCCTTTGTGATCTCTTAGGATGCCTCCATCTCCAATTCTTCCAGGATTCTCCAAAGCACTTCCATCAGTGTTAAGCTTAACCAAGTTGTAAGCAGGTTTGTGCCAACTAACTTGGATGATTTTCATTTCATGTTTGCATCTCTCCACCATAGCTATTAGCCCCTTCTAGTCACTTGGCCAGCTAATGTAAGTGAAAGCTGTGAAAATTAGCATATAGAGGTCTTTGATGACAGAAAATCTCACTCTAATACTGCTTGACTTTTTGCATCCATATTTGCTAGCACATCTATTCTTCTATAGGTTGCAAAAAATAAATATAGGAGTATCTTGCAATAAGAGTTTATGTACCTCATTATTTGGTTTATACAGCCACCATTTCATCAACTTACTTCTCATGGGGCTACTTCTATGTTGTATACCCTAAGAGTCAGAAAAATACTTTTATATGTGTCTAGCAATATGTCCAGAGATAAATATGTGATCTATAGTGTTCCACCCTGGCCTGTAGCAGCAAGAACACTGAGCAGGTGCATGACCAAAGTGTTCAATACTTTTATTTGTAGGCAGCTTGCTTTTGAGAGTTCTCCAAATAAGGAAAGATATCTTGAAAGGGATATGCCTATGCCATATATTATTATCAGTCATGGTTTTGTTCCTTTTTAGCCTGATGTGGTTCTTGGCTGAAGCATAAGTTAACTTGCCATCTTAGGTCAGTTTCCAGCAGGCTGTATCTGAGAGGTCAGGTTGATACTTGAAGGAAAATTGAGGATCTTATGTATAAAGTGCTGTGGTGCTTGCTGTCTCACTTTCTCTTCATTCCAGCCTCCATTAACCAAGAACTTAGAGACAGTGATATTGTTAAGTCTAGGTAGATGGTCATTGTGGTAGGCTAGGCGGCCAATTCCTAATCAATCATACCACCAAAAGCTAAAAGAACCTGAATTAATGTGCCACTATATATGAGGTTCAATGTCAGATTTATTTGTCATCATATGCTTCCACATAAGTGATTGACCTGTGTCCTATTTCTTGATTACTGGATGAGCCCTTTGGCAGTACTTGGCCCTCAAGAAGCTCCCCCATAGAGTCTTCTTATACCTGAAGGTCCACCATTGTTTGTACTACAATGCTAGGCACACATCTTTAAGATTTTTTATACCAATACCTCCTTCTTCTGTTGGATAGCTGAGGATCTCCCATGAAGCCCAATGGTATTTCCTCTTTTCTTTATCCCATCCTGAAAAGAAGTTTTCTATAAGAGACTTTATTTGTTTGAGGGCAGTGGCAGTAGGAGTGATAGAAGATAGAAGATTAATTGGGAGAGACTGCAACACATACTTTACAAGAGGAGCTCTCCCTCCATAGCTGAGGACTTTGGTCTGCCATTCTCTAATTCTAGAGGTCACTTTAGACACCATACTAGTAAAGTAAATGATCCTTTGTCTTCCAATATATAGAGGATATCCTAAATAGGTAATAGACCATGAGTATGCTTCAATTCAGTGATAGAAGTGATCCTTGACATAATCTCAGGATTGGTATTCAAAGGGAGCATGCATTGACTATTCTCTTTGTTAATAAGCTGACCTGAACTTTTTTCATACCTCTGGAATGTCTTCATGATCAATTTGAGAGAATATTTGCAAGTTGAAGTAAAGATGATTATATCATCAGCAAAGCTCAGATGATTAATCAAGGGGCCCTTATTCTCCATGTAAAAACCTCTGTACAGGTAATGTTGATGCAGATGAGAGAACTTCAGCACCTATTACAAAAAGGGCAGGGGACAATAGATCTCCTTGTTTGAGGCCTCTTGTAGAATGGAAAAAACCATGCCTACCACCGTTCACAATAACGGAATACCAATTATTGGCCATTAACCTCCAAACCATATCTATAAATAATTCTCCAAATCCTATCCTTCTCAAAACATGGCATATGAATGACCAATACACTCTATCATAGGCTTTGTCCATGTCTAGTTTGATAACAACATTATCACCAATCTTAGGTCTTTTAATGTTGTGAATGATTTCTTGTGCCATCATGACATTTTCAGAGATGTTTCTTCTCTGGACAAATCCTGACTGATTTTCAGAGATTAGATGAGAAAGAATGGGAGCTAATCTGAGGCATAGAACCTTAGAAATGACTTTATTAATAAAATTACTAAGGGATATGAGCCTGAAGTCTGAAATCTTATTAGGATGAACTACTTTTGGAAGTAGAACCAAACATGCATTTAAGATGAACTTGGGAAGAGAATGACCACAGAAAAAGAATTTCACCAAGTTTAATAATTCATCACTAATGATATCCCAGCAAGTATGGATGAAATTGCCATTAATTCCATCTGGACCTGCAGCAGATACATCACTAAATGAAAAAATAGCTTCTTTCAGCTCCACTTTAGTAGGCATAGCATTAAGGAACTAATTTTGCTGATCTGTGATGGTGTTGGGAATGCACCTTAGAATATCTTCATTGATGACCTCTTCCTTACCAGTAAAGATCTTCTCAAAGTAGTCACATGCTGTAGTAGCTATATTCTGATCTCCCTGAATGGTGTTATCTTGATCATCAGTAATCTGATGGATGAATAATCTTCTTCTCCTTCCTCTTATGATGGTATGGAAGTATTTGGAATTGGCATCTCCCTCCTTAAACCACTAAAGCTGAGTTTTTTATTTAAGGATTGATTGCTCAGTCTTTAGGTATTTAATATATTGAGCATTCACTTGATTCAGCTTGATCTTGTTGTCTTTAGAGTTGTCCTGGATGAGAGAATCTTCCGCTTGCTTTACCTTCTCTTTAAACTCTTTAACAACTTCATATATTTCTCCATATTGCTGTCTTGACCAAGTACTAAGAGTTTTAGACACTCTCTTAAGCTTTAATTGGAATATTCTCATTGGATTACCTTCTATTGGTCTTTCCCAATAGGATCTAACAGTATCTAGGAAAGTCTCACTCTCCACCTAACAATTAAAGAATTTGAAGTATTTGATAACATTACTTTGAGTCACAGTAGTCATAGACATCATCTCTAACCACCTATCATTCACCATGGCCCTGTCCAATCTCTTCTATATTCTAGCCTCCATGTCCATGTTGTTGCACCACGTAAAGTTCTGACCATGGAAGCCCTAATTAGTAAGTCCACATGCTTCAATTACACTTATAAACTAAAAACGTTTGTTCATATTGTATGGTTGCCCTCCTAGCTTTTCTTTAACATTAGTGCTCACATTAAAGTCTCCAATAATGCACCATGTCTTGTCTGTGTCAGCATACTACAACATCTTGTCCCAGAGACTTCTTCTCATATAATCCTTACACTTGGCATAAACAAATGTAATAATATGAGAATTAGGATTAGCTGCATGTTTGATTTTACAAGTAACCTGTTGTTCATCTTGATCTAAAATGGAGCAATCCACATCTTGGTTCCAAAACAACCAAATTTTATTATTGGTATTATGAATGGTACTGTCCATTCTCAACTGATTTCTGTAGTGGTTGAGCTGTGATTAATTGGAAAATGGTTCAAGAATTGCCATCATAGAAATGTTGTGATAATCCTTGAGTCTTTGGAGTCTATCCAAGGGACCTTGAGTATCAATACTCCTTTCATTACAACATATTGTATTCATCATCAAGATTTTAGAGATTTGGACCTTGTGTTGATGCTACTCCTCCAAGTAGCATTATCTAAACTGGTAGTGATCTGTTGCTTTTTTTTCTTGTCCTGCTGTCCCCTGGGTGATAAACCCTATTTCTCAATGACTTGAAACTCTTCATCTTGAGTTGTAGTATCTGTGGTAGCATCCAGTGCTCTCCAAAGAGGGGCACTAGTTTCCTCATCCTCATCATGAGATTGTTCCCTTTGATGTTGATCCTCTTAATCTTCAGATTGAATAGCTCTGTATTCATCCTCAGAGTCATCTGATATGGCTCTTTTATTAGGTACACATAACTCAGTAGAGATGGCTTGAGTTTGAAGAGGATTCACATGAATCCCTATGTCACGACCCAACCCCGTAGGTCCGACCTAGACCCCCTTATGCGTATCTATCAGCTACCCTTAAGTTGAACCGTGTGTGATGTGATATCATACACAAACCCCAATGGGTCAAAAACTTTTTTCATAAACCTGTAGCCTCATTCACCTGTATCATAACAAGAAAGGGCATGTGATCCGATGAGGCTTCCACACCATGAAAATATTTGCAATATGTCATATGAGCGCAACTAAAACAAACTTACAAATAACCCATATACACATGTCTACAGACCTCTAAGAGTAATAACTGTATCATATGGCGGGACAGGGCCCCCACCGTACCCCTGAATAAATAAATATATACATTAAATGACTAGTATCAAAAATTAGGCTCCAGGACAGTGAAGCACTTCTGATATAGCTGAGAGGAACTCCTAAGCTGATCGATCTCCAAAATGAACATCTGTACCTGCAGGCATGAAATGCACCCCCCGGAGAATGGGGGGTCAGTATGACATATGTATGAGTATATAAAGGATGACATATCATAACTGAAACAACAACTAAAATGGGGATATAAAAAACATGAATAACAGTTAACAGATTACTGTACATGCAGTTTAGGACATACAATCATATACCTTATCATACCCTGTACCCGGCCCTCTAGTGAACTCGATATCATAATTTTTTCATCATAATCACGTGTCGTCATATCATTATGTATATCATTTCATCATGTCGTCGTATACGAATCATATCATTGTATACGGCATAATCTCATATGTCATCACAGCATATCCGGTCCACTCTAGGGCTCGGGGTCACAAATGTATCCCTATATTTTCATATGTATGCCTACATAAAGTATCCAGCCCTTTAGTGAGGGACTCGGTGAAAGAGTAGTGTACGTCTATAGCGTACCATCATCATACAATAAAATACATCGAGGAACGTTCAGCCCGATCCGTAATTTAAAACAATGCCGAGGAACATATGGCTCGGTCCACATTTTCCATCATATCATCATATATATATCCGGCTCAGGACCCGGTGAAGAGCATCATCACATTCGGTATCATCATATGCTTCACTTCATCGTATACGACACCTCATCCTCGTATACTTCTACATAGTAAAACTAGGCACGACCGCATTCCCGGCCCCCTTATGGGACTCAGAGAAAGATGGGTTACAGTGTGCTCGAATAGAGTAGTGACAAACTATATGAAACTAAGTCATTATTTGAGACTCAATGAAACAGTCAAGTGGGTCATCCCCTGAAGACCAGAGTAGTAATTGTCTTAAGTGATATTCTAAGCGTCGTTAAGGAGCATATCAACTGGAGTTTCAGGAATCATAGACGTGTATTGAGACAAGGTTAAACAACTTATGGAAGTAGAGACGTTTGTCATCGTAGAGACTTTAGGAATAGGACCTGACACATTTAAGTATTATTCAGTAGATAGGAGACTCGAGGGTAGTAGCTCAACTATTTTAAGAATTCTAATACCAAGTAGTAAATAAAAGTCACAAGTTATACCTGGAGCTTATAACTGGAACTACCTCCACCTCATATCATATGCTATTACATTTATACTTAAGACCTTCCAAAAGGAAGAACAGACAGGCTTTACATATACTACTATTCATGATCTAGCAGCCTGGAAAGGCAATAACTCAACTATTACAAGAGTCTTAACATTATAAAGTGAATACAGTTTATGAATTACACTTGGAGTTTCACAAGTGGAATTATCCCCAAATTTCATATACAAACCATTCATAGCTTATACCTAAGACATGCCCAAAAGAAAAGAAGAATAGCTCTACATACTTGTTATGGGATAGTCTTTGTCCCGGTCGCCTTGTCGTCCCGTGAACCTAGGTAACATGAAATCAATATGAAAATCAACATCTTTAGACCTTTCATCATCTTACATTAATTAAGAGAATTCATAAACCCCATTCCCTTGCTCGCCTTCTCGAGTAGTTCCTTAACTAGTTAAGGCGATAACGAAAATCGGACAACACCTCCCCTATAATGTGCCCTATCCGAATTCCCAATCACGTCCCTAATACCTATAGACAAACAAAAACATAACCAGAAGCTCGTATATATAGAAAAATTTGCAACAGTATACATTACAACCTCCGAACGACTCACTCAAAATTACGATAGCCAAAATAGGGTTTCTCGTTTCTATTTTGCGAAACCTTTAATCGTACCAAGCGTGGAATCGTGTGGATGCAACCAGAAGCTCCCAAACCTATTTTAGAACACATTTAGACGCTTCAACACACACCATACAACCAGCAGCATCCTCCAAACACACCACGCCTCACTTCGACTACAATTTAACTACGACGACTTCAATTTAGATTGTTTCTTGCGCTGAGCATCCCCACGATTTTTTCATACTTTAAGCAGTATAAAAGGTACATAATACACTCCATAACAACCCCTTAAAGTCCAAATTTAAAGGATAAACCTTACCTTACCCGAAATTGGCCAAAATCTCGCCTCGGAAACCTCTTTAGCACGCTGAAACTGTGTGGACTGGTTGCTGTCCGTTTTGGCTGCACCAAGCCATGATTTTATACTTCTAATACCTCCATATAATCGTGGTATACACTATATAATTAATTTATGGAAAGAAATTAGAACGTACCTATTTGTTTCCTCCTAGCCGTCGCGATTTTCTCTCTTGTTCTAGGGTTTATTTTCTGATTTTTGCTGCAGTTTAATGGACCAGAACTGAAGTAGAAGACACATATACATGTATATATGTGGTCCTAGGAGGTGACATGTGTCATCCCCATAGGGTGACACATGTCCAGCCCCTATTGGGCCACAGATCCATGCCTTACCCCTAGGCGGCCATGTGTCCTTGTGGGCCCCACCTCCCAAGTAGGTGGGTCACCTACTTGAACCTAAGTAGGTGGGTCACCTGCTTTCTTTAGGTGCTGCCACGTGTCGCTCCTCCATTGTCTTCCACGTGTCGTCTTTTCCCCTTCCTCGTGGGTTCGTAATCACATCTTATTTTAGGTGCCTATGTAATCCATGCTACGTAAGCTTAGTATGTCCTCAAGTAGCTAAAGTATGTAAGACCTCTAAATTGGTAGCTTACATAGGTAAATCGCGTCCTACGACTCATTATTTGGCCTCCAATTCCTTCCGGATTCTTATGATTTTATTTTCAACCTTCTCTACTATGCGGTAACACATTCTCCTTTCCTTAGAGTCATTTGATAGTGTCGTAGCTTATCCAGCTCACATGATAATTTCTAAAGAACTTAAGGGATATTCCGAGCTTAAGAGTGTGGGGTGTAACACCCTGCTTGTTCTTCAACCAACTCATAGTTCACGCCGTGCTGTGACATTCCAGACAAAGATTTCTTTGTCTTAGCTAGCTTTTTTTTCAATGCATCCCTCTTCTTCTAACTCAAAGATAGAGTATATTTATTTTTCAGGAGCTGAACCACTGCACCCCTAATTTGTTCATTGATATTTGGAGATTCAGCACCTCCCTTATCAATTTTATTGAATTGGAACCTGTCCTCTGAAACCTGTTGAACATCAACTTATTAAACCTACATATTAGGCCTTGTATCTGCTAGAAGAGTGGTGACAGAGGCTCTAGGGACTCTCCTATGGTCAACCAATAGATTTTTCTTCTTTCTGGTTTCCCCTTCTTGCATATTAGTGATTTTCTCATGTATTCCCCCAACCTCACCGCCACAAACTTCTTCAGCCATAACAACAATAATGTTTAACACATTAAAATAATTGGGGGAGCCACGGGGGTATGGGAGAATTGAGTCAATACCTGGGATTTTTCCTTTAGCATTGTTGCATTCCACATTATCCAATTCAGTATTTGGTGCAAACCTGATAATAATATTATGATCTTTTTGTTTGTCTACAGGTCTGCTAGTACCATTAACATGTAAAACCTGATGTATGGAATTATGAGGACAGGGATCCAATGTTTTATGGGGAGAGAGGGGTTGGCTCTGGACTCCAGATTCAACATTACAAGTTTGTATATTACAAGTATTAGAGCTAGAGTTATTAAGCATACCTGCCTGCTGTTGAGTTTTTCCTTTATTGTTGTTGCTGATATTGTGCTGGGGGGTACTGAGCTTTCCCCTTTTGACATGGATACTTGTGCTTTATGCTGTTGTGGTTGTTGTTGGTAGTTCTGTCAATCTATTTTTCCTTTCCTCCTTTGAATTTGCCAACCTGCATGTTCCTGGTCTCTTTTTTCAGCCTCAGCCCTGCTATTGTTTTGGTGTTCCTTAGTTTGTTTGTCTTGTTGGTGCTGCTGTTCTTTACTCTTGTCATTGCTGGCCTTGTCTTTGTTTCTTGCTTATTCTTCTTGCTCTTTTTTTTTCTTATTATCCTCATCTCTTTTTTAACAGTACACATATGAATGGTGTCACCTTGATGCTTGCAGTGGTGATAGTAGTCTGGCACCCCATTATAGTGAATAGTCTGCCACCTGCCTGCTCCATTTCCATCTTCATCAAAGCCCATCCAGACATGCTGGGGTCTTTTCTTGGTAAGATCAATTTGAACTTTGACTTTTGCAACACTACACCTTGTTTTCTTGTAGGTTGCCAAGTCCAAGAACAAAACCTTTCCAATTGGAGATAATAATAGGGTTACCACTTCGAGACAATAGCAGTGCCAAGGTAATTCGGGTAAGAGAGCCCATATAGGAACTAAAGGAGTTTCTTCGTTAGGATTGAAAGTGGGGGTCCATAGCTGGAGTCTCATAAGTTGGCCATTTATGTACATTTTTCCTTTGGACCATACAGTAGAGTGGTCATACTCATTGTCCAAGTCTATATACAAATGCCTAGAGTTAAAGTGGGTAAGTTTCACTCCTTGTCTAAGCTCTGTTTGCAACATGAATTCCTTTCTAATGGTTTCCATCTTAGGCATAGTATTTGTGAATTTGACTATTAGAGTATACTTATAGTTATTGGCCAACTTCACCATGAAATATTCTTGAGTAAATACAACAGTTGGATAGCCCTGGTTTGTGGTAATTTTAGAAGGGGTAATCTCAATAGTAGCAGTTTTCATAACTTCTTGGGCTCTCAACTTAGTAGCCAAGGTATGACGGATGAAAGGATTAGGAGGGGTTGGAGTATTAGTATTGGAATGCTTGGTTTGTTTGATAGTCAGATTAGTATTGGGAGGCATAACATGATTAGGAGGATTAGGACTATTAAGACTTGGAGCTCTAATTTGGTTTGGATTTTTTGAGCTTGAATTGCTTCCATTATTCACAACAGCAGTTTTATTATTGGATTTGAAAACCTCAAAATTGTTAGACACTTTCATAGGATTGCTATTAGGAATATAAGGTTTTTGGACAAGTTGGATGTTCACAATGAGGTATGCAGGTTGTTGGTTTATATTGTTGTTTGTTTGCACATTTCCAAAGAATGTGTTCCCCTGTTCAGTATGTTTAGCTACATTATCCGGTTGATCAATTGAAGCCTCTAGCACATTATTATTTTTGACCGCATCTGCAGCTGTGTCTACTATTTGCATTTGTGATTGCTTTGCATTCTCATTAGCATTATCATGTCTTGGATTCTCTTCATTAACATCTTGTTGGTCTGGTATGCTAGGTGCTATTGGAGATATATTGTTGTGTTGAGCAACCGACATAAGTGTATATGCCTGTTGTACTTCTACTTCTTTGGCAGTGAATTCTTGATTCTTGTCATTTGCTTGCATTTTTAACAAGGTTCCATGAGTAGTTAGACCAAATGAAAAATTAGTCGAACTGAGATCATTCATCTTATTACGACCATATTTTGATATGTCTTTATTAGTTTCGAGCTTGTCATTCATTGAAACAGTGCACAGGTCCTTTTTCCAAAGAACTGAGGAGCTCAAATCTTCATCACCAAATATTGGAGTAGGATAATCTCTATCTTCCATAATAACTAAACGACTACATTGAGTATTATCCGGAATTGAAACATGATTTTTTTCTCTAGAAATCTCAGCATCATTTTCACTTCCAGTAGGTAAGTTTTTGATATTCGGATTGATAGGCTGAGATTTGATGGATGATACCTGGTGGGGATTGTTATGCTGGATGAGAGCATCTTCCGCTTGCTTTACCTTCTCTTTAAACTCTTTGACAGCTTCATATATTTCTCCATATTGCTGTCTTGACCAAGTACTAAGAGTTTTAGCCACTCTCTTAAGCTGTAATTGGAATATTCTCATTGGATTACCTTCTATTGGTCTTTCCCAATAGGATCTAACAGTATCTAGGAAAGTCTCACTCTCCACCTAACAATTAAAGAATTTGAAGTATTTGATAACATTACTTTGAGTCTCCTTGCATTCAAGTACAAGAGGACAGTGGTCTGAACTTGTAGAAGCAAGATGAGTCACAGTAGTCATAGACATCATCTATAACCACCTATCATTTACCATGGCCCTGTCCAATCTCTTCTATATTCTAGCCTCCATGTCCATGTTGTTTCACCATGTAAAGTTCTGACCATGGAAGCCCTAATCAGTAAGTCCACATGCTTCAATTACACTTATAAACTCAAAACGTTTGTTCATATTGAATGGTTGCCCTCCTAGCTTTTCTTTAACATTAGTGATCACATTAAAGTCTCCAATAATGCACCATGTCTTGTCTGTGTCAGCATACTACAACATCTTGTCCCAGAGACTTCTTCTCATATAATCCTTACACTTGGCATAAACAAATGTAATAATATGAGAATTAGGATTAGCTGCATGTTTGATTTTACAAGTAACCTATTGTTCATCTTGATCTAAAATGGAGCAATCCACATCTTGGTTCCAAAACAGCCAAATTTTGTTATTGGGATTATGAATGGTATTGTCCATTCTCAACTGATTTCTTAGTGGTTGAGCTGTGATTAATTGGCAAATGGTTCAAGAATTGCCATCATAGAAATGTTGTGATAATCCTTGAGTCTTTGGAGTCTATCCAAGGGACCTTGAGTATCAATACTCCTTTCATTACAACATATTGTATTCATCATCAAGATTTTAGAGATTTGGACCTTGTGTTGATGCTACTCCTCCAAGTAGCATTATCTAAACTGGTAGTGATCTGTTGCTTTTTTTTCTTGTCTTGCTGTCCCCTGGGTGATAAACCCTATTTCTCAATGACTTGAAACTCTTCATCTTGAGTTGTAGTATCTGTGGTAGCATCCAGTGCTCTCCAAAGAGGGGCACTAGTTTCCTCATCCTCATCATGAGATTGTTCCCTTTGATGTTGATCCTCTTAATCTTCAGATTGAATAGCTCTGTATTCATCCTCAGAGTCATCTGATATGGCTCTTTTATTAGGTACACATAACTCAGTAGAGATGGCTTGAGTTTGAAGAGGATTCACATGAATCCCTGTGTCACGACCCAACCCCGTAGGTCCGACGTAGACCCCCTTATGTGTATCTATCAGCTACCCTTAAGTTGAACCGTGTGTGATGTGATATCATACACAAACCCCAATGGGTCAAAAACTTTTTTCATAAACCTGTAGCCTCATTCACCTGTATCATAACAAAAAAGGGCATGTGATCCGATGAGGCTTCCACACCATGAAAATATTTGCAATATGTCGTATGAGCGCAACTAAAACAAACTTACAAATAACCCACATACACATTTCTACAGACCTCTAAGAGTAATAACTGTATCATATGGCGGGACAGGGCCCCCACCGTACCCCTGAATAAATAAATATATATATTAAATGACTAGTATCAAAAATTAGGCTCCAGGACAGTGAAGCACTTCTGATATAGCTGAGAGGAACTCCTAAGCTGACCGATCTCCATAATGAACATCTGTACCTGCAGGCATGAAATGCACCCCCCGGACAACGGGGGGTCAGTATGACTTATGTACTGAGTATATAAAGCATGACATATCATAACTGAAACAACAACTAAAATGGGGATATAAAAAACATGAATAACAGTTAACAGATTACTGTACATGCAGTTTAGGACATACAATCATATACCTTATCATACCCTGTACCCGGCCCTCTAGTGAACTCGATATCATAATCTTTTCATCATAATCACGTGTCGTCATATCATTATGTATATCATTTCATCATGTCGTCGTATACGAATCATATCATTGTATACGGCATAATCTCATATATCATCACAGTATATCCGGTCCACTCTAGGGCTCGGGGTCACAAATGTATCCCTATATTTTCATATGTATGCCTACATAAAGTATCCGGCCCTTTAGTGAGGGACTCAGTGAAAGAGTAGTGTACGTCTATAGCGTACCATCATCATATAGTAAAATACATCGAGGAACGTTCGGCCCGATCCATAATTTAAAACAATACCGAGGAATATATGGCTCGGTCCACATTTTCCATCATATCATCATATATATATCCGGCTCGGGATGCAGTGAAGAGAATCATCACATTCGGTATCATCATATGCTTCACTTCATCGTATACGACACCTCATCCTCGTATACTTCTACATAGTAAAACTAGGCACGACCGCATTCCCAGCCCCCTTATGGGACTCAGAGAAAGATGGGTTACAGTGTGCTCGAATAGAGTAGTGACAAACTATATGAAACTAAGTCATTATTTGAGACTCAATGAAACAGTCAAGTGGGTCATCCCCTGAAGACCAGAGTAGTAATCGTCTTAAGTATCTTCTAAGCGTCGTTAAGGAGCATATCAACTGGAGTTTCAGGAATCATAGACGTGTATTGAGACAAGGTTAAACAACTTATGGAAGTAGAGACGTTTGTCATCGTAGAGACTTTAGGAATAGGACCTGACACATTCAAGTATTATTCAGTAGATAGGAGACTCGAGGGTAGTAGCTCAACTATTTTAAGAATTCTAATACCAAGTAGTAAATAAAAGTCACAAGTTATACCTGGAGCTTATAACTGGAACTACCTCCACCTCATATCATATGCTATTACATTTATACTTAAGACCTTCCAAAAGGAAGAACAAACAGGCTTTACATATACTACTATTCATGATCTAGCAGCCTGGAAAGGCAATAACTCAACTATTACAAGAGTCTTAACATTACAAAGTGAATACAGTTTATGAATTACACTTGGAGTTTCACGAGTGCAATTATCCCCAAATTTCATATACAAACCATTCATAGCTTATACCTAAGACATGCCCTAAAGAAAAGAAGAATAGCTCTACATACTTGTTATGGGTTAGTCTTTGTCCCGGTCGCCTTGTCGTCCCGTGAACCTAGGTAACATGAAATCAATATGAAAATCAACATCTTTAGACCTTTCATCATCTTACATTACTTAAGAGAATTCATAAACCCCATTCCCTTGCTCGCCTTCTCGAGTAGTTCCTTAACTAGTTAAGGCGATAACGAAAATCGGACAACACCTCCCCTATAATGTGCCCTATCCGAATTCCCAATCACGTCCCTAATACCTATAGACAAACAAAAACATAACCAGCAGCTCGTATATATAGAAAAATTTGCAACAGTATACATTACAACCTCCGAACGACTCACTCAAAATTACGATATGCAAAATAGGGTTTCTCGTTTCTATTTTGCGAAACCTTTAATCGTACCAAGCGTGGAATCGTGTGTATGCAACCAGAAGCTCCCAAACCTATTTTAGAACACATTTAGACGCTTCAACACACACCACACAACCAGCAGCATCCTCCAAACACACCACGCCTCACTTCGACTACAATTTAACTACGACGACTTCAATTTAGATTGTTTCTTGCGCTGAGCATCCCCACGATTTTTTCATACTTTCAGCAGTATCAAAGGTACATAATACACTCCATAACAACCCCTTAAAGTCCAAATTTAAAGGATAAACCTTACCTTACCCGAAATTGGCCAAAATCTCGCCTCGGAAACCTCTTTAGCACGCTGAAACTGTGTGGACTGGTTGCTGTCCGTTTTGGCTGCACCAAGCCATGATTTTATACTTCTAATACCTCCATATAATCGTGGTATACACTATATAATTAATTTATGGAAAGAAATTAGAACGTACCTATTTGTTTCCTCCTAGCCGTCGCGATTTTCTCTCTTGTTCTAGGGTTTATTTTCTGATTTTTGCTGCAGTTTAATGGACCAGAACTGAAGTATAAGACACATATACATGTATATATGTGGTCCTAGGAGGTGACATGTGTAATCCCCATAGGGTGACACATGTCCAGCCCCTATTGGGCCACAGATCCATGCCTTACCCCTAGGCGGCCATGTGTCCTTGTGGGCCCCACCTCCCAAGTAGGTGGGTCACCTACTTGAACCTAAGTAGGTGGGTCACCTGCTTTCTTGAGGTGCTGCCACGTGTCGCTCCTCCATTGTCTTCCACGTGTCGTCTTTTCCCCTTCCTCGTGGGTTCGTAATCTCATCTTATTTTAGGTGCCTATGTAATCCATGCTACGTAAGCTTAGTATGTCCTCAAGTAGCTAAAGTATGTAAGACCTCTAACTTGGTAGCTTACATAGGTAAATCGCGTCCTACGACTCATTATTTGGCCTCCAATTCCTTCCGGATTCTTATGATTTTATTTTCAACCTTCTCTACTATGCGGTAACACATTCTCCTTTCCTTAGAGTCATTTGATAGTGTCGTAGCTTATCCAGCTCACATGATAATTTCTAAAGAACTTAAGAGATATTCTGAGCTTGAGAGTGTGGGGTGTAACACCCTGCTTGTTCTTCAACCAACTCATAGTTCACGCCGTGCTGTGACATTCCAGACAGAGATTTCTTTGTCTTAGCTAGCTTTTTTTTCAATGCATCCCTCTTCTTCTTACTCAAAGATAGAGTATATTTATTTTTCAGGAGCTGAGCCACTGCACCCCTAATTTGTTCATTGATATTTGGAGATTCAGCACCTCCCTTATCAATTTTATTGAATTGGAACCTGTCCTCTGAAACCTGTTGAACATCAACTTATTAAACCTACATATTAGGCCTTGTATCTGCTAGAAGAGTGGTGACAGAGGCTCTAGGGACTCTCCTATGGTCAACCAATAGATTTTTCTTCTTTCTGGTTTCCCCTTCTTGCATATTAGTGATTTTCTCATGTATTCCCCCAACCTCACCGCCACAAACTTCTTCAGCCATAACAATAATAATGTTTAACACATTAAAATAATTGGGGGAGCCATGGGGGTGTGGGAGAATTGAGTCAATACCTGGGATTTTTCCTTTAGCATTATTGCATTCCACATTATCCAATTCAGTATTTGGTGCAAACCTGATAATAATATTATGATCTTTTCGTTTGTCTGCAGGTCTGCTAGTACCATTAACATGTAAATCCTGATGTATGGAAATATGAGGACTGGGATCCAATTTTTTATGGGGAGAGAGGGGTTGGCTCTGGACTCCAGAGTCAACATTACATGTTTGTATATTACAAGTATTAGAGCTAGAGTTATTACGCATACCTGCCTACTGTTGAGTTTTTCCTTTATTATTGTTGCTGATATTGTGCTTGGGGGTACTGAGCTTTCCCCTTTTGACATGGATACTTGTGCTTTATGCTGTTGTGGTTGTTGTTGGTAGTTCTGTCCATCTTTTTTTCCTTTCCTCCTTTGAATTTGCCAACCTGCATGTTCCTGGTCTCTTTTTTTAGCCTCAGCCCTGCTATTGTTTTGGTGTTCCTTAGTTTGTTTGTCTTGTTGGTGCTGCTGTTCTTTACTCTTGTCATTGCTGGCCTTGTCTTTGTTTCTTGAATATTCTTGTTTCTCTTTTTTTTCTTATTATCCTCATCTCTTTTTTAACAGTACACATATGAATAGTGTGACCTTGATGCTTGCAGTGGTGACAGTAGTCTGGAACCCCTCATAGTGAATAGTCTGCCACCTGCCTGCTCCATTTCCATCTTCATCAAAGCCCATCCAGACATGCTAGGGTCTTTTCTTAGTAAGATCAATTTGAACTTTGACTTTTGCAACACTACACCTTGTTTTCTTGTAAGTTGCCAAGTCCAAGAACAAAACCTTTCCAATTGGAGATAATAATAGGGTTACCACTTCGAGACGATAGCAGTGCCAAGGTAATTCGGGTAAGATAGCCCATATAGGAACTAAAGGAGTTTCTTCGTTAGGCTTGAAAGTGGGGGTCCATAGTTGGAGTCTCATAAGTTGGCCATTTATGTACATTTTTACTTTGGACCATACAGTAGAGTGGTCATACTCATTGTCCAAGTCTATATACAAATGCCTAGAGTTAAAGTGGGTAAGTTTCACTCCTTCTCTAAGCTCTGTTTGCAAGATGAATTCCTTTCTAATGGTTTCCATCTTAGGCATAGTATTTGTGAATTTGCCTATTAGAGTATACTTATAGTTATTGGCTAACTTCACCATGAAATATTCTTGAGTAAATACAATAGTTGGATAGCCCTGGTCTGTGGTAATTTTAGGAGGGGTAATCTCAATAGTAGCAATTTTCATAGCTTCTTGGGCTCTCAACTTAGTAGCCAAGGTATGACGGATGAAAGGATTAGGAGGGGTTGGAGTATTAGTATTGGAATGCTTGGTTTGTTTGATAGTCAGATTAGTATTGGGAGGCATAACATTATTAGGAGGATTAGGACTATTAAGACTTGGAGCTCTAATTTGGTTTGGATTTTTTGAACTTGAATTGCTTCCATTATTCACAACAACAGTTTTATTATTGGATTTGAAAACCTCGAAATTGTTAGACACTTTCATAGTATTGCTATTAGGAATATAAGGTTTTTGGACAGGTTGGATGTTCACAATGAGGTATGCAGGTTGTTGGTTTATATTGTTGTTTGTTTGCACATTTCCAAAGAATGTGTTCCCCTGTTCAGTATGTTTAGCTATATTATCCGGTTGATCAATTGAAGCCTCCAGCACATTATTATTTTCGACCGCATCTGCAGTTGTGTCTACTATTTGCATTTGTGATTGCTTTGCATTCTCATTAGCATTATCATGTCTTGGATTCTCTTCATTAACATCTTGTTGGTCTGGTATGCTAGGTGCTATTGGAGATGTATTGTTGTGTTGAGCAACCGACATAAGTGTATATGCCTGTTGTACTTCTACTTCTTTGGCAGTGAATTCTTGGTTCTTGTCATTTGCTTGCATTTTTAACAAGGTTCCATGAGTAGTTAGACCAAATGAAAAATTAGTCGAACTGAGATCATTCATCTTATTACGACCATATTTTGATATGTCTTTATTAGTTTCGAGCTTGTCATTCGTTGAAACAGTGCACAGGTCCTTTTTCCAAAGAACTGAGGAGCTCAAATCTTCATCACCAAATATTGGAGTAGGATAATCTCTATCTTCCATAATAACTAAATGACTACATTGAGTATTATCCAGAATTGAAACATGATTTTTTTCTCTAGAAATCTCAGCATCATTTTCACTTCCAGTAGGTAAGTTTTTGATATTCGGATTGATAGGCTGAGATTTGATGGATGATACCTGGTGGGGATTGTTATGCTCGTTGAAACGTCCCTCTTGGCATTGGTTTTGAACTAAAAAGTTCACCAGAGCTCTGCCGCCGGCGCCGTCAGTTTGCTCCACCATGATTCTGTTAACCATTTGATCTGAACTTTTGGTATGAGGAGCGCTATGGACTGGAGAACAAACCCTAGTGATCAAATTTCCTCGAATGTCACTAGAGGTATTGCTAATTTGTGATCGAGTTTCTAGCGCCACCGTCGCGACTTGCTCTTGAGCTGACAGTGAAGATGTCGAGATTGGCATGTCAAATGAACTGATTTTTCACTAGTATATAGATTAGGCAATGGAGATTCATCTCTAGTGTTCGATTTTACGTGAATCAAACCAGATTGCTCCAGCACAATGATTTTGTAAACCTAAGTGATTTGCCCTTTTGAAAGTGTTATAGTGTTCGCATTTGTATTTTACAGATTGGACGAGCTGTGGGTTGAATCTTGCGATGTTACAACTTGAGTCAATCCTGCTTTACTTGAAATTGCTACTACTTTGTTAGTATTTTTTTGCAGATTCAAAGTACTCTCAGCTAGATTAGAGGTTGATGCTTCTTGAGATGTGTTTATATTATGGTCCAGTTGTATGTGGAGCTCCACCAGTGGTGGTGAAGCCATTCTGGCAGTCTTCTACCGATGAAGATGATGAACATTATTGCTAGTTACCGTTAGTAGATAGAGAAGTTGTTGCTTTTTTTGAGAGCTCTATCAGCTAACTAGTTTGGGGCTTAGACTATTAGATTCCTGAGTACCTACTTTGTATTACATAATGTGGGTTGTTGAAATAAATGCTTAAATAGTGAGTGTGTAGATGTTAAAACCTTTTTTAGAGAGCTCGATTGAACTCGCCTTGTCTATTAGGCGACTCACCTTTTAAGTTAGCGAGCATCAGTTCAGTGAACTTGTTACAACAACTCTTTTTTTAAAGTATATTGGTTTTTCACTAATCCTTCATCCAATTCTCTCTTCGTGTTTGTATCTATTGTATAGATATGTCTTAGGAGAAGCATCTAGTGCATTGACTCATCATTTAATGTCCCCATCTGCCTAAAAAAATAGCTAGAGGCATTAGCATTAGTGATCCTTCTAAACCTCTTCATACCACTCTATGCCCATCACAACGTGTGAGAGAAAAGGAAAAAGAAAAAACCAAATGGAAGTAGAAAGTAGTTAAAGATTCAAACTCCAATAATGACTCATGGTCGGATAAAGATATTCCCGACAAAAGAGAGGGTGCTTCTATACTGGTTCACACATCCATTGTGAAGTCATAAAATCCTCCTCTTATGGAAGAGTAGATGCATGAGCGTACCCAGTTCGAGTTATGCTCCAAAGATGTCCATGACTCATCAGTCAATAGGGTGCCTCGGGTAGATCCTTGCACCCCATTCCATAAATTGTTTGAAGGTTGTTGATCTCTACAACATTCTTAAGTAGAAATGACTCTCTGCTGATGGAGTAGTCAGTAGGTACCTAGATATTTTGAGGACTATCCAATTTTACCAATTTGAGTAGTTTACTAGAGCTCGGATGCCTTATGTCCTAGCTTGGGTTCGTGAGTTCTATTTGGAATATGCCAAGTTGTTTTGGTAAGGGAAGAAGAAAGCTAGCATAGTGGGAACTATTGAGGTTTTGATAGTTCAAGGAAAGGAAGTTAAATGCAATAAAATAGACATCAATTATGCATTGGGGTGTATATTCCTTATTCGCCATTCACTGGGGGATAAAATCAAAAATAGCATATTGGATGACTTAAAATGTTGATTGGCTCCACTGATCTTGGACATTCGTCGGACGATAGAGAATTAGGGTGTACATTCGTTATTCGCCATTCACTGGGGGATAAAATCAAAAATAGCACATTAGATGACATGAAATTATGGTTGGCTCCACCGATATCACACATTAACCCTCTAGGATTGAAGAGGGAGTTGTAGTAGAGAAAACAAATATCAACATTATTGCGTGATACTTGTTTGTATTCATCAGCAGATGGTCCTGCCTTTGCAAATTTAGTCATTCTTTTGCCACCCTAAGGCAGCATTATTGGGGTGTATTATTGATAAGCAAAGGTCGAACATGGGTTCGATCATCATACAAGAGATTCTATTAACGGTTTGGCAATGACAAACTTCATTACTATTCTATTTTTTGATCACTGATCTTTATGAGTGAGCCAAGGTCCCATTTATTGGAGTGACTGATGTTCATGTGTTCCCCGCTTTATCTAGTTACATCCTTCGGATTGAGGTAGACTATTTGAGGGATGTTGAGGCCTAGAGAAGACCTCTACTGATTGATATGACACCGATAGTAGATATGGAGTTTCTAGAGGAAGGCTCTACACCTCCCTCTTCTACTATTTTAGGTACATCTATCACTACTATCTACTTTTGTTGTTCATCCCAGTACTACCGTATACCTACTTCCACTTATAGAAGCCATACCTTATTGCATGGGCAATATTTCCCACTCGGTGAATGTGAGGGCCTTGAGACATGAGGTTGTTGTCCCTAACATGATTGGCATAACTATTGAGCCTACCATTGCCCCTATACGGGAAAAGGTGGTTAGATAGCACTCTATTGTGGGCGAGTTTTCAGTATGATTAGCTACTCTCACTACTAGAGGTGAGGAGCTGGAGTAATTCAAGAGCTTCTCTAGTTATTTTGAAGCCCTACGGGATGATATTAATGATTTGAGTAGAGATATTAATGAGATTAGGTCCGTGAACATTTCTATGCTTTGGGGTGGTGTTGACACCCAAAAGGTTTTCAATTTAGATGTGCCTCCAGCCTATAGGGTTTTTATTTATGAAGCCCTTTCGGTTTCATCGACCGAAATTGATATTAATGCTACTGAGGATGATGAGGACCCTCACGAGACTTATGAGAAAGACTTAGTTGAGACTGAGCATCATACCAAGGACACATCCAAGGGACTTGCTAATATAGAGGATGTCCTTCCCTAGGTTGCTATTCTATGTTCACTTGAGGATCTAATTCCTATTAAGGAACCTCCTTACCTTCCGAGAGAGACACCAGGCACATATTTCCAATGGGACTCGGTGAATGCTCATATCATCATATATCGTACCAAGCCTTTTATGGGACTCGGTCATGCCTGGCCCTTCATGGGACTCGGTGAATAATCATATCATCATATATCGTACCCGGCCCTTTATCGGACTCGGTCATACTCGGCCCTTTATAGGACTCGGTGGAAAATGTATTAACAGCATGCACAAGTAGAGTAGTGAGTCACCATATGCAATTAGCTCATCATCTGAGACTAGGTATAATAATCGTCATGAATATCATTTGAGGATGAAAATGATCATCATTTCAAGCATCCTCTAAGTGCCATTAGGGGCCATATCAAACAGTCTTAGGAATCATAGACTTTTATTAAGATAATGCCAAATGGCTTATGCAATCAGAGACACTTTCATTATAGAGTCCTTAGGAACATGAGCTCAAACATTCAATTACTATTTCACATATAGAAGGCTCGAGGGTGATAGCTCAACTATCTTAAGAGCCTTTTCCATCAGAGATTAAATAAGAGACATGAATCGTATTAAGGACTTAGGAATAGAGTTACCTATAGCTCTTATCATACATCAGCTATCTCTGAGATATGCCAAAAGACAAGAAGGAATAGACTTTATGTGCTTACTACTTTCCTTCACACAGAAGACATGAGAGGCAGTATCTCACTTATTGTAGGAGTTCTAAAATCAAGAAATAGGTAAGAGGCATGAATCATTCTCGAATCTCTATGATTGGAATTATCCTCAAAGTGCATATTATGTTCTGCTTATATGTAAGACATGCCAAAAAAAGAAAGGCTAGTGTTACATATTCAGCACTTCCTAACATACGAAAGGATTGAGAAGCCCTAGTTCAATTACTGTAAAAGTGCTTTCATCAAGAAGTAAGTAAGGACCGTGGATTACGCCTGGAATTTATGAGTAGATTTACCCTCAAGCTCATATCATTCATTACTTAACTTGAAGACATGCCAAAAGAAAAGAAAGGGTAGCTTCACATACCTTTTATGGGTTAATCGTATCCAGATTCACTTTGTTCACATCCTTAATTACTACAGCCAACCAACAACAACAATAAGCATCTGATATACACGCAAACCATTTTGATATTACACAACACAAACTCCAAACAACTCGCTTAAAACTTCAATACCAAAATAGGGGTTTTAATCTCTATTTCATAAAACCTTTAACCACATGAAATGGGGTGTCATGGGGATGAAACTAGAAGAATATAAAGTCATTTTTAGTCCTGTTCCATCCCTGAAACACAAATAAATTGCCTCCAAACACAACACCATGCTAACGACAATACTAGCCAAACCTTAACTCATTAGAATAGCGTCAAAACAGTCCCTACACGACCAACAACATCCTTCAGCCATAAAATGCATATTTTTATGTTTCCTACTCATATTTATACACCCATAACATGCTTAAACACTTTCCCAGACATGAGAGGAGAGAATCAAATCTTACCTTGTTGAAAATTTCCCTTGAAAGCTCTTTAACGTGCTGAAAACTGATGGGTTGTTCGTCTCCCTATCTTACTGCCCCCAAAATCCAATTTATGATATTAAACACCATTATTTAATCTTAGGATACCTTAAATAATTAAATCACGGAATAAAATTAGAGGGCTTACCTTTTTTCTCCCTTGGCCGCCACTACTTTCTCAATTTCCTAGGGTTTTCTTTTGTTTTTTCTTATGTTTAAGATACTGAAATGTAGCCTTAGTCATAAAAAGACTTGTATATATCCTTCCTTAAAGGGTAACACATGTCATCCCCCTAGGGCACCAACTCATTCATGCAGCCACCCATATGCTGCCATGTGGCAGTGTGGGGTCTACCTCAAGTAGGTGTGTCACCTACTTGGTCCAAGTAGGTGCATCACCTACTTAGTCCAAGTAGGTGCATCTCCTAATTTCTTCTAAGTAGGTTCCCCTCCTTCTTCTGCCTCTTCCGTGGATTCGTAATCTCATCTCACTTTAAGAGCTTGCGTATTCTTTGCTACTTAAGCTCGTTGTGTTCTCAAGTAGCTAAATTACGTAGGACATCCAAGTTTGTAGCTTACGCAAGTAGGTTAAGTACCACGACTCCTTATTTGTCCTCCAACTCCTTCCCAAGCCTTCTATACCTATTTCTAATCATCACTACTCATGGAGAACTTCATAGATAATATGGATCGTATGGCAATATTTTAGAAAAAAAATGCTCTAATGTACAAAGGTGCAGGGTATAACACTCTTAAACTTAAGTAGATATTTGATTATGTATTTAAGGTGTATATGTGGTTATACAAGCTAAGAGGAACTATTTGACGAAGTTGATTTTGGTTGGTCTACGGCGAGAGAAATGGAGCTCCTTGAGTTGTGGTAGAACTTCTTGTATGCTAAAACGCCAAGGTTTGCATATAAACTTGAATTTAAAATAATTTATTTTCTGAAATACGAAGTATTTTGATGGGTTGTTTCCTTGCTCCATGTTTGGTATTTTGGTACGGCTATTATCTCAAGTATTGCAAAACGTTTGCTAAACTGCCAACTTGTACGAATTGCTTGATCATTTTGCATTCCTGATGGGACTTTGTCCTTCTTATTACAGTGACTTGTCATCGATATTGGCATTCCTCTCGATTTGGATTTTTCCCATCTTGACTTTGGATTTATATTTCATCTTAATGATGGGGTTTCGTCCATTCTCGAGTACGAGTGGAAAGCCACTTTCAACTTGGTTCTTTATTCTCTTGATATTGGGTGACGACCCTTCTTGATATGGGCTTTAGTCCTTCTTGATTTCGGGGATTCTGTCCGTCTTGATATTGATTGTGCTTAGTGTGAAGGCATGATGTACCTATTGGGCAAAATTGACTATTTGGAAACTCTTTTGAATTGAATTATAAGTTTCTTGATACTTGAGCCTTCGAATATTTATATTAATTTTGAAACTCTTCAAGGTTTGTATCCGATACTTTCAAATACTTGTTCACTTGGTCTTATTTTTACCTTATTGAGCCACCTGCGATGAACAAGGGAATTGAAGAATTTAATGGATCAAAGTAAAAAGTTTTTACACCACTAATCTTTATGCTTAGCGATAGTTGTTTTCTATCATAGGTGGATGAGGTGTAAACATGGACATTTGAAGTAGAATTTTGGAGCCCTTATGAAGATCACATCTGCATATGCATTTTGTAAATATTTTGGGGGACCTGTACATGATACATGTGGCTTGTGAAAATAAAACTATATGCTTGTAACTTGAACAGGGTGACTAGTTTTGTTATTTTGGAGTATGCTTTTAACTCATGTCATGCATGTACTGCATTTATATGTTGTCTTATCATTTTGCACAAAGGAGGATAATAGTTTTATAATAACTACCGATTCGAGTTTTGTGTATTTTATGGCCCCGCAACGGTGTTGACTATTTGTGATTTTTAAAAAAAATGTAAAACTACCTTTTCTTTCGTAAGTGGCATCCTCCCAAAGAGGGTTCTACAAGTGTTATTATTAGAGCCTAGGTTTATGCTTTTAGGACTGTTGTTGTGACTTGTTGGTATACTGTTTGTTTTGTTACATGTTGTTTTTATATATAGTGCATATGCATCATGTACATGTCCCTAATGAAATATTATCTTCCCTGATGAAGCAATCAAGTCGTAGAATCTTCTACTTCTAATAGACTTATGGAAGCCACTTGTGAGGGTTTAAATACCTTTAATGCCCAACTTCACCTACAAGAAGGGGTTGGAGAATAGTTTTTTGATTTTAATTCTCCTAGTACAAGGGGATTTGAAGAGGGAAGTAATTATGGTACGAGAGTTGGGCCACACCCTCCAATGAGTCATAGTGCCCCCGCTGTTGATCCCTCTTTTAAGAAAATGGCCGATTTCTTTCATCACATGATTAGAAGGATGCCTGCCCCTGATGAAACAAACTTTGAGAAAATCAGAAAAATGGGTGGAGTTGAGTTTTAAGGCACTGTTGACCCTATAGATGCCGAGCAGTGGTTGGAATGGATTAAAATAGTGTTCAAGCAGTTAGACAGTTCTGATGCTGCAAAATTTAAGTATGTTGTCTCACTGTTACAAAAAGATGCCTATCATTGGTGGGTAAATGTACTGAATGCCAGAGCAAAACCTCCTATTCTTACTTAGAATGATTTTGTGAAAGAATTTCATAAGAAGTATATCCCACCTGCTTATCATGATGCAGAGAAAAAAAAGTTCTTAAATTTAGAGCAAGGGAGTATGTCTATCGCTGAATATCAACAAAAGTTTCTCAGGCTTTCCTGCTATGTTGGAGGTATTATTAATAATGAAAAAGATAAGTGCAGGTGATTCGAAGATGGTTTGAATAATTCTATTAGAAAATCTGTAGCGGTCCTACAACATGAAAACTTTTGTAAAGTAGTTTCAGCTGCTCTTACTTGGGAAAGGATCGACAAGGAACAAGCTGGTAGAAATGAACATAATTTCAAGAAAGTTTATGCAGATTCGGAAGGTCCATCAAAAATAGGGGAGGTTTGATAGTTCCCAAGCTAATACTTTTTGCAAGTTAGCCCAACATAAGCAGAACAGATCAAGTTCCTTTAGTGCCATCACTCCACACTCTGGCCAAGACAAGACTCGTATACCAACTTGTGCACAATGTGGGAGGAATCACTTTGGTACTTATATAAAAGCTTACGGTGCTTGTTTTAATTGTAGGAGATTCGAGCATAAAGTGAGGGATTGTCCTAATCCTAACCCACTTCTTTTCCGTAAATGGAAGACTCAGTTCAAAAACCCATTACCACTCCTTCTCAAGGGAATAGAGGTGCAAGATCTAGAAATACACAAGCAACAGGTGCAGGTGCAGCCAATCCAGCTAGTGGGTCAAGAGCTATAACACGAGCTTATGCGATGAGACAGAGGGATGGTGAAGATGGAGCATATGTGGTTGTTGGTAAATTTCATTTATTCGACTTATGTGTTGTTACGTTATTTGATCCTGGTTCTACACATTCGTATGTTTGGTCATCATTGGCTTTTCCTGAAAATGTGAAATCTGTGAGACTCAATTGTGGTGTGCTTGTCCGAAGTCCTTTGGGGTAACAAGTTGTTTGCAATCAAATCTATTGAGGTTGTCCCTTGGTGATTCAAAATCTAGTCTTCCTTGCTGATTTAATTAAAATTCCTTTCCAAGACTACGATGACATTATCGGTATGGATTGGCCTTATAGATACCATATGGTAGTTGACTGTAGGTCAAAGCATGTGACCTTTAGATCTCCTCCACTTTTACATATCATTGTTCAAGGTAAAAGATCATTGACGTCTAATATCATCTCCGTAGTAGTGGCAAAGAAGATGGTTAGAAAAGGTTGTGAAGCATATCTTGCTCATAAATTTGATACACGCTTGGAAGGTCCAAGCCTTGAGGATATACCCATGGTGTATGAATTTCCCGATGTCTTCCCTGAAAATCTTTCCGCACTGCCTCAGAAAGTGAAGTTGAATTTCTTATAGAGGTTGTTCCTGGAACCACTCCTATCTCTATAATGCCTTATTGAATGGCTCCAGCAGAACTGAAAGAGTTGAAAAATCAATTGCAAGAACTTCTTGAGAAAGATTTTATTCACCAGAGTATTTCTCCCTAGGGAGCTCCTATGCTATTTGTGAAAAAGAAAGATGGGACTTTTAGGCTTTGTGTTGATTACCGACAACTGAACAAGGTAACCATTAAGAATAAATATCCATTTCCTAGGATTGATGATTTGTTTGACCAGTTAAAAGGTGCTCATGTGTTCTCAAAAATTTACTTAAGATTTGGGTATCACCAATTGAGGGTAAAGGAACATGATGTCCCTAAAACTGCCTTAAGGACTCGATATGGCCATTATGAATTTTTGGTGATGCCATTTGGGTTGACGAATGCTCTTGCGACATTTATGGATCTGATGAATCGCGTGTTTAAAGCTTATCTTGATCAATTTGTAGTGGTTTTTATAGATTATATTTTAGTATATTCTAAGGATAATGAAGATCATAGAAAGCATCTACGAATTATTTTGCAAATTCTGCAAGAGAAGAAGCTTTATGCCAAGGTTTCTAAATGTGAATTTTGGCTCGGTGAAGTGGCCTTTCTGGGACATATTGTGTCGGCAGCAGGTGTGAAAGTGGACCCTAGTAAAATTCACGCTATTGTTGAATGGAAACCACCTAAAAGTCCAACTAAAGTAAGGAGTTTCTTGGTTTATCGGGATACTATAGAAGGTTTGTCAAAGGCTTCTCCATTATAGCCTCCCCTTTAACTAAACTCTTGAGGAAGGATGTCAAGTTTGTATGGGATGAAAAATGCTAGGAGAGTTTTGAAAAGCCTAAATCCTTATTAACACAAGCTCCTATACTTACTCCACCAACTGAAGGGAAGGAATATTTGATATATAGTGATGCCTCTCATCGTGGTTTGGGTTGTGTATTGATACAAGAAGGGAAAGTGGTTGCGTACGCTTCCCAAAAATTAAAACCACACGAGCTGAACTATCCTACTCATGATCTTGAGCTCACTGCCATAGTGTTTGCCTTGAAAATTTGGAGGCATTACTTATATGACGAAAAATGTCACATATTAACTGATCACAAGACTTTGAAGTACTTGGGTACACTGAAAGAGTTGAATTTGAGGCAACGTAGATGACTTGAACTCATTAAAGATTATGACTGCATGATCTATTATCATCCGAGTAAAGTCAATGTGGTAGTAGATGCTCTAAGTCGTAATGCCCTTGCTAGTTTATCTCTAAGCCACTTTTCTTTGTTTGTTAAATTGAGAGCCATGAATACTTATCTTGCATTTAACTCTGATGTATCTATTGCTGTCGGTTTTCAAGTCAAACCAGTTCTACTTGAACAGGTGAAAGAAGCACAAAAGTTAGATGAGAAGCTGGTGAAATTGATTTAAGAACCTCAAATTGAAGAAAAGCTTGATTTTAAATTAAGAGAGGATGGTGTTCTACTTTATCAAAATAGGTTATGTGTCCCTAAAGATAACATGTTTAGAAAGGAAATTTTGAATGAAGCACATACTTCACCATATGCAATGCATTTTGGAGGTACTGAAATGTACCTAACCATTAAAGAACACTACTTGTGGAATGATATGAAGAAGGACATTACGGAGTTTACTTTTAGATGCTTAGTTTGTCAACAGATAAAGGCCGAGCATCAAGTCCGAACTGGTTTGTTACAACACTTCTCGATACCTTAGTGGAAATGGGAAAGAATAACTATGTACTTTTTTGGGGGGTTCCACTCACTCAAAGAAATCATGATGCAATTTGGGTTATAGTTGATAGGCTAACCAAAAGTGCTCATTTCTTGGCCATCAAGGTGGAATAACCACTTGAACGTCTAGCAGAATTGTATGTTGAGAAGATTGTGAGGTTACATGGAGTTCTTGTTTCAATTGTATCTGACCGAGACCCAAGGTTTACATCTAGATTCTGGACTAGATTACAAGAAGCTTTGGGCACTAGATTGAACTTTAGTACATCTTTCCATCCTCAGATAGATGGTCAATCCGAGAGGGTGATTCAAATCTTTGAAGATATGCTTCGAGCTTGTATTATGGAATTTAAAGGTAGTTGGGACAGAGACCTAGCCTTGATAGAATTTGCTTATAATAATAGCTACAAATCAAGTATAGGAATGCCTCCCTACGAAGACTTATATGAGAGAAAGTGTAGAACTCTTCTTTGCTAGAGAGAAGTTGGTGAACAAAAACTAGTTGGCCCTAAGATGGTGCAACAAACATAAGATAAGGTAAAAATCATCAAGGATCATCTAAAAATTGCTTCAGATAGACAAAAGTCTTATGCTGATCTTAAGAGGCGGGAAATTGGATATCAAGTAGGAGATAAGGTCTTTTTAAAGGTTTCTCCATGGAAAAATATTATGAGATTTGGCCAAAAAGGAAAACTTAGTTCTCGATTTATTGGACCATATAAAGTACTTGAGAGAGTTGGTCCAATTTCATATAAACTGGCTCTTCCATCGGAGTTAGATAGAATCCACAATGTCTTCCATGTTTCTATGCTAAGAAGATATCGCTCCGATCTATCTCATGTTCTTCCTGGCGAATCCATAGAGATAAGTCCTAACTTGACATATAATGAGGAACCTATCCAAATCTTGGCCCGTGAGACAAAAGAGCTTAGAAATAAGAAAGTTCCTTTAGTAAAAGTCCTTTGGAGGAATCAGTCTGGCAATGAAGCAACCTGAGAGCGAGATGAGGATATGCGAATTCAGTATCCACATTTGTTTTGAGTATAAGGTAAGTTTTTAGACGAAATTTCTTAAGAGGGGAAGAGTTGTAACACCCCAATTTTCTTTTTATGGTTTTTTCTAAGGGATTGCCAGGTGATCCACATTATCAATGAAGTTCTATGTAACCTATTGATTAGGATGTCTTACATAGAAAATCTACTTGAGTACACGTCGAGCTTAAGTAGCAAGGATTACATAGGTTCTTAAAGTGAGACGAGATTACAAATCCATGAAAGAGGGAAAATGAGGCATAGCACCTACTTGAAACAACTAGGTGATGCACCTACCTGTACTAAGTAGGTGATGCACCTACTTGGACTAAGTAGGTGACACACCTACTTGTATTAGGTGCATGGATGAGGTGGCGCCCTAGGGGCTGGACACGTGTCACCCCTTGGGTTTCCATGGGTCACACTTCAAGGAAGCATTATACACATGTAAAGTGATGACTAATTCTTGATAAGTCATCTTTTGCAATTAGAAAGTGAGAGAAAATAAGAGAGAAACTTAGAGAAAAAAGAAAGGAAGCCACGGATTTGGCTTGAAGCAAGGTAAGTCCTTCGATTTCATTTCGTAAATTAATTGTCTAAGATATTCTTCTGTTAAGTAACAGTGTTTAACAACGTAAAAAATTTAGTTGATGCAACGAGGAGGTTCTTATTCCTGGTAGCAAACCCATTTTTGGATATGATTGTCGTTAGTAATATTAGTATAACTCCTTCAGTAAAGCTTCATTTCAAGTGATTCAAGATGTTTTGGAAATATATTTCATAGGGATATAACTTTTATTTAGGCTCGGAAACCTAGTTTTGCTTTTAGCTGCTCGTAAAAGGGTGATGAAGTATAGGGGAGGTGCGGCCCAAATTTCTTTTTGGGAATCCTACATGGACACCTGTTGGTATTTTGGGCAAATGTTTTTGTACAGAATTTCTGTAGGGGTGATTCAAAATTATATGCGACCCTAAGACACATGTATATAAATTTCATTGAGTCCACAAAGCCTACTTTCCCTGTTTACCCCTTCGAAACTGAGTAACACTATAGGACAGTAGGCTGGCAAGAATTCCGGTTTGAATAGTTTGGGCTGATTTTTATTAATTTCATGTTTAGTTTCGATATGATGAGACTATTAAACTTAATTATATATTTTATTGTTAATTTAAGGTATATATGTGCTTATACAAGCTAAGAGGAACTATTTGATGAAGTGAGTTTTGGTTGGTCTGTGGCGGAGAGGAATTGAGCTCCTCGAGTTGTGGTAAAACCTGTTGTATGGTAAAACGCCAAGGTTTGTATATGAACTTGAGTTTAAAATTTTTTATTTTCTGAAATTTAAAGTATTTTGATGGGTTGTTTTCTTGCTCCGTATTTGGTATTTTAGTATGACTATTATCTCAAGTATTGCAAAACTTTCGCTAAACCGCCAACTTGTACGAATTGCTTGATCAGTTTACATTATTGATGGAACGTTGTCCTTCTTTTTATAGTGACTTTTCATCGATATTGGCATGCCTCTCGATTCGTATCTTTCCCATCTTGACTTTGGATTGACATTTCATCTTGACGATGGGGTTTCATCCATTCTTGAGTATGAGTGGAAAGCCAATTTCAACATGGTTCTTGATTCTCTTAGTATTTAGTGACAACCCTTCTTGATATGGGCTGCGGTCCTTCTTGATTTCAGGGCTTTGGTCAGTCTTGATATTGATTGTGCTTAGTGTGAAGGCATGACGTACCTATTGGGAAAAATTGACTATTTGGCAACTCTTTCGAATTGAATTATAAGTTTCTTAATACTTGAGCCTTCGAATATTGATATTGATTTTGAAACTCTTCAAGGTTTGTATTTGATACTTTTATATACTTGTTCACTTGGGCTTACTTTTACCTTATTGAGCCAATTGCGACGAATAAGGGAATTGAAGAATTTAATGGATCCAAGCCTAAAGGTTTTATACCACTAATCTTTATGCTTAGCAATAGTTGTTTTTCATCGTAGGTAATATACGGGATGAGGTGTGAAGATGGACATTTGGAGTAGACTTTTGGAGCCCTTGTGAAGATCACATCTGCATATACATCTAGTTTTTGTAAATATTTTGGGGAACTTGTACATGATACATGTGGCTTGTCAAAACAAAACTATATGCTTGTAACTTTAACAGGGTGACTAGTTTTGCTATTTAGGGGTGTGCTTTTAACTCAAGTCATGCATGTACTACGTTTATATGTTGGCTTGTTATTTTGCACAAAATAGGATAATAGTTTTGTCATAAATACTGATTCGAGTTTTGTATATTTTATTGATCCACAATGGTGTTGACTATTTGTGATTTTAAAAAAAAAGAAAGTAAAATCACCTTTTGTTTCGTAAGTGTCATCCTCCCAAAGGGGGTGCTACAACAGTAGTGAAAGGCGATATAATGGAAGAGAAACCTTCGACAAACCATCTGTAATAATCAGCTAAGCCCAAGAAACAACGAATATTGGAAGGATACATCGGTCTAGGGCAATTCTTAACCGCTTCTGTCTATATTTGATCAACCATAATTTCTCAACTGGAGACTATGTGGCTAAGGAATGCCATTAATCTTAATAAAAATCAAAACTTACTAAACTTTGCATACAACTAATGGTCCTTGAGAGTAGATTAAAGTATCATTAATGAAAACAATAACAAATATATCAAAGCTTTGTTTGAATAACTTGTCCATCAAATCTATAGAAGCAGCAGGGGCATTTGTTCGTCCAAAAGACGTAACCAAGGATTCAAAGTGACTATAATGAGTTCTAAAATTCATCTTTGGAATTTCACATTCCCTTACTCGGAGTTGATGATTACCCAATCGAAGGTCAATCTTTGAAAAGTAGCTTGCTCTGTGAAGTTAACCGAACAAGTCATGAATCCTTGGAACGGGATATTTATTCTTAATTTTGACCTTGTTCAATTGCCGATAATCAATACACATATCAAGAGAACCAACCTTCTTTCTAACAAAGAGAACATGAGAACCCAATAGAGATATACTCAGTCTAATGAAACCCTTATTTAGTAAATCCTTCAACTAATCCTTTAACTCTTTCAATTCCACCAGGGCCATTCGGTAAGGAAAAATAGAGATAGGCTAAGTATCAGGTAGAAGATCAATACTGAAGTCTATTTTCCATTCAGAAGAAATACCTTAGAGTTGAAATTTATATCACGATAAGATCATGAAAGAAGTGAAGTTTCTCCTAAGATTCCTTATAGACTCCTACTAATAGATGTGGTATGCTTCACACCTTTGAACAAAAATCTATTTGACGCGGCATGTTAAAATCACTAGGAAACTTGAACCTTTTTCTTTGATGCCAAGTTTGTCACAACCCGACCTAGGTCCTAGACGCGACACGATAATTATAATCCTAAAGGACCCCAACCAAGTATCTTAGCATAACATTCAAGAGCATACATAAGGTAAATAAAACAAATAAGCAAGGATCAAAAATACAAAAGTATAATCTCAATATAGCCCATAAGTCTCGAAATGAATAAATAAGAGACAACATAGACTCCATGAATATTTGACATGCCTCTACTAATATAGATGGGGGCGTAAGACAATCTCCCATCTCACCCAATATAAAAGGTAAACAAAGTCTGAGACTCATAAGAAATAATATGTATCGTCCTTGGAACATGAGGATTCACCAGGAATACAATAGGGCTAAATCTATCCACGAGCAAGAGTAGGATGAACTTGATCCTCAGTCCCTACATTATGATATAATATAGGAAAAATGTATGTATTAGTACATGGAAGGCCTAAGTATATGAGAAGGTGCATAAAAAATAAACATAGGACATAATCAACATGAATCATTAGTTGCAAGAACAATATCTTTAAAACATGAATAAAGTCATGAAAACATTAAATCATTTATCTCATTTATCAATGCATCAAAATCTGATAACTAACACAATAACTCATAACTCAATTGAAACTGGTATGGGATAAGACCTTTAACCGACATATAAGACCATACGAGCTAATACATGGAATTCGATGACTCCCACATCGATAGGGGGAGGCTACCTTTCCAGGGCATACTCCATTAGTTATACTTTTAATTTTACTATGTGGATCCACTAGCTTCGCCATATTGGCATATTTTAACCGATGTAGGCATCGTAGTTTGGGACTAAAGGTAGGATTACCTTGGGTAACAAATATTTGATTATCGAACTGAACCTCACCTAATAGTCCTCTCGGTGCTTAGTCGTTATCCCAATGGAACTCTCATAAAACAAGATCATAAACATAATAGGGAAAGATAATAATAGATATCAATCCATCTTTATATGATAACATAAGATTATCTCATCTAAAATCATCATAGTAATATCATAGGATTAGCTTATCTATCATATAACTCATGCAATGTGGGTGTATGCCTTCAATCATTGCATATCTTTTACCATAAAATATCTTTAGGGTAAAACATTCCCCATCATTAACTAGCTTCAAATATCATAGAATCACCATATATAAAATTCTTTGCGTAAACCATCTTTAAACTCATTCATAATGCTTTCATTGAAATAATTTTAAAATCATGATCATATCTCATAAATAATACTTAAAACTAGCATATGGCATGGGTCATTGAATTTTAACCTAAAATCATGAAATATAATGTGAATTATGAATAATTTGGCTAATAGCATTGATACATAACATAATTGAGAAGACCCAATGAAGAACATGAAATTAGGGCTTTTAATTGATGAAATCATAAGAGAATTTGAGAAGAAATCTTCGGAATCCAATGGGTGAAAGGTATGCATGGATGAAGTCCCACATACCTTGACCATTATATAACCTTAATTAAAGAGAATGAAAGATTTACCTTGAAGAAATCCTTTGAATTTCTTGAGAGAGAAGAAGACTCTTGAAAGAAAACTTGGGAGAGAAGGTTTTGTGAGTAGAGAATTATGGTGAGAATGAGAGGGTTAGGGGAATTAAGGTTAGTTAATAGGTAAGAATCAAGTCCCAAAAACCCTCCCCATTTATTATGAAATATGGGGAATTGACCAAAATAACCCTAACATAAATTAGAACTGGGCACCTGGACCAGACCTCAGCACGACCCGTGAAGGACAATACAAGCCATAATCAAGGTCGTGGTGATGGACTTAAAATTCAGGAAGAAGATTTTTGGAAGGCTGCCCAACATGAGACCCACCACTATCCATTTTTGGCACTACAGCCTATGATGGTAGTCCGTGAAGCTGGAATTGGGCTAAAGTCTGAGGGTCTATGGGAGGTGTCCCCCACAAAACTCACCATAGTCCATGAAGTGCAGTACATCCCGTGGTGGTTGGGAGTGGTCCCTGACTTGGCGTGAAATCTGAGGGTCTTAGAGGAGGGGTCACTAATGAGGCAACCATGTCTCGTGGTGTTCCTGATGGTCTGTTATCCCTATCATGGACCCTTTCTTGTAGGGTCTAAGTTATGATTCTCTAACATGGAAACACACCATGAACTGTGGTGATGAATGCGACTCGTGATTGCCTTCGTAGCCATCATATAGTGCTAAAAATTGAGTTTTATGGAAATTTCATCTTTTGATACTTATTTTATGACTTTAAAACTTCTGAGATTTTATACTAAAGGAGATATGCATTGTAATAGTAGATAGCATTCTAGTTGGCGATCCACCAATCATATCAGTAGGCATAACTTACTTCGCCGAACTGGTCGAGGCATGACATTTTGACTTTGTTTTGGAGAAAGTATAAATTAATTTTCAAAGTGAGAAAAAGATAAGTTTTGCATTGATTAGAAATTGAGAATAGAATATTCCTTTTTGCTTAGGGATTTTGACATTGTTCTTGGGGTATTTTGGGAGAAATTGGAGTTAGGCATTGAGTTTGTGAACTGAAACTTTGTTGAGCTCAATGGAAGATAATTATTTTTCTTATGTTGTTAGCTTGTAGTTTTGAATTTGGATTTTTTATCAGATGTAGATTTATTAATTTAATATGGGTTTTGTTTCTTTGGAATATATTCATTTTTGATTAATGGTTCCAAGCATATTTCTATGTTAAATTTTCATGTTAGCTTGGAAAGGTGATGTGAAGTGGTTGAATTAACAAATAATCATTGATTTGAATTTATCAATTGTAGATCTCACTCGAGAGAGAGGTTATACTAAGAGTTGGGTTAATTTCATTAGCTCCCATGTTTAGGCTCAAGAGTGCTTGCATGGATAGACGAATAGTGATGGAAAGATACTTGTCGTACGATTGTTTAACCTAGCCTATTCATTGATATTTCACAATATTGAGCTCTACATCTACCCATATTCATTTTTCATGTTTAACTATGCACCATCCCCTAGAAGTCTCCTAAAACTTTTCATAACCCTATTATTATTTTTTGTGTTAGTATTCAAAGAGTTAACTCTTGTAAATTGATATTTAAACTTTGTTGATTTAAATAATATTTCGACTTATTTCCTCTTATGCTACAAAGGATTAGAAGACGTGAATACTTCTTTATAGAATTCTATTTAATATTGTTCCTCATGGGATCGATCCCAACTCATCTTTCGGTTTATACTTATTTGTGACACCTACACTTTGAATTGTAAGAGGTGTGGTTTAAACGTTATCAGACCTGGATATTTTCCTCTAGTAAAACTCGAGGATAGGTAATCTTCCAATGGAAGACATACATAATCATATCATATTCATATTCTAAGTCTATTAAATGACAAGAATCTAGTAATACCAAATCAGTCATGAATACACATAATTATAAGAATAGCTCTTTGAAAATATCATGATTTCATAACATAATCAATTCATAAGTGAAACTTAATTGAAAGACTCTAAATCATATTAGTCGTTGCATAGTAAAATCAAAATTCAATTGAAAGTGGCTAAATCATAATATTTTTTCATAATGAGAATATTTTAATCAAAAGCAACCTAATTTGATAAAATCATATGGACACTTTATTTGAAAGCATCCTTGAATCTTAATCTGTTCAATTCATAATGCATTCATATCATAAAAAACTCGATTTGATTTTAAAATCACTTGTTTGTATGTGTTAATGTAAACTTCATAGAAAACCTAAAATTTGATCAAACCATGCATAATAAGATCAACAATGATGAAACAACATTAAATCACTGAACCCATAAAAGTAATGAAAATACTATAATTTGGGTAAGAATCATAAGAGAGAATTAGATGTTTCTTTGGGATTCAATGGATGAAGAGAGACCCATTGATGAATTTATCACGTATATTGATCTAAAACCCTAGCTGAATTTGGGAAAGAAGACTTCGATATTGAAACTATTGTTCTTAGCTTGAGAGAAGAAAATTAAACTTGGGAAAAAAGAGTGAATAGGGAGTTCAGGATACTTACAGAATAATTATACTTTCCTAAATAACCGCAAAATGATATATTATAGGTATTAAAATGGTGGGAAAAAACTAAAATACCCATGAGAAAACTTTATGGTGCAGGTTTCACTAGAGACATCTACAGATGGTAAAATATTGTAAATATTGTCAAAGGCTGTCCTTAAAAAATGACTTGAAATCATCAATTTTTATATTGAACCATGATCTCTCTTTTACAACCCGTAGAACATAGAGTACTAAAATACAACTTTTTGAAGGTTGATTCCAGGCAACCAGCTATGACTTGTAGATCTTTTTGTGATCGTAATATTGGCTTATACATGACATCCTAAAATTTTGAATTTCATATGTTTTCGAACCTTATTCTACGAGCCTATCCATGACTCATAAACTTTTCCTTTATTGGTAATTCCTTCCACATTGAATAAATTTATTTTCCCACATACTGAATATAGTCCATGACTCTTGTCTATGATTTGTAGATTCTTTTATGAACCGTAAAGACCCATCGTAAAAATTGAATATAAAATATTAAAAGTTTATATCTCAACCACGACTTGCTTCCATGAGTCATGGAATCAACTCCATCTCGTACAATGGAATAATAAATTACTGCAGCAACAACTTTTCTACAACTTTTCAACTTCCAATAACTTTTATAATTTTGAGGTGTTATAATATCTCCCCCTTGGCAATATTCATCCTTGGATAAGATTCAACTAAGCATTAATAGAGTAGGGAAAGAGGTCTAAAAATCCAACATGAATACAAAATGCATAAAACAGAGGAGTAATCAACTACAAGTTAAATCACGAACTTTAAAACTAATTTCATGAACATGCATGCATATTGAAACATGAGAGTAACTTCAATGTGTCAATATGAGAGAGTACACAAGAGGAACTAGTACCTCAAGTTGAAAATAAAGTTGAGGGAAAGAGATGAGTGTACTTGGACATTATATCAGCTTTGGCTTCCCAAGTAGCACCCTCAATTAACTTATTCCTCCAAAGGACTTTCACGAAAGCGTCTTCTTTATTTCTCAACTTTCGTACTTGATCAAAAATCCCAACCATAACCTCTTTGTAAGAGAGAGTTTCTTTAACATGAATAATCTTCCATGGCAAAACTGAAGTTGGCTCACCAATGCATTTGTTCAACAAGGACACATGAAACACCATATATACTAATTCCAACTCTGATGGAAAATCCAACTCATAGGCCACCTCAGAAAAATGCCTAAAAATCTGATATGGGCCAACTATCTAGAACTAAGCTTACCGTTCTTATCACACCTTTCATAAGCATATTTTCAACTAAACACAATCATCGACTTCATATTTAATTTCTCTTCTCCTAACATTAGCATATGATTTATGCCTACTCTAGGTAGTTCCCAACCTCTCTCTAATGAGTCAAACTTTCTCCATAGCCTCATGAACTAAATTTGTCCCCATCAAGGCCACTTCACCAACCTCAAACTAACAAATAGGAAAACTATACCTCCTACCATATAGATCCTCAAATGGATTCATGTGAATGCTCAAGTGATAACTACTATTATAAGTAAACTCAATGAAAGGAAATGATCATCTCAATTACCTTTAAAGTTGATTACATAAGATATCAACATATCCTCCAAAGTATGAATAATCCTCTCAGCCTGGACATCCGTCTATTGATGAAAAAGTGTACTAACCAAGGACATTTTGTAATGATCTCCAAAAGTGAGATGTGAACTGAGTACCTCTTTCTAAAATGTTTGTTAACAAAACACCATGCTATTTCACCGTCTTTCGAATGTAAAGCCTAGCATAGTCCTCAGGTGAATAATAATCTTAACCGAAAGGAAATATGCTGATCTAGTAATTTGGTCTATAATCACTCATATATAATCAAACTATCGACACATAAGAAGCAAACTTGTAATGAAGACCATGTCAAACTATTCCCACTTCCAAGTAAGGATATCAATGTTTTGAGCCATACCACCTGGTTTTTGCTGGTAATCCTTGACTTGTTTGCAATTTGGGAAGTTAACTACAAACTCCACAATATCTTTCTTTATGACAATCCACCAATACACTTCTCTCAAAGCTAGGTACATCTTAGTGGCTCTCGGGTGAATAGAATATCAAGAACAACAAGCTTCTACTAGAATCTATTGCCTCAAACAATCAACGTGTAATGACCCTCTAGGTTATTTTCTTCATTCTTTGATATTTTTAGCATTTAGACCTTTCCCGCAGCGACCCCAAGTCATTTATGACTTATTGGAACTAACAGTTCGGTTGCCTAGTCATTTGTTTGGGTTTTATGTATGTTTCCCTTTCCTAGAGCTTTTATAACTTAAAAGGTTGACTTTGATCATAGCTTCTGGTAAATAAACTCATAAAAGAATTCGGACGGTTCCATCAGCTCAGGAATGGCAAAATTAGGCTAATAGCATGGTTGATGCGAGTATCGAGAAAATGATACGAGTTTGAGATTATTTAGTGCTTTTGCCTTTGAAATTTGGGCTATGGTTGAGTTTGATCAACATTAATGGAAAACGTGCTTGGATGGAAATATCTTCAGTGCGGTTAGCTCTAGAATGTCGAGTTTGGTCTAGAATAACCCTTCTTTCACTTTTTAAGGCTTTCGGTCTAATATCAAGGCCCGTTGTAGAATCTTTCTCAAAATAGCATTGGGAGTGATACCCACATTTATCTTTAAAAATCTTGTATGGGAATTTTGATTATGACATTGAATCCAAAATATCAAATTTGATGGAAGTAGCATATCTCATTTGCACGCACGAGATTTTGAATGAATTTTGAGACCCCCGTCGGAATATTTAAACTTGAGGAATATCAGCTTTTTAGCTGATATCAGGTGCAACCAAAATTGCTCTCCCACGATGCGTGCCCTTGGCTGCATTATCAGAGGTCCTGGAAGTTGAACTTTGGGAGATTGTATCTTGATATTATAAAATATGTTTTTAGTAATTTTTGAACCTATGTTGTATGATTTTTTGAAGAAAGGAACATCATGGAATAATTCATTGGGATTGGGAGATTTTCATTTTTGAGGAATCGATGATCAAATTTGCTGCCATTTTCACATCTTTAGTTCAAATTATGAGAATTTTGTTGCAACCTCATTTTTGTGTCGTTCCCCAACCCCATACGATTGTCAATTAAATATGAGCTGGGGGTTCTATTTTGGACTACTTTTTGGGGTCACTTCACGAACTCCAGACGCATGTTGCATATTTCCCGAAATTGGCCTTTCGCCGAATTAATAATTTTAGAATCAAAATGAATGTATTGGAGAGGGGATTAACTTTTTTTACCATGGCGTAAATTAGAGGCGATTCGGAGGGTGAGAGCTTCATTGTGGGGGATTCGGAGTGCGTGTGATCAGATTCGAGGTTATCTACGGTCTCCTTCTTTTGTCTTCACTCTATTAGATATCGTGTAGTATATTTTACATGTGACTTATGTGAGTATTTTCCAATATTAGAATTTCACTCATCCGATTGTATTTTCTTGTTCTCGATTTAGCTTTAGGCTAGAATAGTCCCATAATATCTTCAGATTAGGTTGTGGGCCTTAGTTGTGGTGTTGACTTAGCATTATTATCCTGTTTAGGATTGTTATTTTTGTCCTTAGGCTAGGTTTGAGCATTAGGTACTTTATCAAGTGTTTGTTTCCCTATTAGCTAGGCATAGCTTTCGGTAGAGCTTATTATGGATAGGATACTCTTTATGCTAGTGTGTATGGTCTCTATGGCTCATCGTAGCCATAGGCTTGGCTTAGCAGTGCTTGTTGGGAGCAAAGATGGTATATTTTGGGGTAAGGCATCTATCCTAGAGATATATCTCCCCTATCTAATTTTGATCCATGCCTCAATTATCTTGCTTTTGTTTAGTGGTAGGGTTCTGAAGTAATCTCACCTATTATCTATTGTTGGGCCCAAGGACATATCTTAGGAGCGATTGGATCCCAGGTTAGTCACTCGACTTGTTTGTGTGCTAGGACCTGCTATTTCCTTATGGCTACGTGTATCTTGTTTGAATGCTGGTGATGACATTCTTGCATTGTTTGAGCATATTTACTCATTTTGTGGTACGATACCGGTATTGACATTTAAAGTTTCACAACTACTTTTGAGAAGTCTTTCTATCATTTTTACTATTTTAAACTTGTTTTAATGGGTGTCGTACCACCTGAATACTTGGTCACTGGTTTTGGAAACTTATATGGCATCGGGGATGTGTTCCTTTTTATAATTGAGGGATTAGAGGCATCTGGGGTGTGCTCAGTTTCACTTGGCTATTTAGTGCATCGATACCCTTTTTTGGCCCATAATTACCTGTAGGTGTAAGACCCCGAGTGTCGAAATGTTGGAAATAAGGAGAAAATTGTCAGGACCCAACCCCGTAGGCCGCGACTGGTGCCCGAATTGGGCACCCAAACGTACCCTAATCCCAAAATAGCTTCTTTTTTTCCGAATAAACAAATGTAGTGATTAGTAGAAATTGCTAAATATATCATAAAAGTAGATATAAGCACGAGGGTTGATAGACCGTCACAAAACACACAAAATCCAAACCATATATACAAAACCCACAACATAACTCTGTCTACAGACCTCTACAGATGATAGCATAGTCATAAGACGGGACAGGGCCCCGTCGTACCCCTGACCAACATATCCAAATATACAGAGATAGAGTATGTACCAAAATATAAGCTCTGAACAAGGGAGCACTGTCAATAACACAGCAGATGTCCTAAACAGGCGGCTCAGCAAAACGAACGTCGGTACCTGCGGGCATGTAACGCAGCTCCCGAAGAAAGGGGGTCAGTACGGAAAATGTACTGAATATGTAAAGCATGCACTGTACTATATAAAATCATAATCTGAATAGTATATGCAAAACATGAAATCAACGTTTAGAATTTCAAAATGCTTATCAAAATCTCAAACCATAACTGCACAGACATATGCCATATCCGGCCCCATTATGGACTCGGTGAACAAAGTATGGTTTCCCTCCCATCATCGGCACCACGGCACAGCATAACACCAGAGTAGGGAATATTTCTGTAACACATCATATCATATTAGATGGCCATATCAAATCATATCATATCATATCATATCACAAACATATATGTACATGGCAAACCATAACTCCGTGGCATAATATTTACCACCCCATGTACAAGTCATACCTGCCCCTTCACGTTGGGACACGGCGAACAATGCAGAGAAATACGCACGAAAACATATCCTGGCCCAGGCTCAGTGAAGGAAGCATTGAGGCATCCACGAGTGGAGTAGTGAGAAACTAAATGCAATTTAAATTACAAAACATTTATACAAACTCGATGGCATAATTTCGATAACAAATCATAAAAGGAAACTTGAATAATAATAATAGTACAAGTACTTCCAATATCACAATAGTCTGCGTAAAAATAGTATTTTCCGAATCATCGCCGTACTTCCAAATATATTATGGGAATTAACGGAATAATTATTCATATAATATTAGGAAGCATAGCAAAGAGTTTCTTTCAAATTCTACCTACCGTAATTCAAATAGAATAACGAAGAAAAATTTGGAATAGTGGAGCCCACCTCGGTCAAATGAAGTGGCGTATACAAATCACGTGCGTTAGACTTCATAACATTATTTAGAAGAGTTTCAAGGTATTCGGAATTCATTTGTGTAAAATCTAGAAGTTTAGACAATTTTTCCAAAACTATTCATAATTACCTAATTCAATTCTATTGAATAGAAAAGGGAAATTTTCTAGCGTCGATTCCGAAGAGTAGAGTGATCTCCGAGGTTCGTATTCACTCCTATTACATCTAGGACATGCCAAGAGAAGAAAATATAAAGCTTTACATACCTTTTTGGCCTTTTACGGTTGTCCAAGTTCAATTCTCGTTTCCTCCAAAATCTTCAATTGGTCACATTTACCAATTACTATTCATAAGACTTTAAGAATTCAATTTTCCAATACTTGTCTACAAAAATTTCGGCAGCATCTCCCATATATATATGACAACCCCGAGATTACAACTCGGCCACAATATCAACAACCAAGCCAACAACACCACCAATTCCATCGATAATCAATTTAAACACACCATAACATAAATTGGTGTAATTTTCCAATTAGTACAACAACTTTCAACCAAACTTTGCATTTCCGCATAAATATGAATATCTCATATCCATAATTAATTTCAACTCATTCCAACATAAGTGAAAAATATTCCAAGTAAGCTATCCAATTTTTATCAACTCCATATTTCACTCAAAAATTCCATAAACACAACAAAAATATTATAATTCATTTTCTTTCTTCAACTTCATAATCAAATTCATTTTCTTCTTTCAACTTCACAACCAACAACAACACTCCATACTTTTATTAATTTACCTCCATATTCTTATAATATCATACTCAAATTACATAATTCCTACAAACTAGTTTAATACCAACTTACACCATTTAAGCTTCATTTATATTCCCAAAATCATAACCACAACTAACAAATTATACAAACTTAATTTTTTTCCATTACATCACCTAACCCATATTTCCAACTTCAATAAATTTCATCTAACTTCCATCTTCAACAACAAATAACTATCATAACTACTATTCAAATACTACACAAAAATACTACACAAAATACTACACAAAAATTGAGTAAATCTTACTCATATAAGAACATGTATACATGGCACCATATTACCATGAAAACTTCCATATTTTCATAAATTCCACACACCTCCACATACTACAAGATCAACAAACTTCATAACACAAAGAAATTAGATTAATTCTTACCTTTTCTTTCACTTCTCCAAATCAACTAAACAAGTCTCCAAACTTCCAAAACAACTACACCATGTTGTAGAGCACCCTTGATTTAGTAGGAATACTAGAAAATTATAATTTTTGGGGATGAAATTTGAAGGGTTAATTTACTCCCTCTCTTGGCCGATTTTCTCTCTAATTTTTCCTTAAGTTTTCTTGCTTCCAACTCTCTCAAAATATCTAGAAATCTCTAGGATTTAGATGACTTAAAGGCTCCCATGTGAAATTACCATTTTGCCCCTCACCTTTTCTAATATTTCCAAGTTGAAATTTCACATTTGCCCTTAACCTTTTATAGTATTTCCATATGTAAAATTCCAATTTTACCCCTAACCTTTTATGGTATTTCCACATGTGAAATTCCAATTTTACCCCTAACCTTTTATGGTATTTCCACATGAGTAATTCCAATTTTGCCCTTTAACTTTTCCAATAATTCCACCTCCCAACTTAATAAAATAGAAACTTGTATATAACAAGACCAAGCATAGTCTTACCCTTGACTTGTTACAAGTATCCCCAACATGTCCTTAGGTGCAAAGTGCGGGTTATAAAATTCTTCCCTCCTTTTTGAACATTCGTCCTCGAATGTTAAATTGATCTTATAGGTTTATAAATATAGATGTTTCACATAATTTATTATCTAACCAATATAGGTAATAAGGAACTTAAGTTACCTGTGGGTACAGAAAACAACTGAGGATACTTTTTATTCATTTCTTCCTCCGCCTCCCAAGTCATTTCTTCTCGGTTGTTGTTGCGCCATAATACTTTGACAGATGCCACATCTTTGGTGCGTAACCTCCTTACCTGACGATCTAAAATAGCCATCGGCTGTTCCTCATAGGGTAGCTCCTCGGTCACTTGGATGTCCTGCACAGGAAATACTCTAGAAGGATCGCCAACGAATTTATGAAGCATGGACACGTAGAACACCGGATGTACTACGTCTAAATCAGCTGGTAGATCCAATTCATAGGCAACCTTGCCTACTTTACGGACAATCTAATAAGGCCCGATGTATCTCGGACTAAGTTTCCCTTTTCTGCCGAATCTCATGACGCCCTTCATAGGTGACACCCTCAAGAATACCCAGTCATCCACTTGGAACTCTAAAGGTCGATGCCGGTTGTCAACATATGCTTTTTGTCGACTTTCAGCTGCCAATAATCGTTCCTGAATAAGCTTCACCTTCTCAACTGCCTGCTGAATTAGATCTGGGCCAATTAACTTAGTTTCACCCACATCGAACCAGCCTATAGGTGACCTGCATTTTCTGCCATACAGTGCCTCATACAGTGCCATCTGAATACTAGAGTGATATCTATTATTATAAGCAAATTCAACAAGTGGTAGATGGTCATCCCAGCTACCCCTGAAATCAATAACACAGGCCCGCAGCATATCTTCCAGCGTCTGAATAGTGCGCTCGGCTTACCCGTCAGACTGAGGATGGAATGTTGTACTAAGGCTCATCTGGGTCCCTTATCCCGCCTGAAAAGATCTCCAGAAATTTGCTGTAAACTGGGCACCTCTGTTAGTGATAATAGACAAAGGAACTCCGTGGAGCTTTACTATCTCCTTAATATATAACCTAGCATAATCCTCAGCTGAATATGTGATCTGAACTAGAAGGAAATGGGCTGACTTAGTCAACCTATCAACAACAACCCATATTGAATCGTACTTCCGTAGAGTGCGAGGTAAACCTGTAATAAAATCCATATTAATCATCTCCCACTTCCACGTTGGAATTTCCATCTCCTGTAATAAACTACCTAGTTTCTGGTGTTCAATCTTGACCTGCTGACAGTTTGGACATTGGGCCACGAACTCAGCAACATCTATTTTCATACCATCCCACCAGAATAAACATCTAAGGTTATGGTACATTTTTGTTGTACCCGGATGAATAGAATATCGAGCATGATATGCCTCACCCATAACCTGTTGCCGTAGCCCAGCAACATCAGGTACACACAACCTGTCCCTGTATAATAATACTCCATCAGATGTAATACCAAAAGGGGTCTTCTCTTTGTCCATACCTGTATCTCGATACTGTGCCAAAATAGGTTCTTCATATTGACGTCGCTTTATTTCTTCTATAATGGAAGATTCAGCAACCTCTCAAACTGAAATCCCATTATCTCCCGATTCAGCCAACCGAACTCCAAGACTGGCCAATTGACGAATTTCACGAACTATTTCCTTCTTTTCTGCTGGAACATCTGTCAAGCTACCCAAGGACTTACGGCTGAGTGCATCTGCTACGATGTTGGCCTTTCCTGGATGATATAGAATATCAACATCAGAGTCTTTTAAGAACTCCAGCCATCTCCTCTGCCGCAAATTCAAGTCTTTCTGTTTAAAAATATACTAGAGACTCTTGTGATTTGAATATATATCAACATGAACACCATATAAATAGTGCCTCCATATCTTCAGAGCATGAATCACTGCTGCCAGTTCCAGATCATCAGTAGGGTAGTTTCTTTCATGCTTTTTAAGCTGTCGGGAAGCGTAAGCTATAACCTTCCCGTGCTGCATCAATACACAACCTATTCCTATACCTAAAGCATCACAATAAATAACATACCCATACGGTCCTTCTGGAAGAGTTAGAATAGGAGCTGTAGTCAACTTCTCTTTCAATAATTAAAAGCTTCGTTCACAGGCCTCAGTCCACTGGAACTTGGCTCCCTTCTGAGTTAATCTTGTCAGTGGTGTTGACATAGAAGCAAATTTCTCTACAAACCTCCTGTAATAACCTGCTAATCCCAAGAAACTACGTATCTCAGTAGGTGTCGGCGGCCTAGGCCAGTTCTTTACAGCCTCGATCTTCTGTGTATCTACCCGAATACCTTCAGCGCCGACAATATGTCCCAAAAATGCTACAGAAGTCAACCAAAATTCACATTTAGAAAATTTAGCATACAATTTCTGGTGTCGGAGTACGTTAAGTACTGCTCTCAGATGATCTGCATGCTCTTCTTTTGATCGGGAATAAATTAGAATATCATCAATAAACACAATCACGAACATATCCAAGAATGGTCTGAATACCCGATTCATAATGTCCATAAATACCGCTGGAGCATTTGTCAACCCAAAAGACATCACTCTAAACTCGTAATGGCCATATTGAGTTCGGAATGCTGTCTTTGGAATATCAACTTCTCTTACCTATACCTGATGATAACCCGATCGGAAGTCTATTTTTGAAAACCACTTGGCACCCTGCAACTGATCAAACAAATCATCAATCCTGGAGAGGGGGTATTTATTCTTTATAGTTACCTTATTCAACTGTCTGTAATTAATACACATCCGTAGTGACCCATCTTTCTTATTTGCAAATAATACCGGAGCTCCCCAAGGTGAAGTACTGGGTCTGATGAAGCCTTTTTCTAGCAAGTCTTTCAATTGCTCCTTCAGTTCCTTTAATTCTGCAGGTGCCATTCTATATGGGGGAATAGATATTGGATGGATATCTGGCAGCACATCTATTGAAAAGTCTATCTCCCGTTCGGGAGGAAGGCCTGGAAGATCATCTGGGAATACATCTGCAAATTCATTAACAATTGGAACTGACTGAATAGTTGGTGCTTCAGCCTGCAAATTCTGTACGCGAACCAGGTGATAAATACAGCCTTTTCTGATCATTTTCCTAGCCTTAAGGTAGGAAATAAACTTCCCTCTCGGAGATGCTGTATTACCTGCCCATTCTATCACTGGTTCTCCTGGAAATTGAAAATAAACTACCTTCCGTTGACAGTCAACATTAGCATAACAGGAAGATAGCCAATCCATACCCATAATCACATCAAATTCAGTCATCTCCAATTCTATTAGGTCTTCTTTAGTGCAAGGATCACATATAATTACTGAGCAACTTTTATATACTCGCCTTTCTATAATAAAATCTCCTACAGGAGTAGCTACCTCAAACGGTTCTATCGGTTCAGGCTTTACACCAATCTTATCAGCAATCATCGGGGAAATATATGATAATGTAGAGCCTGGATCTATTAATGCATATACAATCTGGGAAAAGATCAATAATGTACCTGTGATCACATCTGGAGACGCCTCTTAATCCTGTCGGGTGGCCAAGGCATAGGTGCGGTTCGAAGGGCCGCTAGAACTAGAAATTCCACCCCGGCCTCTACCATGGCCTGCTGGTGTAGACACACCCTGCCTCATGGGGCGCATAGCTACCGAAGAAGATGATGACCTAATAAATGATCCTGTAGTCCGAGCTGCTCTACCTGAATCACCCTTATTCGAGCAATCCTTCATCGTATGCCTTGGCGACCACAAACAAAACAAGCTCCTGTAGCACAATAACACTCTCCCAGATGGTACCTACCATAATAAGAACACGGGGGCCTGGGTGGCCACATTTGACCAGAACCTCTGTCTAACTGCGAGCCGGAAGCCCTAGAGCTCAAACCAGCTCCCGAATATCCTGTACCACCTGACCTCCGGCCTGAGGATAGTAAAGCCATACTCCGTGCTGGCTGGGTGGGCTGTCTACTACCCTACTGTTGGAATGGCCTTCTTCGGAACTCTCTAAAATATCCAGCTGACCTGTCCCTCTTGGGCTGACTTCTGCCAAAATCTCAGTCGGGCTGGTATCCTCTATGTCCGTCCTCTATGCCCTGAGCATATGCCTGAATACGGGCGATGTCCATCCCTGGCTGAGCAGCCATCACTAAACAACTATCCACCAGGTAACGATCTAGGCCCATCATATATCTGTGCATCTTGTCTGTCATGTCAGCTACCAGAGCAGGTGCATGTTGAGCCAATGAGTCGAACTCCAACCTATACTCTCGAACACTGCGGCCTCGCTGCCTTAACTGTAAAAATCTGTCCGCTCTGGCTCTACGCATCTCAGGAGGCAGGAAATGACTGATAAATGCCTCTGTAAACTCGTCCCATACCGCTGGAGAAGCTAGTCTACCCCTGGATAACTCCCAGGACTCAAACCAGTTAGCAGCTACCTCGTGCAATCTATACGAAGCCAGCTCAACCGACTCGGTTGCAGAATCTTTAATAAGACGTAAAGTGCGCTGCATCTCGCTAACGAACTCCTGGGGGTCCTCTTTGGGCTTTGTCCCAAAGAACTCTAGAGGGTTACAAGTCAGAAACTCATGAGCCCTAGAACTATCGGACTTATGTACTGGATCTCCGCTTAAACCGCGTCTGTGTTCCTGTCCGGCCACCAACCTGGTCAAAAGCTGCACCGCATCCTGCAAGCCCTGCCTTCCCCTCCTGACTGTGGAGCTAGAGGCTCGGGTGCTGGGTCTCTAAATACTGGTGAATCCACCCTCTGATCTTCACCTGGGGCTGCCCTAATTTCTGGCGGTATCGCAGAACTGGCTGTCGGGGGCACAGTCTCCATCTCAGGCTGAGGTCGGGCCCTGGTAACTCTATGGACCTGACTAACCTCACCTAGTGCCACTGATTTACCGTTCTGGGCAGTCGTCGCTTTTCTCGGAGGTATTTCTGAAAATCATAATAATCATTTCGTTAGGAGAGAATCATCCTAATAATACAGCTCTATAGCACGATCTAAGATAAGAAGAAAAAGTAACATCCTAAATGCCCTGTAGCCTCCTGCTTATAGATGTGGTGCACAACACACCGATAAACAAGACTCTACTAGACACGGTCTGTAGACATTCTGAGGACCAAACCGCTCTGATACCACTTGTCAGGACCCAACCTCGTAGGCCGCGACTGGTGCCCGAGTTGGGCACCCAAACGTACCCTAATCCCAAAATAACTTCTTTTTTTTCCGAATAAACAAATGTAGTGATTAGTAGAAATTGCTAAATATATCATAAAAGTAGATATAAGCACGAGGGTTGATAGACCGTCACAAAACACACAAAATCCAAACCATATATACAAAACCCACAACATAACTCTGTCTACAGACCTCTACAGATGATAGCATAGTCATAAGACGGGACAGGGCCCCGTCGTACCCCTGACCAACATATCCAAATATACAGAGATAGAGTCAGTACCAAAATACAAGCTCCGAACAAGGGAGCACTGTCAATAACACAGCAGATGTCCTAAATAGGCGGCTCAGCAAAACGAACGTCGGTACCTGCGGGCATGTAACGCAGCCTCCGAAGAAAGGGGGTCAGTACGGAAAATGTACTGAATATGTAAAGCATGCACTGTACTATATAAAATCATAATCTGAATAGTATATGCAAAACATGAAATCAACGTTTAGAATTTCAAAATGCTTATCAAAATCTCAAACCATAACTGCACAGACATATGCCATATCCGGCCCCATTATGGACTCGGTGAACAAAGTATGGTTGCCCTCCCATCATCGGCACCACGGCACAGCATAACACCAGAGTAGGGAATATTTCTGTAACAAATCATATCATATTAGATGGCCATATCAAATCATATCATATCATATCATATCACAAACATATATGTACATGGCAAACCATAACTCCGTGGCATAATATTTACCACCCCATGTACAAGTCATACCTGCCCCCTCACGTCGGGACACGGCGAACAATGCAGAGAAATACGCACGAAAACATATCCTGGCCCAGGCTCAGTGAAGGAAGCATTGAGGCATCCACGAGTGGAGTAGTGAGAAACTAAATGCAATTTAAATTACAAAATATTTATACAAACTCGATGGCATAATTTCGATAACAAATCATAAAAGGAAACTTGAATAATAATAATAGTACAAGTACTTCCAATATCACAATAGTCTGCGTAAAAATAGTATTTTCCGAATCATCGCCGTACTTCCAAATATATTATGGGAATTAACGGAATAATTATTCATATAATATTAGGAAGCATAGCAAAGAGTTTCTTTCAAATTCTACCTACCGTAATTCAAATAGAATAACGAAGAAAAATTTGGAATAGTGGAGCCCACCTCGGTCAAATGAAGTGGCGTATACAAATCACGTGCGTTAGACTTCATAACATTATTTAGAAGAGTTTCAAGGTATTCGGAATTCATTTGTGTAAAATCTAGAAGTTTAGACAATTTTTCCAAAACTATTCATAATTACCTAATTCAATTCTATTGAATAGAAAAGGGAAATTTTCTAGCGTCGATTCCGAAGAGTAGAGTGATCTCCGAGGTTCGTATTCACTCCTATTACATCTAGGACATGCCAAGAGAAGAAAATATAAAGCTTTACATACCTTTTTGGCCTTTTACGGTTGTCCAAGTTCAATTCTCGTTTCCTCCAAAATCTTCAATTGGTCACATTTACCAATTACTATTCATAAGACTTTAAGAATTCAATTTTCCAATACTTGTCTACAAAAATTTCGGCAGCATCTCCCATATATATATGACAACCCCGAGATTACAACTCGGCCACAATATCAACAACCAAGCCAACAACACCACCAATTCCATCGATAATCAATTTAAACACACCATAACATAAATTGGTGTAATTTTCCAATTAGTACAACAACTTTCAACCAAACTTTGCATTTCCGCATAAATATGAATATCTCATATCCATAATTAATTTCAACTCATTCCAACATAAGTGAAAAATATTCCAAGTAAGCTATCCAATTTTTATCAACTCCATATTTCACTCAAAAATTCCATAAACACAACAAAAATATTATAATTCATTTTCTTTCTTCAACTTCATAATCAAATTCATTTTCTTCTTTCAACTTCACAACCAACAACAACACTCCATACTTTTATTAATTTACCTCCATATTCTTATAATATCATACTCAAATTACATAATTCCTACAAACTAGTTTAATACCAACTTACACCATTTAAGCTTCATTTATATTCCCAAAATCATAACCACAACTAACAAATTATACAAACTTAATTTTTTTCCATTACATCACCTAACCCATATTTCCAACTTCAATAAATTTCATCTAACTTCCATCTTCAACAACAAATAACTATCATAACTACTATTCAAATACTACACAAAAATACTACACAAAATACTACACAAAAATTGAGTAAATCTTACTCATATAAGAACATGTATACATGGCACCATATTACCATGAAAACTTCCATATTTTCATAAATTCCACACACCTCCACATACTACAAGATCAACAAACTTCATAACACAAAGAAATTAGATTAATTCTTACCTTTTCTTTCACTTCTCCAAATCAACTAAACAAGTCTCCAAACTTCCAAAACAACTACACCATGTTGTAGAGCACCCTTGATTTAGTAGGAATACTAGAAAATTATAATTTTTGGGGATGAAATTTGAAGGGTTAATTTACTCCCTCTCTTGGCCGATTTTCTCTCTAATTTTTCCTTAAGTTTTCTTGCTTCCAACTCTCTCAAAATATCTAGAAATCTCTAGGATTTAGATGACTTAAAGGCTCCCATGTGAAATTACCATTTTGCCCCTCACCTTTTCTAATATTTCCAAGTTGAAATTTCACATTTGCCCTTAACCTTTTATAGTATTTCCATATGTAAAATTCCAATTTTACCCCTAACCTTTTATGGTATTTCCACATGTGAAATTCCAATTTTACCCCTAACCTTTTATGGTATTTCCACATGAGTAATTCCAATTTTGCCCTTTAACTTTTCCAATAATTCCACCTCCCAACTTAATAAAATAGAAACTTGTATATAACAAGACCAAGCATAGTCTTACCCTTGACTTGTTACAAGTATCCCCAACATGTCCTTAGGTGCAAAGTGCGGGTTATAACAAAAAATTTCAAATCTTAGTAGCAACCTAAAGTCCCAAAGTACGTTGCCTATATAGATTGCTTTCATGGCCTAGCTACTGGATCCACATTGCCCAGTTTAATAGTTACTTTTGGAGTACTCCATGATTAGGAAGCCTCTTTTGTTTCGATGTAGAAGTCATCGGCCTATCTCAATGCAGGAGTCATCGAATTCCATGCAATGGCTCACATGGTCTTTGTTGTCGGTTAAAGGTCCTATCCCACATAAGTTGGATTTAATTATGAGATATAAAGTTCTGAGTTTATGATGAAGTTCTTATGATATGAATTGACCATGAGTTTCTTATGTTTTAAATTGCTTGAAGTTGTACTCATGTTCATATGATTGGTCATGCATCTCATGGAATATTGATTATGTTGTTTTATTTGTTCATGCATACCTCACATACTTAGTACATTCAAATTTACTAACACATATTTTACCTACACTGTCTCATAGTGTATGACGGACGACACTCACGATCATCCTACTCATGGCTAGAGATTTTCTTTAGATTTCAAAGACATTGGTGAGTCCTCATTCTACCAAGGACAAGACTTCTATTCAGGTTACTATTTTTTTTCACCTTCTTCTATTGTGAGGGTGACCTAGAAGCTTTTCCTAAGCCCCTATAAAAGAATAGACTAGAGATATTTTTAGACGATACTCATTGGTGTAGTTAAGATTGGACATTTATAGAGTTGATTTCCCTTAGTCTACTTCCACACTTAATGATTACTTCCGCTCATCTTTATATTGTTCTTTACTTTATCTATGTGATGTATGCTAAGATGACTTATGGTTATGGTCCTACGCATCCCTATTGCCATGTTATGACTAGACCCTATGTCGGGTCATGACACTGGGTTTATTCTTGCTAGTTGGGCCATGCCCCTAGGAGATTACTGGCTGGGTATGCAGCCCCTTTTCAGGGTGCTCATGGTTGAGGTTTCTAGTTCTTTGATATTCAGCGTGGTGTCGCCTTTTCTCCATTGGCTTGGTTTCTTACTCTCCGATACTACTACGGGGATACTATTTGCCTATGTAAGACCCGGTTTGCGCCCAAGCTATGTATACAAAAATCTCGCATCCCCTATGGGGCCCTCTGGCCAGTGCACCATTGAAAAATCATATCCAAATCACTTGTATAGTATGGGTTCATGTAAACCTCATTGAAAACATGTAATTTTGATCAAATAATGCATAATAAGATCAACAATAATCAAAAAGGTTTAAATTATTTGAACCCATATAAAATCATGAAGTCGTAGAATTTGGGTAAGAATCATACGAGAGAATTTGAGGTTTTATTGGGACTCAATGGGTGAAGAGATTCTAGTTGATGAATTTCTCACATACTAGGATCTAAATCCCTAGCTGAATTTGAGGAAGAAGACTTGGAGCTTAAACTTTTTTTCTTGGATTAAGAGAAAACCTGAGAGAAACGAAAACCAAATTTGGGAGAATGAGAGTGAATAGGGAGTTTAGGAATTCTTATCAGTTATAATTACCTAAATAACCTAAAATTACTTAGTATAGGAGTTAAATAGGTGGGCAAAGACCAAAATACCCCTAAGAAAAATATGTCCAATAGGTTTAATGGGAGGCAACTACAAACTGTAAAACATTTTATGGACTCATCCATAGAAATTGACTTGCAATCCTAAGTTTCTAATATAAAAAAATGTATTCCCTTTAATGCCCCTAATATCGAAACACGTACTCCCTTTAATGACCCATAATCTAATTATGACTCATGCAATCCCCTCATAGAGCGCAGAATACTAAAACATTAATTACAACCAGCAAATCTTTTTACGAGTTGTATTGTTCTGTCTTCTACATAAATCATGAAGTTCTAAGTTTCTATGGTGTCTGAAACTTGATCTACAAGCCTTTCCACAACTCGTAAAAATTTCCATGATTCATAATTTTGTACTTAAAAAGCCAATTTTCCCACATACTGAATGAAGTCCACGACTCATGTCTACGGCCAGCAGATGCTTTTATGAGCCATAAAAAACCTCATAAACCCTTAACAATAAAATGCTAAATTTCTAAGTGCCAACCACAATTTTTTTCCATGAGTCCTGTGTCACGACCCAACTCTGTAGGCCGCGACTGGGGTCCAACCTGGACTCCCATATACATAATTATCAAATATCAGAACTATACACAAGAACCCAAGTGGGTAATAACATTTTCATGTACATGTAACCTTTTTCATTTATATCATATCATGAAAGGGCACGCAAGCCGATAAGACTGCCATATCATAAAAATATTTACAACTGAACAAATTCACAACAACCCATATACACATGTCTACAGACCTCTAGGAGTATTAACTGTATCATATAGCAGGACAGGGCTCCGTCGTACCCTTAACCAATATATACAAATGTCCAACAAAATGCTAGTACCAAAATAAGGCTCTGGACAAGGAGCACTGCCAACCAACAAGGTGAATGTCCTAGGCGAGCGGATCAGCAAATCAAGCGTTTGTACCTGCGGGCATGAAACATAGCCCTCGAAGAAAGAGGGTCAGTACAGAAAATATACTGAGTATATAAAGCATGGACTGTAATAAGTAAAGTCATTACCAAAGTAGAATGTGCAAAAATGAGAAAAATATCCAGAATATCAAAATGCTTTTCATAACCACAAATAATGTATGCAGAAAAACATATGTCATATGCGGCCCCATTATGAGACTTAGGTGAATAAATACAAAATGTGGTCGCCGCCCCTTCACTGGTGCCACAACACATCATAACTCTAGAGTAGGGAATATCTCCATAATAGAGCATATCATATCAGATGGTCATATCAGATCATGTCATATCATATGTGTACATGGCACATCACATCTCTACAAAACCTATGTACAGGTAGTACCTTTCCCTCACGTCGGGGAACGGTGAATAATACAGAGAATTATGCATGATAACAATACCTAACCCGGGCTCGATGAAGGAAGCATTGAGGCATCCCTGAGTGGAGTAGTGAGAAACTATATGCAATATAAAATACAAAACATTTCTAGAGACTCAATAGCGTAACTCCGATGCCAAGTCATATAAGGGAATTTAAGCAATAATCATAGTGCATGTCTTTCAGACTTCACGATGGTCTATGTCAAAATAGTCTTTCTGAAATCGTTTCCATATTTCAAGATATATTATGGGGCTTAATGGAATAATTAAAATAAGTTATCGTTCAAAGTCAATACAAGAATTATATTAAGTACCTTTTGAAAGTCACTATGGATTACATCAAAAAGCGCTATAAAATGTTCTTTGGAAACCAAGAAATTGGCCATCCTAGTGGCTCTAGGAATATGAACTTCCTTGGAATAAAAAAAAGTCATATATTTGTTTCATAAAACCATGCCAAAATAAAGATTAGCTTTTCATACTTATGTCGAAACATGGCAAGAGAAAGAATAAGCTATACATACTTATGCCGAAAACATGCCAAAAGGAGGAAACGTTAGCTTTACATACCTCTTACGGATTACTCTTAACACGTTTGCCTCGGTCTTCTATTGAACCTATTTAACATGAACGTAATACGAGCATCAACAACCCTCGACTTTCTATCATCTTAAGTTACATACGAGTATTCATAGAACTCATCTCCTCGCTTGCCTTCTCGACTAGTTCCTTAGTTAGTTAAGGAGTTAACAGAAATTGAGCAACACCTCCCCTATAACATGACCTATCCGAATTTCCAATTAGATCCCTAATAAATACATCCAACCAACAACAACAACCTGAATCTCATATACAACTAAAACATGGCAACATTACCCAACATAAGCCCCAAATAACTTGCTGAAAATTACAAGTATATATACCCTTTTTAAGAAGGTGACATGTGGCAGCTCCTAGAGGTGACACATGGTAGCCCCCTAGGGTGCCACCTCCCACCATGCGGCGACTCACATTCTGGCATGTGGCATGTAGGGGGGGTCCACCTCAAGTAGGTGAGTCGCCTGCTTGCTTGACTTTCGTACGTTCGAAAACTAGTTTTCGCTCCCTTTCGTAGGTTCATCATCTCGTCTCATTTCAAGAGACTATGTAATCTGTGCTTCGCAATCTTGGTATATCCTCAAGTAGCTTAGTATGTAAAATGTCCCAGGTAATAGCGTTCACAAGTAAGTCAAGTCCTACGACTCATTACTTGACCTCCAACTTCTTCTGAATTCTTATAACCCTATTTCGAATCTTCTCTATTATGGAGTATCTTCTTCTGCTTTCCTTAGGATTATTTGATAGCGTTATAGATTGTCCGAATCACATGATGACTTCTAAGAAACTTAAGAGCCTTCCCAGAAACTTAAGGAACTTAAGAAGCATTCCAAGGTACCAAAGTATGGGGTGTAACATCCTGGAATCAACTTCAGCCTATACAATGGCCTCATAAATCGCTGCACCAACAACTTTCTGGAAATTTTCAACTTCCAATGAATTTCTTTCTAGATATTATATGAAGGCTAAACATACATGCAGAAGATTTATAAGTGAGTATATAAAATCATTTAAAGATATCTCATGCAAAAGTCTGAAGTAAGTGTCAATATAGTACTTAAGGTTAAACATCTGAATACCAAGACTTTGATTACTCACTATTCTATCTATGGAACCTGTACTAACTGGTGATAGGTGCCGAAAAAAGATCCACAACTACATCAATAATTAAATACATGTCTACTAAAATTGAAAGACATAAATAAAATAGAGCCTTCCAAAATCAAGGAGGCTTCACCCAAATAGGTTGTTTAATGAAACGATCTCAATAAAGCATCAACTGTCGATCTTGAGCACCTGTATCAACACCATAAAATAATGCAACAACAAATTACGTCGGAACATTGAATGAAGGGTATGTGATAAGTTGGTGCTGCAGTTTATGGTGTTTAAGTTATCTGAACTCTAAACCAAATCAATTCTCAATAATACTCTTAAAGCGATCAATACTTCTTACATTAATATTTGTATTAAGAAAATACTCAAAAGTGTTTCTTTGTAAATATATTAATCTTTCTTTTAGCTCACTGAAACTTCTTTCTCAAACTGATTATGCTTTCTTTAAAACTAGTCATTCCTTTCCTATGAAAATTATGCATTTGGAATGCTTAGTGTTTCCTTAAAACTATTTTTAACATAATAGCTTAAATACTTAAGCTTGCTTTGAGTCTGAAAAAAATACATGAAAATAAATGTGTATCAACTTTAAATAATGCTTCTCTAATTAGGATTCATGTGATAAAATAGTTCTGAACAATTATCAAGGATTAAAATACATGAAGAACAACAATCTTAATGATAAGAATCAAAATACAATGATAAGGAATAAGGGCAAATAGAAATTCATGGAAACTTGGCAAAACCCATAGGTTTAAATTATACTAACTGAATTCTAGATGTATAGAGTGAGGAAGAACTTATTCTATCACTATAAATATTCTTATGTACCTTAAAGAATAAAGATATTTAAGAAACTACAAGTAGATCATTGAAACCCTAGTTTGGCCTTCGTAGTTCATTCTGTTAAGACCGTGAATGATTATGGGAGTAATTTGATTGAACAAAACTGATAAGGACCTTAATAAGGTGTAAAACCATCGATGTTAGACTTATAAGGAGTAGGAAAAGATTAAAATAATCCTCTTTAATAACTAATAGAGGCCTTGTACTAGGCCATCTACAGTCCATAGAAACTTCTACGGCCAATAGAGATCTCTCATAGAAAGTTGGCTGAATTTTTGAAGTTTATGAAAATGGGAACTATGGATTCTTTTATGGCCCTTGAACACTTCTATTGGTTCACGTTACGTAATTACTTCTATGGGATATAGATTAGACTTGTGAAAATTAAAAGAAATATTGGGTTTAAGTACTTTGGAAATCCGAGTTGGTCTATGACCCATAGAGGTTTGTAAGGGATGTAATGTGTAAGACCTCTCAAGATGAAAAGTTGGAGAAAAGGAAAATTCCAAAGGAATTGGACTGACCCAGCTCTACAAGTCTCTCTATGACTCATCTTAGTTATTACGAATCATAAACTACAAACGTGGGGGTAAACAAAAGTTAGAAATTGGCTAAGGAAATTATGAGAGTCTACGACTGAAATAAAGACTCGTAGAGCAAAATACAACTCGTAGAAATGAGCTATCGTGGCAACATTTGATGACCTGCAGGTGTCAATCCTCAAGATCTATATGACAACTACCCAAAATGAGTCATATGAAAAGTTCAAAGGCTCAGTGAATGGGTAATTTTTAGACCTATAACATTATTGACCTTCTAATTCATAGACTCCAAGATGATTCGTAAACATGACTTGTAACAAAAGTTTAGGGACTTGTTTCTCAGGTGTTTCTTAGGGCCTGCAGGACGAGTTGTTCCTACGACTCGTCACTACCTCGACGAATCATAGAGTACCCTCATATGGTTGTTTATCTTAAAATTAATGAAGGGTAGTTTGGTCCATTTCCCTTCATTCTAATAATATAGGCGGACATTTAATGACTAGATTCATTAATTATTATATCCTAAATACTCCAAAACTCTTTTATTCTCTCATTATTTCCCTAAACAAATTAATTCCAGACTTCTCTCTCAAGGTTGCTCAAGAATTGATCAAGCTTTGGGTTTGGGTTTCTTCAAGATCAAGCCTTCTTTCTCAAATTCAACTCCAATTCCAATCAAGGTATGTATGGATTGATTCATGAGTCCTTCTACTCATGGAGTCCAAGGTTTTTTTTAAATTCTCATGAAATCTCATTACTTTTAGACTTCAATTTTGATAAATTCTGTTGGGCTGTTTCAATTACATTTTTAATCATTACTAACGATTATTATATGTTTGTTTATACATTAATGTCATGATTTCAAGTTGTATTATTAATACAGATGCATAAAGTTATTTTCTATGATGAATTACATAAAGTATGATTAAGAAGATTCAATGATTTTCAAGTATCCTATGATTTTCAATCAAATTGATTATGTATTCAAGTTTTACCTTAAATTCAAGTATGAATTATGATTACAAATTTCAAGTCTGATCATATCATGAATATCATGCAAATTATGAAGAAAGGTAACTTAGGTCCATATGTAGTGACCTAGAAACCTCATGATAAGAATTATGTAAGTATGATTTGTAATAATGAAAGGTCAATTATCACAGTGTAATTATGTTTTGAAATGAGCTATTATATCAGGTATGAAGTTTATAAACAATGTTCTGGTATATGCTAAGTATGATTACGATGTTATGTATTCTGTTGGTTCCCTTAATGGCTTAGCTACTGGATCTACATATAGCGTACATGACCCACCTAGTGGGGTAGAGTCTACCTTGACAAGTAGATTCCCTTTTTGTTCATTCTATGGGTAGACAACGAGATTCCATGTTATAGCTCGCATGGTCTTATTGTCGGATATGGTTCATATCTCATATATGTATATGCTTACTATGTTACGTTATGATTTTCAACTAAGTCCTTTAAATACTTTGATTATCTTGTTTTTCTCATAGCTTTACTGATCCTCTTACTTATGTACATTGTTGATCATTTCATCTTATGATTTATATTGTATGTCATGCCCACATACTGAGTACATTCAAATGTACTAATGCATAATTGTTGCTTATATTGTTTCATAATATAGAGGTTGAGGATCACATTCATTTATGTGGGTATTTGTGTTTCAAATTGTCAGAGTTAGTGCTAAGTCCTCATCATATCGAAGATGAGTTTTGACTTTGTTCTATTCTAAAGACTTTGTTATGTTTGGATTTGAGTGTGAGCTATACCGTGTATTATCCCCCGCCATTCTTAGTTTGTAGTAGCATTAGTTGGCCAAATGTATTGAGTCTATGTCATCAAGTTATATTCTTCCTTATGATTTATGCTTAGACTCTACCTATGTTAATCTTCTCATTTATTTTACCTTATATGCTTTATGATATATCAAGAGGCTTGGTTGGATACCTTCGGGTAATCGATCTCCTTGTTATGACTAAGCCCTAGGTGGGTTGTGACAAATATGGTTTCAGAGTAGAAGGTTTATGGTTTCCTAGGGTGTCCAACATGCCACATCACGTAGATTCTTATTCATGGATGTAAAGTACACCACATTGATGAATATGAGATTATAATATGTTTTAGAAATCCTACCTTCTTTAATGATCAATATCATGTGATAGAGTATGTTCTAAGACTTCCTTTCCCTAATATTTGTCCTTTGTAATTTTTAGAACAATGCCTCCAAGAAGACCTGCATTGCATAGGGGAGCAATGCTAAGGAAGACCAAGATCCTCCATCCCATCAAGGCAATGGTAATTTACCCGATTAAGTGATGCATGCGGAGTTATGGACCACTTTTACCATGATAGCCTAAGTTGTGACAAACCGAGGGGTTGTGGCTCCTACTAATGTTCCTACTTCAGCCTCAAGAGTGAGAGATTTCGCATGAATGAACCCTCCCAAGTTTCATGGTTCGAAAGTGGATGAGGACCCTCAAGAGTTAATTGATGAGGTCTATAAAATAATGAGTATCATGGGGGTGACTTCAAAGGATAAAGAAGTGCTGGTAACCAACTAACTCAGGGATGTGCTCAAGTTTGGTACACTCAATGGAAGTTGGAGAGAATAGGTCAAAGTCATATTAAAGTGGAATCTTTCAAACTTGCCTTCCTTGATCACTTTTTCCCATTTGAGCTAAGGGAATAAAAGTGTTGGAGTTCATTAATCTTCTACAAGGTAATATGGGAATGAGGAACTATGCCCTCAAGTTCACTAAGCTATCCAAGTATGCTCCTTTATTAGTTGCCGATCCATGTGCCCAAATGAGTCAATTTATATTGGAGGTATCCGACTTGGTTGCTAAGGAATGTTGTACCTCTATGCTTATGAAGGAAATGGATATATCTTGCCTCATGACTTTCGGTGAAAATATTGAATAAGAAAAGCTCAGGGAGATCAGAATGAGGGATTCTAAGAGGGCTTGGTATGAATGCGGGTTCTCTAATGCTAGGACCGGTGGTAGTAGTAGTTGTTGTTTTCAACAAGGCCAAGGTTCGAGGAAGAAGTTTACTAAGGAAAGGGTGCCATACCCTACATTTCAAGGAGGAGGAGTTGTGATTGCTAGTAGACCTTCTTTTCCTAAGTATGCAATGTGAGAAAAGAATTATGGAGAGAAATGCTCCAGGGGAACGGGTGATTGCTATGTATGTGGCATGATGGGACAAAAGAAATTTGAGTGCCCATATATTGCTAACAAAGGTGGAGAAGGTCGTCCTAAAGGAAGATAAGTGCAACAAGGCGCCCAAGCTCAACCTAAGGGTGGCTAATGCATCAACTGATTCTATGCTCTTCATGCAAGGCAAGATGTGGATGAGACTCCTGATGTGGTTATGTGTATGTTATGGGTCTTTAACTTTGATATTTATGCATTTCTTGATCCAGCTGCTAACTTTTCTTTTGTTACCCCTTACCATTCTATGAGATTTTATATGTGCCTCGAAGTGTTATTAGAACATTTTTTGGTTTATACTCCCATTGGTTATTTGATATTGGCTAAATTAGTTACTAGAAATTGTCCCATGTAAGCCATGCATAGAATCATCCCATGTGATATTGTCGAATTTGAAATGACCGATTTTGATATCATTCTTGGTATGGATTGGTTACATGCCGCTTATGCATCTATTTTTTGCAGAACCTGTACGGTCAAGTTTCCATTTCCTAATAAGCCTACTCTTTAATGTAAGGGTAATTATTTGGTGGTTAAGGGTCAATTCATCTTATTTCTTAAGACTTGGAAAATGATTTCCAAATGGTGCATTTATCATGTTGTGCGACTTAGGGATGTTGATTCAAAAACTCCTACTCTTGAGTCGGTCCACATAGTTAATGAGTTTTCCAATGTGTTTCCTGATGATTCGCCAAGTATTCCTCCTTAAAGGGAAATTATTTTTGGCATAGATCTTCGTTCCAATATTCAACCTATTTATATTCCTACTTACCGAATGGCTATGGTGGACCATAAGGAGTTCAAAGAATAATTAAAGGATTTGTTGGATAAGGGATTTATAAGGAAAAGTATTTCTCTATGAGGTACTCCCATATTATTTGATAGAAAGAAAGATGGGTCACTTTGAATGTGTATAGATTACCATAAATTGAATAAGATCACCATAGAGAACAAGTATCTAAATCCAAAGATAGATAATTTGTTTGATCAATTACAAAGGGCAAGTTACTTGTCGATGATTGGTCTCCATTCCGGTTATCATCAACTAAGGGTAAGGAAGTGTGATAGTCCCAAAATGGAGTTTCAGACAAGGTATGGATAGTCCCAAATATGGCCACAAACTAATACACCCTCTATTTTCATGGATTTGATGAATCATATTTCTAGCCATATTTGGACATGTTTGTGGTGGTGTTTATTGATGAAATTTTTATTTACTCTAGCAATGATGAGGATCATATGGGTCACTTGACAATTGTGTCACAAACATTGAGGGATAACAAATTATTTGCCAAGTTTCATAAGCATGATTTTTTTCTAAGGGAAGTTGAATTTCTTGGCCATGTAGTATCCGGTGATGAGATTAAGATTGGTCCCAAGAAAACAGAGGCAGTTAAAAATTATCCTAGACAATTATTTTCTTCAGACATAGAATCTCTTCGGGCTTAACTGGATATTATAGGAGGTTTGTAGAAGGGTTTTCAACTATTTATTCTCCTTTAACCATGTTGACTCAAAAGAAGGTGAAATTTCAATGGTCGGTAGAATGTGAGAAGATTTTCCAAATATTGAAGGATTGTCATACGTCGGCTCTTATTTTGACATTACCCGAAGGTTTGGATGGGTTTGTTGTTTATCGTGATGCCTCACATAATTGTTTGGATTGTGTTTTGATGCAATATTGTAAGTTTATACCCTATGCTTGTAGGCAACTTATAGTACCTGAAAGGAACTATCCGACCCTCTATCTTGACCTTGCGATGATTGTGTTTGCCTTTAAAATTTGGCATCATTATCTTTATGGGGCGCATGTTGATGTGTTCACTGACCAAAAATGTTTGGAATATGTGTTTAGCCAAAGGTACTTCAACCTTAGGCAAAGAAGATGGCTTGAACTTCTAAAAGATTATGACATGAGTGTGATGTAGCATCGGCGAATGATGTAGCCAATGCTTTTAGTCAGTTGTCCATGGATAGTGTTGCATATGTTGAGGAAAGTAAGAAGGATTTGGTTAAAGATGTCCATAGATTGACACGTTTAGGAGTACGTTTAGTTGACTCTGATGATTGAGGTGTTCTTGTATATAATGGCTCGAAATCATCTCTTGTGGCGGATGTTAAGGCCAAACAAGACCATGATCTAATTTTTGTTAAATTGAAGAAGTCCGTTATTGAAAAAGCCATTGAGGATTTCTCCCAAGGGCGAGATGGGGTAATATGTTATCAAGGTCGTTTGTGTGTTCCTAAAATTGATGGGTTAAGAGAATTAATATTGAAAGAGGCCCATAGTTCACCTATTCAATTCATCCAGGATCCACAAATATGTATCGTGATTTTAGGGAAGTGTATTAGTGGAATGGCATGCAGAATGACATAGCAGAGTTCGTTTATACGTGTCCTAATTCTCAACCACTGAAAGTTGAGCACTAAAAACTAGGAGGATTAGTTCAGGATATTGAAATTCCTACTTTGAAGTGAGAAGATGTGAATAAGGACTTTGTTATTGGTTTGCCTTGTACTATAAAGCAATATGATTCTATTTGGGTTGTTGTGGACTGAATGACTACGTCGTCATAATTTCTACCGGTTAAGACTTTCTATGTTGCCGAATAATTTGTTGAGAAGTACATTCGGGAACTTGTGAAAATCCATGGTGTTCCTTTGTCTATTATATTAGATAGGGGTACTCAATTCACTTTCCATTTTCAAAAGTTGTTACAAAAGGGTCTTGGTACAAAGGATATGTTAAGTAACACTTTTCATCGTCAAACAAGTGGACAAGCCGAGAGAACAATCCAAACTTTGTGAGATATGTTAAGGGCATGTGTGATTGATTTGAAACGAAGTTGGGGTGAGAATTTTCCATTGATTGAGTTTGCCTATAATAATAGTTATCACTCTAGCATCCAAATGTCTCTTTTTGAAGACTTATATGGAAGAAGATGTAGATCCACGGTGGGATGGTTTGAAGTGGGTGAGATACCATTGATTGGTCATGATTTGGTTGTTGATACATGGAAAAAGTAAGGCTCATAAGAGAAAGTTTGACGATGGCTCAAAGTCGTCAAAAGTCCTTTTTGGACATTAAAAAGAGAGCTTCAATTTGATGTGAATGATTGGGTATATTTAAGGGTTCCACCAATGAAGAATATAATGCGTTTTGGTAAGAAAGGGAACTTGAGTCCTAGATATGTACGACCCTATAGAATATTGAAATGAGTTGGCTATGGTTGATATGATATTTCATGTTTCGATACTAAGAAAATTTGTGGGTTATCCCAACTCTGTTGTGCCATTGGAGTATATGAACATTGAAGAGAATTAGACTTATGAGGAGGTTCTAGTGGAAATCTTTGACCGGGAATTGAGGAGGTTAAGGAATAAAAATATTGCATCCGTCAATGTGTTACGGAGAAATCAACAGGTAGAGAGCGCTACATGGGAAGCAGGACATGAGAATAGGTTATCCACATCTCTTTCCTTCTAATCAAGACTAAGGTACCAAGTTGTTCATAACCTAATCGATTGAACCCCTATGTTTTAGTTCCATATGTCATCCATATGTCATTCATGAATGTCGTAATCCATATGCATGTATGTTCATGCAAGTTGATTTTCAAGCAATGTTTTATGTTAAGTTTGAAGTTATCATGTCCCATACATTTTAAGGTTTCCTTATATTCATGTAGGGCTGCTAGTTCTGTTTTCCATGTCTTTCCTATTCTAGTTAAATCTCATTTTAGGAATAATGTTTGCAAGGGGGAGAAATTGTAAGACATCGTAAGATGGAAAGTTGGACAAAAGGAAAATTTCAAACGAATTGGACTGACCCATGTCTAAGAGTCAGTCTACGAGTCATCTTAGTTTTTACGAGTCATAAACTCGACTTGTGGGGGTGAAGAAAAGTTAGAAATTAGCTAAGGAAAGTATGAGAGTCTACGAATCAAATAATGACTTGTAGAGAAAAAGATGACTCATAGAAATAAGTCATCGTGGCAAGGCTTGATGACCTGAATGTGTCAACCCTCAGGATCCACTCTACGACTCAACAAGATAAGTTGTAAGGGATATGATGACTCGTCAAAATGAGTTGTATGAAAACTTCAGAGGCTCAGTAAATGGGTAATTTTTAGACTTGTAGGATGAGTGACCTTACGATTTGTAGACTTTAAGATGAATCATAAACATGACTCATAACGAAAGTTCATAGACTTTATTTTCATATCCTTCTCAGGACCTACAGGACGAGTTGTTCCTACGACTCATAACAGCCTCTACGAATCATATAGTGACCTTATCCAGTATTTCTCCTTCAAACTATTACTTACCTGTATACTGGGTAGCTTCCAATATCATCCGTCATTTTCTTCTGTCGATGTCGTTCTTCAGCTAAAACCAAAGGTTAAAAAAAGGAATTTCATGTCCTATGGCTAGGCTCTATCGCATGATCTTAGATATGAAATAAAAGTGACATTCTTAATACCCTTTAGCCTCCTATTTATAGATGTGGCATGCAACACACCGATAAACAAGACTCTACTAGACACGGTCTTTAGACATTCTGAGGAAGGACCACTATGATACCACTTCTATCACGACCTAACTCCGTAGGCCATGATTGGGGTCCGACCTATACCCTCGTATACATAAATCTCCACTATAAGAACTATATATAAGAATCCAGAGGGTGATAGCAAATTCGTCTATATATAGCCTCTTTCATTTGCACCATGTCATGTAAGGTCCGACAAGGCTGCCTTAACATAATAACATTTATAATATGCCATATAGGAACAACTGAATCAAACTCGTAAATAACCCACCTACATATGTCTATAGACCTCTAAGAACATTAACAGTGATATATGGCAGGACAGGGCCCCCGCCGTACCCCGGAATAAATAACTATATATATTATACGATCAGCACCAAAAGCTAGGCTCCGAAATAGGAGAGCACTTCCGATATAGCTGAGTGGGAGTCCTAAGCTAGCAGATATCCAAAGTAAGTATTTGTATCTATGGTCATGAAACGCAGCCCCTCTCCCTCAAAGAAAAGGAGGTCAGTACAATATATGTACTGAGTATGTAAAACATAACACATCATAGCTGAGACCATTACTGAAACAAGGATGCAGGGTCAAGTGTAACAATTAACAAATTAATGTACCTGCACCTTAGGACACGTAGTCATATACATCATCATACGCTGTTCCTCGCTCGCTAAAGAACCCGGTATCATAACTATTTCATCATATTACCAATTCCCTATATCATAATCCCCTCTATATGACTCATAGAAATAAGTCATCGTGGCAACGCTTGATGACCTGAATGTGTCAACCCTCAGGATCCACTCTATGACTCAACAAGATAAGTTGTAAGGGATATGATGACTCGTCAAAATGAGTTGTATGAAAACTTCAGAGGCTCAGTAAATGGGTAATTTTTAGACTTGTAGGATGAGTGACCTTACGATTTGTAGACTTTAAGATGAATCATAAACATGACTCATAACGAAAGTTCATAGAGTTTATTTTCATGTCCTTCTCAGGACCTACAGGACGAGTTGTTCCTATGACTCATAACTGCCTCTACGAATCATATAGTGACCTTATCCAGTATTTCTCCTTCAAACTATTACTTACCTGTATACTGGGTAGCTTCCAATATCATCTGTCATTTTCTTCTGTCGATGTCGTTCTTCAGCTAAAACCAAAGGTTAAAAAAAGGAATTTCATGTCCTATGGCTAGGCTCTATCGCATGATCTTAGATGTGAAATAAAAGTGACATTCTTAATACCTGTAGCCTCCTATTTATATATATGGCATGCAACACACTGATAAACAAGACTCTACTAGACACGGTCTTTAGACATTCTGAGAAAGGACCACTATGATACCACTTCTATCACGACCCAACTCCGTAGGCCATGATTGGGGTCCGACCTGGACCCTCGTATACATAAATCTCCACTATAAGAACTATAGATAAGAATCCAGAGGGTGATAGCAAATTCGTCTACATATAGCCTCTTTCATTTCCACCATGTCATGTAAGGTCCGACAAGGCTGCCTTAACATAATAACATTTATAATATGCCATATAGGAACAACTGAATCAAACTCATAAATAACCCACCTACATATGTCTATAGACCTCAAAGAACATTAACTATGATATATGGCAGGACAGGGCCCCCGCCGTACCCCGGAATAAACAATTTTATATATTATACGATCAGCACCAAAAGCTAGGCTCCGGAATAGGGGAGCACTTCCGATATAGCTGAGTGGGAGTCCTAAGCTAGCGGATATCCAAAGTAAGTATTTGTATCTATGGTCATGAAACGCAGCCCCCCTCCCTCAAAGAAAAGGAGGTCAGTACAATATATGTACTGAGTATGTAAAACATAACACATCATAGCTGAGACCATAACTGAAACAAGGATGCAGGGTCAAGTGTAACAATTAACAAATTAATGTACCTGCACCTTAAGACACGTAGTCATATACATCATCATACGCTGTTCCTCGCTCGCTAAAGAAACCGGTATCATAACTATTTCATCATATTACCATATCCCCATATCATAATCCCCTCTAATATATGTATATTATTTCATTAGGTCATCGTATACGGTATCATATCATCGTATACGGCATAATCTTATCGTATATGTCATCATAGTACATCTGGTCCACTATGGGGCTCGGGGTCACAAGTGTATCCCTATATTTTCTTATGCATGCCTACGTAAGTATCCGACCCTTTAGTGAGGGATTCGGTGAAAAAGTAGTGTACATAACATACCGCACCCGGCCCCTTAATGGGACTCGGTGCCATTATCACACAGTAAAATATACTGAGGAATGTTCGGCCCAATCCATAATTCAAAACAATGTTGAGGAACGTAAGACTCGATCCATATTTTCATCATATCATCATATATATATATATCTAGTGCGGGACTCGGTGAATAACTTCATCACATACGGCTTCATCGTATGCTTCAACTTCATCATATATGGTATTTCATCATTGTATACTTCATACATACATATACATAGCTGGCCCAGGACTCGGTGAAGGAGTAATAAAGCTATGCACGATAACGTTCTTGGCCCATCATGGGATTCGGTAAAAGAAGGGATACTATATGCATGAGTAGAGTAGTGAGAAACCATATGCAACTAGGTCATCTACTGAGACTCAATGAAACAGTCAAGTGAACCGTCACTTGAAGACCAGGAAAGTAATTCTCAGAGGTACCCTTTAAATGTTAGTAGGGATTTCATCAATTAGGGCCTCAGGAACCACAAGCGTGTAGCAAGATAATGCCACACAATTTATGCAATCAAAGAAGCAATTTATGCAATCAGAAAGATAACTTATACAATCAGAGATACAACTTAGGCAATCAGAGAGATTTATCCTCTCAGAGCCTTTCAGAATTGGAGCATATATTTCCACTTAGTGTTCAACATATAGGTGGCTCGAGAGTAGTAATCTAACTACTTTAGGACCCTTAGTGTTCATAAGTGACTACGAGTCACAAATTATATCTTGAACCTATAAATGGAATTACCTCTAAACTCATAGCAGACATCATTTCACTTACCTTAAGCGATTTCAACGAAAGAAGAAGATATGCCTTATGTGTACTACTCTTCATCCTATAGAAGACTTGAAAGCCATTGAATCCACTTAGTGTAGGAGTTCTAACATCCACAAGTGAACAAGCGTCTTGACTCATACTCAGAGCTTTATGAAAGGGTAAGCTTCACAAACCTTTTGTGGATTAACGGTAATTCAGCTCGCCTCGTTACCTCCTTGATGTAATAAAAAGAGAGTAATACTGAGGTTAAAGACTTTTCTCTTTCCTATTTCAAACTATACAACCAATTACCTATATGAATCATTTCCTTATCCAATATCCTCGACTAGTTTGTTACTAGTTCCAAAGTTACCGAAAATCGGGCACTATCTCCCCTATAACTTCAACATCCCCGAGAGTTAACTTGACCAATATGTCAAAAATCATACCAACAAAAACAACAAGAAGCATATATATAAATAAATCACTTCAATAGTACCCAATAAAAATTATGATACCAAAATAGAGTTTTTAACCTTTATTTCATAAAACCTTTAACCATACTAAATGGGGGGTTGTTTGGATGCAACCAGAAGAAACCGCACCCTTTTTAGAACCCTTTACATCCCTACAACACACAACCATGACAGCTACAACCGCGGCCTACAATCACAACACCCTACGCAACTTCGATTTAGCTATGACAACTTCAATTTATTTTTTTCTAACGTCAAGGATCCTTATGAAATTTTTCCATTTCCAACCTTATTTAAGAAATTTAATATACCTTATAACATAATCATTAACTCCAATTTGAAAGGGAAAACCTTACCTTTCCCAAAATTCGCTAAACTCGCCAAAACTTGCCTAGGAAGTTCCTTTAGCTCGACTAAAACTTTGAGGCTTCTTGCTAACATTTTTGTGCTGCTCCAAACAATAAATTTCATGACTAAACTCTTCATAACATCATGTAATACCCTACATAATTAATTCACGTAACAAAATTGGAGGCTTACCTTTCTTTCTCCTTGGCCGAACCTACTCTCTCTCTAGTTCTAGATTTGTTTTCTCTTCTTTCTTTCTCTAGAAGTTTCTTGAACTAGGAAGATGAATGACTTTATTCTAGATATGAATGAGTCATAACATATATATATATAGCCTACTTTAGAGGGGTAAGGCATGTCAACCCCTAAGTTGTGACACATGTCAAGCCTAGAGTGGTGACACGTGTCAAGCACTCATTGGGCCAACACATCCCTTCCTCCTACCATAGGCTTCCACATGGAAGGTGGTGGGGTCCACCCTCTTGCTCCTACTGCTTCCACGTGTCACTCTCTCTTGCTTCCACGTGGAACTCTCTCATGCTTCCATGTGTCACTCTCTTTTCCTCCTCGTGGGTTCATAATCTCGTCTTACTTTACAAACCTATGTAATCCTTGCTATGTAAGCTTGGTATGTACTCAAGTAGCTTAAGTATGTAAGATTTCCAAGTTGGTATCTTACGTATGTAAGTCGAGTCCTATGACTCATTATTTGATCCCCAACTTCTTCCGGATTTTTACAATGCTATTTCCAATCTTACCTATTATGAGCTGTCACATTCTTCCTTCCTTAGAGTATTTTGATAGGGTTATGGACTATCTGACTCCCATGGTAACTTCTAAGAAGTTTGAGAAGCTTTAAGAAAGTTTAAGAAACTTAAGAATACTTCGAAAAACTTAAGAACCTTCCAAGGTACAAAAATACGGGCTATAACAAATAAGAACTTATCTTCTCAAAATATTGTGTCAATACTCTAATATATATAGCTCAGATAGAACTGAATATTTTCAAACATAATTCAATGAGTAAGAATGAATAAACTCAAACTCTATCTTACTAGATTATGAAGCCTCTAAAACTTACTCTAAAATAGGTACCAGGACAAGTCCACGCCTACCTGAACTAACTAATGAAGACTAAAAATAATGATTCAAGAGCTCCTGTAAATTCAAAGAGAAATCACCAAAATCTAGATGGAATCAGATCTTTAACTATGCGTCTGTTTAGGAGCTCTAACACCTATATCTACATCAGAAATTGATGCAACAACAAATGGCGTAAGTATATTGAATTTACTGTATGTAAAATAGTTGAAAAGAAACATAACCAAAGATATTCAACTCACCTAAACTAGAAAAACTCAACTATAAAAATAGCTCGACTCATTAAAGGATGAAATATATGTGAAAGAATGCTTTAAAAGATATGAATAAGTAAACGTAACTCAATATATAAAAATATAATATGTTACTCTTTGGGAGTTATCTAACCGACAACCATCACTTATGAACTATGTGATAATACAATAAACTATTATCATTTTTGTACCCATGTAATACCTTTTCAGGGTAAGGGACACACTAATGTTATGGATCCAATAAAAGTCTTCTTTTGAGACTATGAAGAGTCGGCAGAATGAACGGTATATTCATATCCTATGTTGGCTACATTGGTTATAGGGTTCAAGTTTTTCTATACTCTACCCAAATCGGTGCTCTGATACCAAGTTTGTCAAGCCCCAATTCTACACATTAGGCGTGACCGGCACTCAAAACTCATTGTTGGTTCATATGCAAACCATTGGCCTAGCTAACTCATCAAGTGGAAGTCTTTAACTCATAAAAATAACATAGAGAAGAAAAAATATGAATAACAACTTACCTTCTAAATATAATAATTCAATACTCTATTATATAAATGAGATAGAAGTCAATCTTTTCAAACATAACTCAATGAATAATAATGAATAAACTCAAACTCTATCTTACTGGTTTATAAAGCTACTAAAACTGACTATGAAATAGATACAGAGAAAAGTTCACTGCTACCTCAATTGACTAATAAATACTAAAAATTAATGACTTAAGAGCTCCTCTAAATGCAAATAGGTCTCACCAAAAGTTTGATGAAATCTAATCTTCAACGATGGGCCTGTTAAGGAGCCCTATCGCCTATATCTTCAGAATAAGATGATGCAGTGCCAAATGGTGTAAGTACATGGAATGTAAGGTATATAAAATAGTTGGAACAAACATACTCAAAGATACTCAACTCGACTCAAGTCAAAGAACTCAACTCTCAAAATAGCTCAACTCAATAAAACATGCAATATATGTGAAAGAATACTTTAAAAGATATGAATATGTAAATTCAATTCAATATATAAAAATATAATATGTTACAATTGGGGAGTTTCTCTAACCAACAACCATCACTTATGAGCTATGTGATGATACAATAAACTATTATCGTTGCCACAACCATTCAATACCTTGCCAGGGTAAGGGACACAACTAATTTCATAGATCCAATAAAAGTCCTATTTTGGGACTATGAGCAGTCCCTCAAATGAACGGTACGATCCTATCCTATATTGGCTACATAGTTTATGGGGTTTTAGTTTTTATATAATCTTACCCATGTAGTTTCTCAATACTAGTCCAATAACTATATTCACTATGCTCATATCTCAAATAAGTGTAATTACTCAATGAACTCATTTAGTCTCTTATAGACTTAGTTGAAAACTCAACTATTCTCAACTCATCTCTTATTTTTAAAATAGGTATGTTATTAACTCAACAAATATATTTAAAAGCATGATTTGACATTCAACTCAATAAAAAAAATAGATGTTTAAATGTATTAATACTCAAATCATCAATCCTCAAAATATTAATTAAGAAACTTCTTAAAACTTAACTCATGCTCAAAACCTTTCTCAATTAAAAGATAAAAGTATATCATTCTTTAAGTCAAATTATGTATAAAATAACTAATGCATAACTCACCTAGGGAATGCAAACATGTAAATGCATATCAAGAACTCAATTCATGAGGATCATCAAAGTATATTTGTGTAACATTCCTCAAAATGCACAAGTGCCTTAAGAAATTCCTTGGGAATAGGCTACTCAAGTAATGCATCATTCTTAATCTTTTTGGAAAATCAGTGTTAAGAATATTGATCAGGGGGTCAAAACTTAAGGGAAAATGGTCTCAGTGATTTTTTAGAACCTGTATATCGGAAGATAGATATCTAAAAATATTCACGAAATAATAGGGTCCGCGACAGAGCCGCATCGCGGACCTAGAAGAGTTTTCTAGCCGAGTTGAGTATTTTTAAAGGGAGTTTTAGACCATTCCTAAATTATTAGTTAATGAACCAAGATATTTTTAGGGCCTAATCACACTCTATAAATTAACCTAAACCCTTAACTCTATTCATTCTTCTACAATTCATCTATCAAATATTTTCTCTCTCTACAAAAAGGCTCCCAAGGTTTTCGATTGAAGAATTTAAGTAATCTACTCAATTTATCCATCAAACTCTCCAGTTCTTCCAAATTAATTGGTATTCTCACTTAAGGTATATGGGTATTGATTCATGGATTCTTTCATCCATGAAGTCCAATCAATTTTTCAAGGTTTTCTATCAAATTAAAGTATGGTATTTTATGGGTTTTATGATCTTTATTATTATAGCATGAATTATTATTTAAAATATGATCATGACTCTATTTTGATATAAATTGATGGTTATTGCATTGAATTGAAGAGTTTTCCCATGAATTCTCTTATTTTGATCTCTAGGGCTGATATTATGAGTATTTTGAATTATACTTCAAACGGATATTATTTGTATGAATTATGTATGGGCTGATATAAATTTTATGATAATGTATGTTTTCAAGTGAATTACATAATTTTCAAAGTCAATTGATTATGCAATTGAGTTTTACTCCAAGTTCAAGGTATGAATTTTATGCAAGTTACGAAGTAAGGTGACTTAGAGCCTTATGTGGTGACCTAAGGACTAAAAGGTGACTTAGGGCCCTATGAAGTGACCTAAGGCCTAACGATATGAATTATGCAAATATGATGGTAATGATGAAAAGACAATTCTCACATTACAAGTATGTTATGAAAATGAGCTACTTTACGATTTAAAACCTATTATCATAACTATGATATATGAAATTATGATCTTATGTTATGTATGTATTCCGTGGGATTTGACTTAGCAATGAGTGTACTTGAGGTTGGGGCCCTACCAAAAGACATAGTAGTAGCCTCATGTCCCATAAACTACGTGTCAGTGTAGGTTGCCTTCATGACTTAGTTATTGGATCCATATATAGCGTATGTATGACCCGTCTCGCCGGGTAGAGTCTACCTTGCCAAATAGATTCCCCTTTTCTTCATTATATGGAGAGACAATAGGATTCCATGTTATAGCTCGCATGGTCTTATTGTCGGTTATGGTTCCTATCCCATATATGTATGATCTCTTAAGTATGTTATGATTTTGAACGTATTCTTTTAAATGCTTTGGTCAATATGATTTTCTTATAACTTTACTTATTCCATCTTATCATTGGTTTTACTTGAACCTTTCATTCCATTATTTATGTTGCATGTCACACCCTCATACTTAGTATATTCTAATGTACTAATGCATCCTTTTTGCCTACATTATCTCATAATATAGGGTTTGAGGTTGAAGATCCTAACTATCCACGTAACTAGTAGGCATTCTCTATACGACTGTGTAGTGGTGAGTCCTCATTGATTGGGGACTAGTTTTCAAGTTGGTTACTATTTTCTTTTCAAAAGACTTTAGTTTACGTTGTATATTGAGGGTGATCTAGGAACATATCATTGCTTCATGGGAACGGGTGCTTGATGTGGATATGGAAACAAGGGCCATAAGAGATCCGAATGCCCTCTTGTTTCCAATAAGGGTGGAGACGGTCGTCCTATAGGAGGCCAAGTGCAATAAGGTGACCAAGCTTAAATTAAGGATGGCCAATGCAACAACTAATTATATGCTCTTTTTGCTAGGAAAGAGGTTGATGAGGCTCCCGATGTGGTCACGGGTATGTTACGAGTCTTTAACTTTGATGTTTATTCATTGCTTGATCCGGATGCCAACTTGTCTTTTGTTACACCTTACATTGCTATGAGATTTGATGTGTGCCCCAAAGTGTTATTAGAACCTTTTTCTATTTATACTCCCATTGGTGGTTCAGTATTAGCCAAGAGAGCTTATAGAAATTATCCCATATGGTTCTTGCAAAACGTTATTCCATGTGACCTTGTTGAACTTGATATGACTGATTTCGACATCAGTCTTGGTATGGATTGGTTACATGCCGCTTACGCATCTATATATTATAGAACTCATGTGGTTAAGTTTCACTTCCCTAATGAGCCTATTCTTGAATGGAAGGCTAATAATTCAGTTGTTAAGGGTTGATTTATCTCATATATTAAGGCTCAAAAAATTATTTCCAAAGGATGCATTTATCATATGGTGTGAGTTAGGGACATAGATTCCAAAACTCCTACTCTTGAGTCGGTCCCTATAGTTAATGAGTTCTTCGACATGTTTCACAATGATTTGCCCGGTATTCTACCCAAAAGGGAGATTGAATTTGAAATAGATCTCCTTCCCGATACCCAACCTATCTCTATTACTCCTTACCCTATGGCTTCGGCAGAACTTAAGTAGTTGAAAGAACAATTGAAGGATTTATTGGATAAGGGTTCTATAAGACCAAGTATTTCACCATGGGGTGCTCCCATGTTATTTGTTAAGAAGAAAGATGGGTCACTCCGAATGTGTATAGACTACCCGCAATTGAATAAGGTCACCATAAAGAATAAATATCCAATCCCAAGGATAGATGACTTGTTTGATCAATTATAGGGTGCAAACTACTTTTCTAAAATTGACCTCCATTCTAGTTATCATCAATTGAGGGTAAGAGAGTGTGATATTCCCAAGACGGATTTTTGGATAAGGTATAGTCATTTTGAATTTATAGTAATGTCGTTTGGGTTGAAAAATGCTCCCGCTCTATTCATAGATTTGATGAACGGAAGAGGAAAGTAGATTAGGGATGGACCGAATAGTGCGTTGCAATTCCCATTTCATTGCCTCTATCATATTTTCAAGCCATATTTGGATATGTTTGTAATGGTGTTTATTGATGATATCTTGATTTATTCTCAAAAAAAGGAAGATCATATGTGTCACTTGAGGATTGGGTTGCAAACATTGAGGGAAAAGAAATTATGAGCTAAATTTAGTAAGTGCAAATTTTGTCTAACATAGGTTGCATTTCTTGGCCATGTGGTATCTGGTGATGGGATTAAAGTAGATCCAAAGAAAATGGAGGTAGTTAAGAATTTGCTTAGACCATTATCTCCTTTAGACATTAGAACCTTTTTGGGCTTAGTCGGATACTACAGAAGGTTGATTGAAGGGTTCTTATCTATTTCTTCACCTTTAACTAAGTTGACACAAAAGAAGGAAAAATTCCAATTGTCGGAAAAGTGTGAGAAAAGTTTCCAAATATTGAAAGATTGTCTTACATCAACTCCTATTTTGAAATTGCCCAAAGGTTCAAATGGGTTTGTTATTTATTGTGATGCTTCACTGGTTGGTTTGGGTTGTGTCTTGATGCAACATGGTAAGGTTATAGCCTATGCCTCTAGACAACTTAAATTACATGAAAGAAACTATCCAACCCATGATCTTGAACTTACGGCGGTTGTGTTTGCATTGAGAATTTGGCTCCATTATCTTTATGGGGTGCATGTTGATGTGTTTACGGACCATAGAAGCTTGCAATATATGTTTAGTCAAAGAGACTTGAACCTTAGGCAAAGGAGGTGGCTTGAACTCCTAAAATACTATGACATGAGCGTATTCTACCATCCGAGTAAGGCAAATATTGTAGCTGATGCTCTTAGTTGGTTGTCTATGGGTAGTAATGCATATGTTGAGGAATTAAAAGAGAATTGGCCAAAGAGGTCCATAGATTGGCACATTTAGGTGTGCGTTTGGTTGATTCCAATAATGCAGGTGTTCTTATACATAATGGTTCGGAATTGTATCTTGCGGTAGACGTCAATATCAAACAAGATAATGATCCAATTTTTGTCAAATTGAAGAAGTCGATTGTCAAAAACTCCATTGAGGCTTTCTACCTTAGAGAAGATGGGATACTACGTTTCCAAGGTCGGTTGTGTATTCCAAATATTGATAGAAGAAGAGAGTTGATATTGAATGAGGCCCATATTTCTCGGTATTCAATTCACCCAGGTTCCACCAAGATGTATCGTGACTTGAGAGAAGTGTATTGGTTGAATGGCATGAATAAGGGCATAGAAGAATTCATGGCTAAGTGACCTAATTTCCAACAAGTGAAAGTTGAACATCAAAGGCTGGGAGGTCTAGCTCATGAAATCAAAATTCCTACATGGAAGTGGGAAGATTTAAATATGGACTTTGTCATGGGTTTTCCTCGTACTAGAGGGCAACATGATTCTATTTCAGTCATTATGGACCGAATAGCAAAATCAACACATGTTCTACCAATAAAAAATTCTTATGGTGCCAAAGATTATGCTAAGTTGTACATTTGTGAACTTGTGAAACTTCATGGTGTTCCTTTGTCGATTATATCGGATAGAGGTACTCAATTTATTTTACATTTTTGGAAGACATTTCGAAAAGATCTTGGCACTAAAGTCAAGCTAAGTACCGCTTTTTATCCTCAAACTGATGGACAAGCCGAGAGAACAATTCAAACCTTTGAGTATATGTTAAGGGCATGTGTGATTGACCTTAGAGGAATGTGGGATGACCATTTGCCAATGATTGAGTTTGCCTACAATAATAGTTATCACTCTAGCATCTAAATGGCTCTTTTTGAAGCCTTGTATGGGAGAAGATGTAGGTCTCTGGTGGGGTAGTTTGAAGTTGGTGATATGGCATTGATTTGTGCCGATTTGGTAATTGATGCAATGGAGAAAGTAAGGCTCATAAGAGAAAGATTGAAAATGGCACAAAGTCGTCAAAAGTCCTATTTAGACACTGGGAGGAGAGAGCTCGAATTTGATGTGGATGATATGGTGTATTTGAAGATTTCACCTATAAAAGGGGTAATTCGGTAGCATATGAGTTAGACTTTCCACTTGTGTTGACTTTGGTTCATCCGTTATTTTAGGTGTCGATGTAGAGGAAGTTTGTGGGAGATCCAAATTTTATTGTGCCAAAGGAGAATATGAGTATTTAGGTGAATTTGACTTATGAGGAGGTCCCGATTGAGATTTTAGACCGACAAGTGAAGAGGCCGAGAAATAAGGGCGTTGCATCTGTCAAAGTGTTATGGAGGAATCAACAAGTAGAGAGTGCTACGTGGGAAACAGAATCTGACATGATGAAGAGATATCCTTATCTCTTTCCTTTCACTAAAGACTAAAGGTAATAAGTTTCTCATGATCAAATAGATTAAACTTCTACGCTTCAGTTTCATATGTAATTCATATGCATGCATGATTCATGAAAATGATTTCTTTCAAGGATTATGTCTTATGTTAAGTATGAAGTTTACATGTTATATGCATTTTGTTTTCCAAAGTATCCTCATGACCAAGTTGGGTTTCTAAATCCTTTTTCGTTGTCTTTCCTATATTAATTGTATCTCATTCGAGGATGAATGTTCCCAATGGGGATAAATTGTAACATTCCTCAAAATGTACAAGTGCCTTAAAAAGTGCCTTGGGAATAGGCAGCTCAAGTAATGCATCATCATTAATCTTATTGGAAAATCCATTTTCGGAATATTGATCAAGAGGTCAAAACCTGTAGAAAAATGGTCTCAGTGGATTTTTAGGACCCGTATATCGAAAGATAGATTTCTGAAGAAATTCAAAAAATAGTAGGGTCTGCGACAGGTCGCGGACCTACAAGAGTTTTCTGGACGAGTTGAGTTTTTTTAAAGGGCATTTTAGACATTTCCAAAATTATTAGTCAATGAACCTAGATGTTTTTAGCACCTAATACGACTCTACAAATTCACCTAAACCCCTAATTCTATTCATTCTTCTACAATTCATCTATCAAATATTTCTCTCTACAAAAAGTCTTCCAAAGGTTTCCATTGAAGAATTCAAGTAATCTACTCAATTTCTCCATCAAATTCTCAAGTTTTTTCAAATTAATTGGTGTTCTCACTTAAGGTATGTGGGTATTGATTCATGGATTCTTTCATCCATGAAGCCCAATAAATTTCTCAAGGTTTTCTATCAAATTAAAGTATGATAATTTATGGGTTTTATGATCTCTATTCCTATTGCATGAATTATTATTCATAATATGATCATGACTCTATTTTGATATAAATTGATGGTTATTTCATTGAATTGAAGAGTTTTCCCATGAATTCTCTTATTTTGATCTCTAGGGTTCGTGATGTTAATGTCATGACCCAACCCCATAGGTCGCGACTGGGGTCCGGCCTGGACCCCCCTTATGCGTATCTATCCGCTACACTTAAGTTGAATCGTGTGTGATGTGATACTATACACAAACCCCAATGGGTCAAAAACTGTGTGAAAACGTTTTGCATAACCTGCAGACTCTTTTACCTATATCCTAATAGGAAAGGGAAGGGAAGCCGATGAGGCTGCCGTAACACAAAAACATTTGCAATACATAGTATGAGCACAATTGGAACAAACTTATAAACAACCCACATACACATGTCTACAGACCTCTAATAATAGTAATAGCAACATATGTCGGGACAAGAACCCCGCCGTACCCCTGAATAAACATATATATATATAGGAGGACCAATACCAAAAATCTAGGCTCCAGAATAGTCCAGCACTCCCAACATAGCTGAGCAGAAATCCTAAGCTGGTGGATCTCCGAAATGAACATCTGTACCTGCGGACATCAAATGCAGCCCCCCGGAGAACAGGGGGTCAGTACGATATTTGTATTGAGTATACAAACCATAGACTGTAATGTAATAAGTAAAGCCATTACTAGAGCAGAAGGTGCAAAAATGAGCGAAATATCCAAAATGTCCAAATGCTTATCATAAACACAGATAATGCATGCGGAAAAACTTATGCCATATCCGGCCCCATTATGGGACTCGATGAACAAATACAAAACGTGGTCTCCATTCCATCAAAGGTGCCACAGCACATCATAACTCTAGAGTAGGGAATATCTCTGTAACAGATCATATAATATCAGATGACATATCATATCATATCAGATTATGTGTACATGGCACATCATAACTCCACAATGTACAAGTCGTACCTGCCCTCTCATGTTGAGGCATGACAAACAATACAAAGAAGTATGCACGATCATATATATCTTGGCCCGAGTTCAGTGAAAGAAGTATTGAGGCATCCATGAGTGGAGTAGTGAGAAACTAAATGCAATTTAAAATATTGTGAAAGACTCAATGAAGTAGTAAAGATGAATTGCCATTTGAAAATCAGGATGATAGTCATTTCAATCATACCTCAAATATCACTGTTGTTCATATCACAAGGGCCTTTTTTTAAAATAAAGCTTTTTCGTGTTAATCACCATCCAATCATATAGAAAACTCGAGGAGTAGGAGTTTAACCACCTCAAGAGTCTTAACATCCAGAAGTGAACAATCATCCTGAAGTCATATTCAGAACCAAAGAATGAAATTACTCCTAAGCTAACATCATCCATAAATTACATCTAAGACATGCCAAAATAAAAGAAAGCTACACTTTACATACTTAGGCCAAAAACATGCCAAGAGAGAGCTTCACATACCTCTTATCGATTGCTTTGAACTCGGCTTGTCTCGTCGTCCTCTGAACCTATTTAACACAAAGGTAATACTAGTATCAATAATATTAGACTTTGTAGCTTTTAATTCTGTCACCAACTATCCATAGGAACCAATTCCTTATTCGCCTTTCTCGACTAGCCTCGACTACTCTATTAGTTAGTTAAGAAGTTAACGGAATTCGGGCAGCATCTCCTCGATAACATGCCCTATCCGAATTTGCAATTACGTCCCTAATCACTACAGCCAACCAACAAAAAAACCCTGCAGCATATATACAATCAATTCACATCAACATTACACAATACAAACTCCAAACGACTCGCTCAAAGTTATGATATCCAAAATTGGGTTTCTAGTCTCTATTTTGTAAAACCTATAATCGTACGAAGCGGAGGGTCGTGTGGCTGCAACCAGAAGCTCCCAAACCTCGTTTACAATACCTTTAGGCCTTGAAATACACCACCACACACCTATAGTATCACCCCACACGCACAATGCTTCGTTTTGACTACAATTTAACTATAGCGACTCCAATTTAGTTTGTTGGGAATGTAAAGCATTTCTATGATATTTTCACATTTCAATTCACTTACACAAGATATAATACACTTCATAACAACACCATAAACTCCAAATTGAAAGGAAAGACCTTACCTTATTCGAAATTGGCCCAAACTCTCCAAACTAGCCTCAGAACTTCTCTAGACGCGCTGAAATTGAGCAAAGTGTTTGCAGCTCTTCTTTGCTGCCACATAAATGAAATTTTATCTTATAAAACACCAATATATTATCATACGATACCTTAAATAATTAATTCCCAAAATGAAATTGGGCCTTACCTTTTCTTTCACCCAAACCTGTAGCTCCCTCTAAAGGTTGCCTAGGTTTTCTCTTCAACTTTCTCTTATCTTTTCCAAGTGTAGGTATGAAAACATGGTTACATAGGCATCATAAAACACATATATACATCTCCACGTGGTTGAGGAACACAGTAGATAATTAATTCACAGAGAAAAATTGGAGAACTTACCTTGAACTCTTTCAAGCCACGACTGCCTCCTTTTCTCTTTATTTTTAGCTTATGTTTTTGATGAATAATATAAATTAAGAGTCACATAACACATATATATATATATATATATATATATATATATATATATATATACCTCTTTAGAAGGTTCCACGTGGCAGCCCCCTAGGGTGACACGTGGCAGCCTCCTAGGGTACTATCTTAACCCATGCGGCCAATCACATGCTGCCATGTGGTAGTGGGGTCCACCCCAAGCTGATGTATCACCTACTTGACCCTAAGTAGGTGCATCACCTGCTTGTCCAAGTAGGTGCATCACCTACTTGCTTCGAGTAGGCTTGTCGTTTCCTTATTTCTCTTTCGTGAGTCCATAATCTCATCTTACTTCAAGATCCTATGTTTTCCTTGCTACTTAAGCTCGACGTGTACTCAAGTAGCTTAAGTATATAGGAACTCTAATTTAGTAGCTTACATAGATAAGTCGAGTCCTATGACTCTTTACTTGGCCTCCAACTCCTTCTGACTTCTCATGACCCTATTTCCAACCTTCCCTGCCATGGGGAATCACATTCTCCCTTCCTTGGAGTCGTTTGATAGTTTGGTAGATTATCCGACTCAGTTGATAACTTTTAAGAAGCTTAAGAGACATTCCGAGCACAAGAGTGTGGGGTGTAACATCCTCCCCCCCTTTAGAATATTCATCCCCGAATGTTAAACAAAACTTCCGTCAAGGCTTGATACAGATTGTAGGGATATCCTTTGCTATTGCCATAACATGTACTTTCTTCCAAGTAATTACTATACGAGTTTGAGGTGTTGGGGTTACCCGTAAACCTCGGGAACAGGTACGAATACTTCTGTTTCATGTCCTCTTCAGCTTTCCAGATCATTTTTTCACGATTCCTATTTCTCCACAACACTTTGGTAGAAGCTACGTCCTTAGTCCATAATCTTCTAGTATGTCGATCCCGGATGGCGATGGGTTGCTCCTCTCAAGATATTCTTCCATTTTGTGGACATCAGTTATAGGACATATTCTAGGTGGATCATTGGTATATTTACGAAGCATCCATATCTGACAGACTAGGCGTATAGTTTCCCAATCCGGTGGTAAGTTTAACTTACAGGATCACAATATATTTTCTAGTGTTTTGATAGTACGCTCAGTCTGTCCAATAGTTTGAGGGAAAAAAGTATAGTACTAATACCTACCTGTGTTCCTGATCTCTTCTTGGACTGGTATTACAACGCTAACTATACTTCAAGCCTCTCTACTCAAGACAATAGCTATGGGGACCTCTTGTATTACTCTTCAGCTTCATTAGAGGACTTTAACTGGTATTTTACCCTTTGGGTTTCTTCTTCTTTATTTTTAGTTTTTTCCATTTCTTAGGGTTGGCTACTGAATAATGCTCAAGTTTGTTCATACAGTGACATTTAGAGCCGCTTAGAGTTCTATTTGTCATTAGCTGGCATAATTCTGAAGGATTTTTGCATATGAGTTTTCCATCTTTTGGTAGCCAGTTAGTTATGTTCGTTCTTCTTAAACCATTTCACATTTTCCTTATCCCAACTTGTAACATTCCAGACACATTCTCGTGTCATTCTTTACCTTTACTAACTATAAAAATGTGCTCAGCTTAGCCCGACGAATATCTTAGCGTCGCCTTGTTAATTTTCATGTTTTTCCTTACCTTTGACATTTTCTCATTGACTTCCCCCCTTTAGAGGGTATTTATACTTTTATCTGCTTATACCTTGCTCGATGTCTCTATGTATAGTCTCAAATTCATTAATCTCCTTCTTCAATCTACTTGATACTGTACCATATCCCCGTCTTTCTGCATATTTTATAACCTAGTTATCTGCATACGGATCTTGTACTAAATCACGAGGCGACGAGAACCTTTCAATACATAGTGAAATACCTCATCTATTAATCTATGCTTGAGTAATGGGACCCATGGAATAACTCGTCCAAGACCACATTCTACTAATCTTTATGAAAGGTAAATTGACACTTGTAGCCATTCCACTTTTACTAGGTAACATTTGTATTCCGACGATGATTGTCCAAGGTTCTTTCAGAGTAGTAGCTTTATCCCAATCTATATCCTTTGTTTCTTGGGGTGAATGTAAGTTGCACCATTTATTCCTTAAGTTGGTCATCTTTGTCCCTTAAGGGTTCCCTTATTTTTGAGGCGACGTTGGGTACATGCATCGCTCCTTTATACCTTATACACCTTGCCCCTATTGTGTGCCTATCACAGGCTCTTAACTCAGTCAACACCTACCAAGTGCGCCTTACTAGCGGTCTTACCTTATCCCCATATTGTTGTACTACACCTTTAAACTCATACTTACATATCCCCCTTTTAGTTCATACTCATATTCAATTCATGACAACTCTCTGGGGTAGTTCGGTTAAAATTTCCTTCTCCAATTAGTTCGTGGAGAACTAATAAACAGTTATCATAGGGCACTTTCCAACAATCATTATAAAAAAACTAAAATCCCTTAAACATCACAGTACTTCTTAACACTTAGCTCACGTGGTCTCCCCCTGAGTTTATCCTCAAATCATGAACAACTTATCCAATTTATAACTAAGAGTTGGAGGCTTGGTACTTTTCAAGAGAAGTGAAACTCAATCGCTGGAAATCTTACCCTTCAACCTGAGTTTGTCATTCTATAGCACGAATATGGCTATAGATACCGTGGTCTGAACTGTACCACTCAGATAGGCTTTTATTTTTCCAAAATAAAAATTCCCGAGTAAAAAGGGTGACCTTATTGACCTTATGGAGAGTACCTCTTACAGCTTTAGCTAAATATAATAGGGGTACTTAGTATCGACTTCCAAGGCATACTAAGAGTCTATGTTTTATTCCCTTTTCTTGTTCTGAAAAATTTTGGCAGAGTTTCCTCTATACTCCTTACTATCCCAAAACTTGCACGCAGAAAATACCAACAATGCCTCACAGGGATAACATATATATATTTATATCATATCACAGCCGTACAGGGCTTCCAATATCATCTCATATCGCAGCCACATAGGGCTTTCAGTAACAACAATAACATAAAAATAATGGACTTACCTCGTATGTCCAACTTCGAACTGCATCTGTTGCACTTCCCTCTCTACTTTTCCCTTCTGTTTTCGACATTACATTTCAATACCCAACAGGAATCTTTCGTGGCTTTACTTACCTGCATGCTTCGTAACTTTCCATGTCGTCAATTACTTCCTTCTGTTGATGTCGTCCTTCTGTTAAGATCCAAGATTAGTATAAGAAAGTTTCCTATTACTCGGATCTATAGCACGATCTCAGAAGTGAAAGAAAGGTAACACCCTAAATGTCCTGTAGCCTCTTGTTTATAGATGTGGTGCACAACACATCGATAATCAAGACTCTACTAGACATGGTCTATAGATACTCCGAGGACGAACTGCTCTAATACCACTTCAGTAATGACCCAACCCTGTAGGTCGCAACTAGAGTCCGACCTGGACCCCCTTATGCATATCTATCCGCTACACTTAAGTTGAACCGTGTGTGATGTGGTACTATACACAAACCCCAATGGGTCAAAAACTGTGTGAAAAAGTTTTTCATAACCTGCAGGCTCTTTTACCTGTATCCTAACAAGAAAGGGAAGGCAAGCCGATGAGGCTACCATAATACAAAAATATTTGCAATACGTCGTATGAGCACAACTGGAACAAACTTATAAACAACCCATATACACATGTCTATAGACCTCTAAGAATAGTAATAGCAACATATGGTAGGACAAGGCCCCCATCGTACCCCTGAATAAACAAATACATATATAGGAGGACCAATACCAAAAATCTATGCTCCGGAATATTGGATCACTCCCAATATAGCTGAGTAGAAATTCTAAGCTTGCGGATCTCCAAAATGAACATCTATACCTGTGGGCATGAAACGCAGCCTCCGGCGAATGGGGGGTCAGTACGATATATGTACTGAGTATACAAAGCATGGACTGTAATGTAATAAGTAAAGCCATTACCAGAGCAGAAGGTGCAAAAATGAGCGAAATATCCAAAATGTCCAAATGCTTATCACAAATACAGATAATGCATGCGGAGAAACATATGCCATATCCGGCCCCATTATGGGACTTGGTGAACAAATACAAAACATGGTCGCCATTCCATCACCAGCGCCACAGCACATCATAACTCTAGACTAGGGAATATCTCCATAACAGATCATATAATATCATATGTCATATCATATCATATCATATGTGTACATGACACATCATAACTCCACAAATCCCATGTACAAGTCATACCTGCCCCCTCACATTGGGGCACGTTGAACAATACAAAGAAGTATGCACGATCATATATATCCTATCCCGGGCTCAGTGAAAGAAGTATTGAGGCATCCATGAGTGGAGTAGTGAGAAACTAAATTCAATTTAAAACATTCTCAAAGACTTAATGAAGTAGTAAAGATGAATTGCCATTTGAAAATCAGGACAATAGTCATTTCAATCATACCTCAAATATCACTATGGATCATATCACAAGGGAATTTTTATAAAAGAAAGCTTTTTTGTGCTAATCACTATCGAATCATTTAGAAAACTCGAGGAGTAGGAGTTTAACCACCTCAAGAGTCTTAACATCCAAAAGTGAACAAGAATTCTGAAGTCATATTCAGAACCCAAGAATGAAATTACTCCAAAGCTCACATCATCCATAGATTACATCTAAGACATGCGAAAATAAAATAAATCTAGACTTTACATAATTAGGCCAAAAATATGCCAAGAGAGAGCTTCACATACCTCTTATGGATTGCTTTAAACTCGGCTTGTCTCATCGTCCTCTGAACCTATTTAACACAAAGGTAATACTAGTATCAATAATCTTAGACTTTCTAACTTTCAATTATGTCACCAACTATCCATAGGAACCAATTCCTTATTCGCCTTCCTAGACTAGTATCGACTAGTCTATTAATTATTTAAGAAGTTAACAAAATTCGGGCAACATCTGCTCTATAACATGCCCTATCCAAGTTTCCAATTATGTCCCTAATAACTACAGCCAACAAGAAACAACACCCTAAAGCATATATACAAGCAATTCACACCAACATTACACAATACAAACTCCAAACGACTCGCTCAAAGTTATGATATCTAAAATAGGGTTTCTAGTCTCTATTTTGTAAAACCTTTAACCGTACGAAGCGGAGGGTCGTGTGGCTGCAAAAATCATCTCTGAAACCTCTTTTATAATACCTTTAGGCCCTGTAACACACCACCACACACTAGCAGAGTCACCCCACACGTACAATGCCTTATTTCGACTACAATTTAACTATAGCGACTCCAATTTAGTTTGTTGCGAACGTCAACAATTTATATGATATTTTTCACATTTAAAACCCCTTACAGAACATATAATACACTTCATAACAACACCATAAACTTTAAATTGAAAGGCAAGACCTTACCTTACCCGAAATTGGCCAAAACCCGCCAAACTAGCCTCAGAACTTCTCTAGACGCGCTGAAATTGAGCGAACTGTTTGCAGCTCTTCTTTGCTGCCTCAAAAATGAATTTTTTTGTTATCAAACACTGATATATCATCATACTATACCTTAAATAATTAATTCCCCCAAACGAAATCGGGCCTTACCATTTTTTGCACCCAAACCCGTAGCTCCCTCTAATGGTTGTCTAGGTTTTCTCTTTAACTGTCTCTTATCCTTTTGAAGTGTAGGGATGAAAACATTGTTCCGTAGGCATCATAAAACATATATATAAATATCCACGTAGTCGACGAATACCGTAGATAATTAATTCATGGAGAAAAATTAGAGAACTTACCTTGAACTTTTTAAAGCCATGGCTGCCTCCTTTTCTTATCTAACGTTTTCTCTCTATTTGTGGCTTATGTTTTGGATGAATAATAAAATTAAGAGTCACATAAAACTTATATATATACCTCCTTAGAAGGTTCCATGTGGCATCCTCTAGGGTGCCACCTCAACCCATGCGGCCAATAATATGCTGCCATGTGACAGTGGGGTCCACCCCAAGCTGATGCATCACCTACTTTACCCTAAGTAGGTGCATCACCTACTTTTCCAAGTAGGTGCATCAGCTACTTGCTTCGGGTAGGCGCATTGTTCCCTTATTTCTCTTTCGTGAGTCCATAATCTCATCTTACTTCAAGAGACTATGCATTCCTTGCTACTTAAGCTCGATGTGTACTAAATTAGATTAAGTATATAGGAACTCTAAGTTAGTTGCTTATGTAGGTACGTCAAGTCCTACGACTCCTTAGTTGGCCTCCAACTCCTTCCGAATTCTTATGAACCTATTTCCAACCTTCCCTACCATGGGGAATCACATTCTCCCTTACTTAGAGTCATTTGATATTGTGGTAGATTATACGACTCACTTGATAACTTCTAAGAAGCTTAAGAGACATTCCGAGCTCAAGAGTGTGTGGTGTAATAGTAAATTATGAGTATTTTGAATTATACTTCCAACGGATATTATCTATATGAATTATGTATGGGATGATATTAAGTTTATGATCATGGATTTTTTCAAGTGAATTACATGATTTTCAAAGTCAATTAATTATGCAATTGAGTTTTACTCTAAGTTCAAGGTATGAATTTCATGCAAGTTATGAAGTAGAGTGACTTAGGGACCTATGTGCTGACCAAAGACTAAAAGGTGACTAAGGACCCTATGAGGTGACCTAAGGCCTAACGATATGAATTATACAAATATGATGGTAATGATGAAAGGACAGTTCTCATATTACAAGTATGTTATGAAAATGAGCTACTTTATGATTTCACGTAGCACTAAGTCGACATGAGGTGGGGGCCCTACCAAAAGACTTAGTAGTAGCCTCATGTCCCATAAACTATTTGCCACCATAGGTTGCCTTTATGGCTTAGCTATTGCATCCATATATAGCATATGTAGGACCCATCTAGCGGGGTAGAGTCTACCTTGGCAAGTAGATTCCCCTTTTCTTCATTGTATGGGGAGACAATGAGATTCCATATTATAGCTTGCATGGTCTTATTGTCGGTTATGGTTACTGTCCAACATATGTATGATCTCTTAAGTATGTTATGATTTTGAACTTATGCTTTTAAATTCTTTGGTCAATGTGATTTTCTCATGACTTTGCTTATTCCATCTTATCATGTGTTTTACTTGACTTTTATATTCCATTATTTATGTTGCATGTCACACTCTCATACTTAGTACATTCCAACGTACTAATGCATACTTTTTGCCTACATTGTCTCATAATATAGGGTTTGAGGTTGAAGATCCTAATCATCCACATAACTAGTAGGCATTTTCTATCCAACTGTGTTGTGGTGAGTCCTCATTGATCGGGGACTAGTTTTCAAGTTGGTTACTATTATCTTTTCAAAAGACATTTTTTTACATTGTATATTGAGGGTGAGCTAGGGAAATGTCGTAGCCCCCACCCATACTCATGTTTAGAGACATCTAGTTAGACATATGTTCGAGTTTATATTGTCATAAGACATTTTCAGATTTCTATTCATGTTTTAGACTCTTTTATGATGTTTCCGCTTTTACATTTTACCTTGTGTATGCTTATGATATGTATTAGAGGCTTGGTTGGAGCTCGTCGGGGTTTGGATCGCCATGTAACGACTAGATCCTAGGTCGGGTCGTGACAATTTAATTATTTTAAGAAACTCAACAAAATTTATATAGATAACTCAAGAATTCAATTTAATGGGCTTGAAACATCATACTCAAACTCAAATCGACTGAAGGATGATTTAGGGCATAAAGAGGAACTCATTCTAACATTATCATTAGCCTTACATACCAGGAATGAAGATTATCTATGAAAACTCATAGATCTTCCTTGAAACATTTGAAACCTAGTTGTTCTCCTTCTCGCCAATTCTTTTTCTCAAAAGATTCTAAGTGTTAATGAGATAAAAACCGCATTGGGTACATATAAGGGACTAATAAGGGACTAATTTTAGTCCTAAAATGTCTTGGATTTTATTGGGAATGAAGGGAAAACTATTAAAAGACAATGCAATGAAAGAGATTCCTTCTAGAAACTATCTATAATAACCAGCTAAGACAAATAAACTTAGAATATCGAAAGGAGACAATGGTCTAGGCCAATTCTTTACCACATTGGTTTTCTAAGGATCCATCATAAAACCTTCACCAAAGAAAATATGGCAAAGGAAAACAATCGACCTTAACCAAAACTCACACTTCCTAAATTTAGCAAATAGTTGATGATCCTTGAGAATTTGCAAGACATTTCTCAACTGATCGGCATGCTCATCCTCACTATGAGAATAGATCAATATCATCAATGAACATGATAATGAACGTATCCAACTATTTCTTGAACACCCTGTTCATCAAATCCATCAACACTACAGGAGAATTCGTTAGTCCAAAAGGCATAACCTAGAATTCAAAGTGATCATACCGAGTTCTAAAAGCCATCTTCTGAATGTCACATTCCCTTAATCAAAGTTGATGATAGCCCAATCGAATATCAATCTATAAAATGTAACTTGCCCCTTGAAGTTGATCGAACAAGTTATCAATCCTTTGAATTGGATACTTATTCTTAATGATGAACTTGTTAAACTGTCCACATTAAATGCACATACAGAGAGAACATCTTTCTTCCTAACAAAGAGGGAGACCCCATAGAGAGATACTTGGTCTATTGAAACACTTATCCTACAAGTCTTTCACTGATCATTTAACTCTGTAAGTTCCATTGAGGACACTTGATAAGTAGGAATAAGGATTGTGGGTATCGTAGAAGGGAGCTTTCCCAAAGTCCTGAGGGTCGAGTCTCACAGACAATTCTATCTTCAATGCAAATGTCTACGGGTTGTAGAACTGTTCATAGACTCCCCTTGAAATCCCCTTTTTCTTGATCACTTCCATGGGACACCTTCATGGGTCATGGTTTATTTTACTTTCAATTAAAGGGTCCATATAAACCTTCCCTTAGATCATCACTTGCAAGCAACTTCCACGAGTACTTTCCATAGGTCGTAGTGCCTTGTGCAACCCATGAAGGGCCTAGTGAAGGTCAAAAAGCTACAACTTCTCTATTATTTAATTACAACTCAATTATTCTGGCTTTCTAACCTTTGGGGTCTTACACATCAAGGTTTGGGAAAGCACTTAGAAAGAAGACATAAACTCGGCATGAGTAACATGCTCGAGCAAACGATCAACTGGAACACAAGTATTTGTCACTCCTTATCTTGATTCATATTCCTTGAAAATGTAGGTCTTCTTAGAGGCATCATTATAAAATACATAGAATATGACTTAGAAGGAGATCTTATAGTGTTTAACTCTATTAAACGACTGAAGAGTGATGAAAGAAGTTAAGTTTCATAAATGCCCTGTATCCTCTTATTCATAGTTGTGGAGCACTTCACACCGATGAACAAGACTCTATTTAAAATGGCATATCAGATACCTACGACTCTTTGAAAGCATGATGCCTTGAATATCAAGTTTTCCATGATCCAATTTACCCCATAGACGTGACATGATGAATAGAATCCCACGAGACTCTAAATAAGCCACTTGACATAAGCATAATACAATGAACACAAACAAGCAATTAATTAATTAAAACCAAAAGATAATTCTTAAAATAGCAATCTCAACAAAAGAAGAATCTGATTATAACAAACTGAAAATACGAAAAACATACTAAGTTTGACAATAAGCCTCTACTACAGTAAATGACGTATAAGACAATCCCGAGCTCACGAAATAATCTAAAATTGGAAGAATTCTAAAGAAGACATAAAAGAACTCATAAAATGGCCATGCCCTCAAACCATGAGGACTCACCAAATCAGTACCATTGTGATAAGATCCAATACTAACCAAGAGCGTGATGAGAAGCAGCATAGCCTATATTATAAAAAAATTTAAGCAAAAAAGGTCCGTGATCAGTACTATCAAATGTACCGAGTATGGAAAACGTGCAATGCATGACATAAAATATCATAATGCAATGACCTGGCTAAAGCATGACATAATCCTTTAAAATATCATTAGAAATAAAAAACATGGTCAGTACAATATTTGTGAGAAAATCATAAGTCTTTGTGAGAGATACCAATAATCGACATAAATAATGTGAGGTATAACATAGAGTCTAGTGTCTTTCAAACATCGAAAGAGGTTGTCCCAGTTTTAAGGTAATGACCATAAACATTGTCTATTTTTCGATGCACTAACTAAGGCAAATTAAGTAAAATCCTATGAATACACGTAGTTATGGGACCGCCTCTACTAATGGGTGAGCCTCCATCCAAAAATTATCTCAGTGCTAAGTAAACTCTCAATGGAAAGTAAGTCATAAACATATCATAATGTTTGAAAATTGTAAGAATCTTTTACTACCAAGTTCATCATAACATACTTTAATTATAAGAATAACATCTTTATGCATATCATGAGTTCATAACTTATTCATAAAGGTACTTATCTAAGCATCTAAATTCTGATAATTTTTTTCATAGGGAATCATGGAAATCTTTCATGATTAAAATACTTCACTTTGATGAAAAATTATTTTCACAAAATCATACTTGATACTTATATAAAAACATCCTTAAAATTATAGTTTCTTCAATCATGATGCATACATAATTCTCAAATGTAGTTCATAGGCATAATGCCTAGGTTCATGTAAAAGTTCTCAAAAATGTAATTAAAATCAAATCATGCACAATAAGATAAATAAGAGTAAATAAGACTAGAATTAATTGAACCCAAGGCAAAATAATCAAAACCCTAGATAGTTTGAACAAGAAGACGTTGAGAGAGAATTTCTTGAGAGCTTCGGGGTTTTGAGTGAATGCGAGGGAATGGGGAAAATTTAAAGTGTAAGGGTAGTATAGTTCTTAGGAATAGGCTTAAAGCAACATATCTTAGATAAAAAGACAAGAATTAACATGTAAAATAATTGGCGGAAGTGACCTATGGACTGTATCTACAGGTCATCGATGGCCTTCATAGAAAATAATAGAAAATCAAAAGTCTCTAAAGTTCCTTCTATGACCCTAAATTATGGGTTGTAAATGCTGCTATGGTTTATAGACCTTATCATCTTGTACAACTTCAAAAAACAACCCTCTAAACTTCATCGTATGAACCACCCTAAGGGTTATAGGTCTTTCTATCCTTCAAAACCTCAAATACACCTTCGCTGAATCTCATCCTACAACTAATCCTATGGGTCGTAGGACCTTATACAATCTGTAGGTCAGTTCATTGTATCCATTAGTGACTAAACATACAAGCAGAAGCTTTATAAAATACTGTATTTAAAATCATTTAAATATATCTCATGAAAAAGTCATAAATAAAATCTTAATATAGATATAAAGATTAAAACATCTTAATACAAAGACTTAACTGACTCACTATCCTATTTATGAAACCTGTACTAATCTACGGCTCGTCCTATTGAGTCATATATGAAGTTCTAAGGGTGACATCTTGGGGTCATTATACCTTTCCTTAACGACTCATAGTTTTCTCTATGGGTCGTAAAGAGACTCGTTAACCCAACTCTTCGCTTAGACAATATTCGCATCCCTCAACCCTTGTCAACAACTTGCTTCTACGACCCGTAAATATCCCTATGAGTCATCGACCCACTCGTAGACTTGGGTTCAGTCAACGTTTCTTGAGATTTTTCTTTCTTTCAACTTTTTATCTTTATGGAATCTTAAAATATATCCCTCTTGGGAACATTGGTCCTTGTATGAGATTCAACTAGCGTAGGAATTGTATGAAAAGAGGACTAGTAACCCAACATGAGCATAGGGACATAGAACATGTAAACTTCTTTCTTTACATAAATTATGGACTTTTTGATACGGATAACGCTTCATCATGTCCACTTCAACTTCCCACGTATGTAACACCCCCTAAAAACATTGTATATGATATTCCAATTATCTATAAAAATGATGTAGCTTCTGTATTTTGGGAATAAATTTTATAGGATTGTTCAAATAGGTTAATTCAAAATTTTGAATAACCCCAACATCATTACCTATAACTTTTGTTGATCATATTTTATGGTTCGGATAAGTAGGTCAAATAAATTAATTGTTGCAAGATATGGTGCTGTGATGAAATAGAGTATTTGTAGAAGAAATATCATATCTCACTATAGGATGCTCCAAATTAGTTATTTCTTAAATTAAATGAAAGTAGATTTCTAGAGCTACATTTCAAATGAAGACACAAAATCCTAATGAGGAAGTTATCTTATACAAATGAAGCTCCAAAAAAGAATATTTCGTTAAAAGAAGGTTCATCTCACCAACCATTGAAAGATCTATATCCATTTGACATCACCTACGACATTAATAGTCCTCCATTTGACATCGCCCATGACATCACAATCTTCCATTAAATTTTCAAATTTTTCTTTATAATTATTTTAATTATTGTTAGGCCCTTCCTTCACACCTATAAATACCCACCTTATTTAATCATTTTGTTCATCAAGCTTTCTCAAGCAACTCTTCTCTCTATACACTCCTTTACTCATTTTCAAAATATAGTTTTAGTTCTTAGTAGTACATAAATACTATTTCGGTTATTCATATACTCCAAGTACTACACAAAAATTTTTGGCTAGGAAAAAGGGTTAGGATTCAAGAGTGTTTATTAAGTCCTTCGATTATGAGTAACACTTCGTATTCCAGGTATGTAAAACTTCAATGAGAGTATTCTTTCCACTATAATGCCTAAATTATTTTGATTATATAATAAATTATGTTTATTTTTTTCAAGCTTTACTCTAAGATATGTAGGTGTTTATCCATGGGTTCTTCGATCATGTAGTCCAAAAACTCTTTCAACTAAATCTCTTGATTTCAAGTAATATTTTCTTATGGGTAATTCTTATTTTTACTTAATAGCATAAGTCACGGTTAAACTAATGATTATTGGTCTATTTTGATGCAACATTATTTCATATGTATGAATTGATGGTTTGTAAGTAATTTCTCTATTTATCTCTTTAAAGGCTTTTGAAATTCATGGTGGGTTTCTTAAAGCATGATTTTAATTAATTAATTTCAAAGTATTTATGCATATTCATTTATATATATGTTTGCAAGTTGAAGTTATTTGAACCCACCTAATTTTACTATATTTTCAATGAAGTTTGACTTAAAAACTTTGACTCCAAATGAATGTTTATAAAAGCAATGTCTATGATCAAAAGGAAGTCTTATGAAATAAAACAATAATGAAATGCTATGAATGATGGATTCTTTATGTTATAAGGATAAGTTTTGCATATTTGAATCACTACATCTTTTTATGAGCTATTCCACCCAATATGATGTTTTGAATTCTCAAGCTATATTTATGAATATTTTGAAGTATTAAACTTTTTCGTGGGATTGACTTAGCACCGAGTGGGGTATTGAGGTGGGATTCAGTAAGGGAATCCAAGTAGCAACCACTTGTCTTATTAACTACGTGCCAACATAGGAGCCGTTGTAGGCTTAGAATAATGAATCCATGAAAGCCCTTAAACTTAAGGTTAAAGAAATTAATGAAGTTGATGGAGTACTACACGACAAGTATTCTCCCCACCAATGTAGGGGTTTATATTGGATTAAATGTAATATCTCGCATGGTCTTAAATGTCGATTATGATCATTTTCCCATAAATGAATTTTTAAAATGATATATATATGATTGATTATGCATGCATTGCATTATGTTTCACATTACGTATTTATTTTAAGGTTACCTCAATGTTCATGCATGCTTACATACTTAGTACATTCAAAGTACTAACGCATATACTTTTGCCTAGATAATATCATCATGTAGGGACCAGTGCTCTTCCTCGTTCTCCTCCACGTGGTTAGTTGAGATTTTGTTTAAGGAATACTTTTGGTGAGTTTCCATGTTCCAGGAACAATACTCCTTTATCTTTCTAGCTTATGATATATTGAGATATTTAGACACTTACTATAACATTTATTTCTATTATGATTGAGGGTGAGCTAGGGACTTGTCTTAGCCCCGTTAAATCTAAAAGTTAGAGGTATTGTTAGACATATGTAAGTTGAAGATTTACTATTATGTTTTTCGCCTGTTTATTTATTGTCTTTATCTATGAAAGGCTAAAAGAATGCTAAGAGACTTGTTTGAGGTACTTTCGGGTTTCTCATTCGCCATGTCACGTCTAAGATGTAGGCTTGGGTAATGACAATGTAGCACATTCGACTTGTTGATTTTTCCATAAAACTTTGATGGACGCAACATATTTATTCCTTAGCCTGTTCACTTGCTGGTCTAAGATTTCCACCAGGACCTATTCATAAGTCAAATTCTATTCAACCTTTAAAATTTCCAAAGGCGTAATGAAATTTGGATCACCCATAAATTTTCTCAACAATGATAAGTGAAATACCGGATGAACCATAGCCGACTAAAATGTAAAATCTAACTCATATGCCACTTTACCAATATGTTTCAGTATTTTATAGGGTCATACATATCTAGGACTCAACTTCCCTTCCTTCCCAAACCGCATTACACCTTTTGTAGGTAAGACCTTCAAATACACTCAATCATCCACATTAAATTCAAGCTCTCTTCTTCTAGCGTCTGAATAGGACTTTTAACGACTTTGAGCCATCTTCAATCTTTCTCTTATGAGCCTTACTTTCTCCCTTGCATCAACCACCAAATCTGGACCAATAAATGTCATTTTACCCACTTCAAACCATCCTACCGGAGTTCTACATCTTCTCCCATAGAAGGCTTCAAAAGGAGCCATTTGGATGCTAGAGTGATAACTATTATTATAGCCAAACTCAATCAATGGAAAATGCTCATCCCAACTTCCTTTAAGATCAATTACACATGCCCTTATCATATCCTGCAATGTTTGAATGGATTTTTTGACTTGTCCATCGGTTTGAGTATGGAAAGCGGTACTTAGCTTAACTCTACTACCAAGACCCTTTTGAAATTACTTCTAAAAATGTGAAGTGAATTGAGTACCTCTATCCAATATAATCGACAAAGAAACACCATGGAGTTTCATAAGTTCACTAATATACAACTTAGCATAGTATTGTCCACCATAAGAAGTCTTACCCAGTAGAAAGTGAGCCGACATAGTCATCCGATATATAATAATCCAAATGGAATCTTGTCTCCTTCTAGTACGAGGCAAACCTATTACAAAGTCTGTAATCACATCTTCCCACTTCCATGTAAGAATCTCTTTGTCTTGAGCTAAACCTCCTAGTTTTTTATGCTCAACTTTAACTTGTTGACAATTAAGACACTTAGCCACAAACTCCGCTATGTATTTTTACATGCAATTCCACCAATCCACTTCCCTCAAATCACAATACATCTTGGTGGATCCTGGATGAGTTGAATACCGATAACTTTGGGCCTCATTCAATTACAACTCTCTTAATCCATAAACAGTAGGAAAACAAAATCATCCTTCATAACGTAGTACCTCATCTTCCCTTCGGGAGAAACTATCAAGTCATTTTTGGCAACCAAATTCTTCAATATCAACCAACACTGGATCATTGTCTTGTTTGGCATCAATATCCGCCACAAGAGATGATTCCTAGCCATTATGTACAAGAATACCTCCAACCTTGGAAATAATCAAACGCACGCCTAAACGTGCTAATCTTTAAAAATCTTTGACCAACTACTTCTTATGCACTAAACATATGCAACACTACCCATGGACAACCGACTAACAGCATCGGCTATAACCTTTGCCTTACTCGGATGGTACAATACACTCATGTCATAATCCTTTACGAGTTCAAGCCATCTCCTTTGCCTAAGGTTCAATTCCCTTTAGCTAAACACATATTGTAAGCTCTTATGGTCAGTAAACACATCAATATGCACCCATAAAGGTAATGACACATAATTTTCAAAGAACATACAACCTCTGCAAGTTAAAGATCATGGGTTGGATAGTTCCTTCCATTTACCTTAAGTTGATTAGAAGAATAAGCTATAACCTTACAATGTTGCATTAAGACACAACACAAACCAACACGTGAGGCATCACAATAAAAAACAAACCTATCCAAACCTTAGGGCAATGTCAAAATAGGAGCCGACATAAATGATCCTTGAATATTTGGAAATTCCTTTCACATTCATCCGACCATTGAAATTTTACCTTTTTGGATCATCTTAGTCAAGGGCGAAGAAATAGAAGAAATCCTTAAACAAACCTTCTGTAGTATCCGACAAACACCATGAAACTCCTAATATCTGAAGGGGATAATGGTCTAGGCCAATTCTTAACCGCTTCTATTTTTTTTGGATCAGCTTTCATCCCATCATCGGACAACACATGGCCAAGAAATGCAACTTCCCTTAACAAAAACTCACACTTTCTAAATTTGGAAAATAATTGCTTCTTTCTCAATGTTCGCAACATAATCCTCAAGTGGCTTATATAATCTTTCTCATTTCGATAATAAATCAAGATGTCATCAATGAACACCATAACAAACATGTCCAAGTATGACTTGAAAATATTATTCATCAAATCCATGATGATAGCGGGATCGTTAGTCAAACCAAATGAGATTACTTCAAATTCAAAAATGACCATATCTTGTCCGAAATTCCATTTTGGGAATATTACACTCCCTTTCTCTTAATTGATGATAACTGAAATGGAGATCAATCTTCGAGAAGTAACTTGCTCCTTGCAATTGATCAAATAAGTCATCTATCCTTGGAATTGGATATTTGTTCTTAATGGTGACCTTATTCAATAGCCGATAATTTATACACATTCGGAGTGACCCATACTTCTTCCTAGCAAACAATATGGGAGGACCCCATGGTTAAATACTTGGCCTTATAAAACCCTTATACATCAAATCCTTCAATTTCTCTTTCAACTACTTAAGTTCTGCCGGAGCCATATGGTAAGGAGGAATAGAACAAGGTTGGGTATCGAGAAGGAGATCTATAGCAAAGTCAATTTCTCTTTCGGGATAAATACAAGGAAAATCATCGGGAAAAACATCAGAAAACTAGTTAACTATAGGGACCAATTCAAGGGTGAGAGTTTCGGCATCAACATCCCCAACTTGTCAATATGATAAATGTACCCTTTGTAAATCATTTTCTGAGCCTCAAGATATGACATGAATCAACCCATAAACACCGAATTGCTACCCTTCCATTGAAGAATAGACTCATTATAAAAGTAAAACTTAACCATACGAGTCCTACAATGTATAGATGCATAAGTGGCATGTAACCAATTCATACCAAGAATGATGTCAATATCGGTTATGTCAAGTTCAACAAAATCACATGGAATAACTTTATACAAGACCGACATGAGACAATTCCTATAAATTCTATTGGCTAATACCGAATCACCAATGGGCGTATAAATTGAAAAAAGGTTCTAATTGCACCTCGAGGCACACATCAAACCTCATACCAAGGTGAGGAATAACAAAAGAAAGCTGGCACCCATATCAAGAAATTCATAAACATTAAAGTTAAAGACCTGTAAGATACCCGTAATCACATAACGATTCTCATCCACATCTTGCTTAGCATGAAGATCATAGAATTGGTCATGACGTTGACCAACTTTTGGTTGAGATTGGGAGCCTTATTGGACTTCGACTTCTTAAGGACCTCCCCTATTGTTTGCAATATAGGGGCACTTGGATTGCATATCACCCATCTTTCCACTTTCATAGAAAGCACCTATTCCCATCTAGAATTTTCCTCCATCATTCTTTCAACACTTTGCACACTTAGGAAAAGAAGGGCTACTAGAATTCACACCTTATCCTCCTTGAGATTTAGGGTATGACACCTTTTTCTTAGCAAACTTCTTCCTCGAACCTTGGCCGTTTTGAGAGGGAACACTACTACTTCCTCCGGTCCTAGAATTGGAGAACCCACCTTCATACCGAGACCTCTTAGAATCCTTTATCCTTATATCATTGAGCTTTTTTATTTGAATTTGTTCCGCAAAATTCATGAGCTGAGATATATCCATCTCCTTAACAATCATAGCATTACGATATTCCTTCTCAACAAAGTCGGACACCCACGATATGAATTATCTCATTTAGGCACGTGGATTAGTAACCAATAAAGGAGCATACTTAGAGATCTTAGTAAACTTGAGGGCGTGGTCCCTTACCCCCATATTTCCTTGTCAAAGAGTGATGAATTCCAACACCTTAGCTTTCCTTAGTTTAAGAGGGAAAAAGCGATTGAGGAAATCGATTTTAAAGGCTTCCCATTCGATGGTACCTTTCATAAAAAAGTTTTACCTTCCAGTGGGTATACCACACTTGTACAACACCTTTAAGTTGATAGGATGCTAACTCTGCCTTATCTTTGGATGACACACCATAATACTTAATATCTTATAGACCTCACTATGAATTCTTGAGGATCCTCATCAACCTTTGAGCCATGAAACTCGAGAGGGTTCATTTGTGCAAACTCCCTCACTCTTGAGGCCAGAGTGGGAACATTAGGAAGAGATACAACCCCTTGGTTGGCCATCACTTGGGCTAGCATAATGATGGCATTTCAAAACTCCACATTTGTCACTTGGTCCGGTAGGGGACCATTGACTTGAGGGGCTGGGGGTTCTTGGGACTCATTAGCATTGTTTTCCCTTGGCAATGGTGGTCTTCTTGAAGGCATTTTTCTAAAAATAGAAAAGAATAATCATTAGGGAAAGGAAGTCTTAGCACACACTCTACCGCACGACATAGATCATGAAGAAGTGAGAAATCCTAAAAAGTCTTATAGCCTCCTATCAATAGAAGTGGCGCGCTTCATAATCATGAATAAGACTCTAATTGACGCGGCATGCTAAGCTCCCCAGGACCTCATAATCTTTGTACTATGATACCAAGTTTGTCACGACCCAACATTGTACCTAGTTGTAACATAGTGAATAAAACCCCAAAGGGCTCCAACCAAGTCTTTTGTTTATATAATAAACAGAAATAAGGTAAAGTAAAAGCGTAATATATCACAAGAAATTCTAAACCATAAATACTAAACAAAAAAAAGTTACATGACAACATAGACTCAATATGTTTATCCAACTACATGCTTCTACTCACGAACATGGGAAGGGGCTAAGACATGTCCCTATCTCACCTTAAATATGAAAACATAACAAAAATCATTAGAAAATAATAAATGACAAATCATAACTTGTCCTCGATAGATGAAGACTCACCAAGACTTTACCGAAATAAGAAAGCTCCCTAGTCACGTGAGTGGATATGATCCTGAACCTCAAACTCTACATTATGAGAAAATATAGGCAATAATATGCGTTAGTATGATTCAATGTACTAATTATATGGTAATGACATGCAACATAAATCATAAGATGTTATGAACAGTATTATACATGATAAAAGGGTAAGTAAAGTCATGAGAAATACCATGATGGTCGAAGAATTTAAATGACATAGCTGAAGATCATAAAATAGCATAATACTCATATACATTTATGGGATAGGAACCATAACCGACAATAAGACTATGGGATCTATAAGATGGAATCACAATGTTACCCCTATATTGAAAAAAGGAGAATCTACTTGCTAATATAGAATCTACCCCGCTAGGCGAGCCATGTACATATTCTATACGTGGATGCACTAACTAGGTCATGATGGCAACTTATGGTGGCACGTAGTTTATGGGATATGAGGCTTCTACTAAAGCTTTTTGTAGGGCCTCCACCTCAAGTCCACTCGGTGCTAATTTAAATCCCACAGAATACATACATAGCATAGTAATCATAGTTAACATATCATAGACATGATCATAGGTTCATAATTTATAGAGTAGCTCATTTCATAAAATAAGTGCAATACGGGTATTGTCCTTCCACAATACAAATAAGACTTCCATAATTCATGTCATTAGGCCTTAGATCACTACACATGGACCTAAATAACCTTTTTCCATAACTTGCATGATAATCATACTTTGAAACATTCTCATAATTTATGATCATAATTCATACTTCAGTTTAGAGTGAAAACTCATGCAAATGATCAATTGATTAACAACCATAATGATACCTTGAAACATAGGGTTCCATGATCAAAATTCAAAAAATTCTTCATAGAAAATAACTTCATGCATGAGCTTTTGTAATTCATCTTAAAATCAGGTAATTTACATAAAAACGTACTCATAATGATCACAAATAATTATTAAATATGATATTTAATATGCCCAAATAATTTATCAAAATTAAAGTTCAAAGGTAATGATATTTCATAAGATTTGGAGATTTAAACCTTTGACTCCATGAGTGGAAGGGACTCATTAATCAATACACATATACCTTGATTGAAATTGGACTTGAATTTGAGAAAGAAAAACCTGATCTTGAAGAAACATTAATGGAAGCTTGATGAACTCTTGTAGAACCTTGGGAGAGTAGTCTAGAATTTGTTTGGGAATTAATGAGGGAAAATAAAGAGTCAAGGAGTATTTACGATTCAATTCGTAATGAATTTAGTCCTTAAAAACATCCATAGACATTATTACAATATAGGGAAAAAGACCAAACTACTCCTCATTAAAACTCCAATCAGGCAACCCAACTACTTGAGTCTACGGTCGTAGACATGGGGATGAGTAATCATTATGACTTCTCCTGCAGGTCCTCAGAAAGGCTTGAAAATCGAGCCTTAGTATTTTTGTTATGTGTCATCTTTAGGACTCATCAAAGACCTTATGGGTCGTCAAATAGATCCTTTTTATAGGTCTAAAAGTCCTTTAAGTTGAGAAGTCTCTGAAATTTTCATACGACTCACTTCTACGAGTCGTAAACTCTTATACCTCTCATCCTGTTGAGTCGCAGATGAAATTCTGAGGTTGACATCTGAGGTCATTATACCTTGCCTTGACAACTCATAGTTTTCTCTACGGGTCTTAAATAAACTCGTCAACCAAATTCTCGCCTTAGCCAATTTTCCCATCCCTGAACCCTAATCTACGACTTGCTTCTACGACCCGTAAAGATCTCTACGACTTGTAGACCCACTTGTAGGCTTGGGGTTAGTCAACATTTCTTGAGATTTTTTTTTTCATTCAAGTTTTCATCTTACGGAGTCTTACACATACAATTATCCTTCATATCTCAACACACAATCTCCCCCTTGGGAGCAAACATTAATGTCTTTTTTGGTAACCACTTTCTTCACCTCAATGAAAACAGGATCATTATCCTTCTTGGCCTTAACATCCATCACAAGAGATAATTTAGAGTAATTTTAAGCAACACCACCACCATCCTTTGAATCAACCAATCTAAATTTTTCTTTGCATCCTCTACATGGGCTATACTATTCATGGACAACCTACTAAGGGTGTCGGCAACAACATTAGCGTTTCCTAGATTGTATAATACACTCATGTCATAGTCCTTCAAATTATTAAGCCATATCCTTTGTCAAAGATCCAAATCCTTTTGAGTATAGCAAACTCCTGTGATTGGTGAATACATCAATATGAAAACCATAATGGTAGTATCTCCAAATCTTCAAAGCAAAAACTACCATCGCTAACTCAAAGTCATAATTTGGATATTTCTTCTCATGCTCTTTAAGTTGCCTAGAATCATCTGCTATCAACTTACCATTTTGCATCAAACCACAACCAAGACAAACTCTTGAATAATCACAATACACAATGAACCCAACAGATCCTTTCGACAAACTCAACACTGGAACGGGAGTAAACTATTCTTCAACTCTTGAAAACTTTTCTCATATGCCTCATAACATTGTAATTTCACCTTCTTTTTATTCAAAGTAGTCAAAGGAGATGCGCTAGAATACAAAGCTTTCACAAACCGTCTGTAATAATTGGCTAAGCCCAAGAAACTCCCAATATCGATGGGAGAAAAAGGACTACGTCAATTCTTAAACTCTTTGGTCTTCTTAGGATACACCATAAAACCTTCACCGAAGACAATATGACCAAGCAAAGAAACTAACCTCAACAAAAACATACACTTTCTAAACTTAGTAAATAACTAGCGGTCCTTTAGAATTTGTAACACAATCCTCAAATGATCGACATGCCTTTCCTCACTCCGAAAATAGATCAAAATATTATTGATGAACATAATTAAGAACATATCCAAATATTAATTTGGAAGACCCCGAAAGTCGGAGAGTTAGAACCAAGGATAAAAATTCCAAATATGTTGGCTAGACCATAGTTTAAAATCATCTTTACAGTTCATAGAGGTTTCTACCACTCATAAAAATGAGAGGAAGTCTTGGTAGTTTATCATGAACAACCTCAAGGAAAGTTAGTTATACCAGCTATGTTATATGGGGTAGAGTGTTGGCCAATTAAGGTATCTAACGTTCAAAAGATGAAAGTTGTGGAAATGAGAATGTTGAGATGGATGTGTGGGCATACCAGAAGCGACAGGATTAGAAATGAGGCTATTCATGAAAAGCTAGGAGTGGCCTCGGTGGAATACAAGATGCACGAAATACGACTGAGATTGTTTGGGCACATGAAGAGAAGAGACACAGATGCCTAGTGTGAAGGTGTGAGAGGATAGCCATGGATGGTTTCAGAAGAGGTAGGGGTAGGCCGAAGAAATATTGGGGAGAGGTAATTAGGCAGGACATGGTGCAGTTATAACATACCGAGGACATGACCTTAGATAGGAGGGTGTGGACAATCCACATTAGGGTAGAAGGCTAGTTCATAGTCTTGTTATTCTTTCTTTTTAATAGGTGTATTAGCGCACTATAACTCCATGTTGTCTGATTTTTATTATTATATATTATTTTCTATACTTTGATTTGCTCTATTTTATCTAGGTTGCTTTTGTTATTTTGCTCTCCCATAACACTTTTTACTTCTTATCCTATCTGACTTGTTTTTATAATTTTACTAAGCCGAGGGTATTTCGAAAATAGCCGTCCTACCTTTGTAGGAGTCAAGTCTGCGTACACTTTACCCTCTCCAGACCCCACGTTGTGGGATTTCACTAGGTTGTTGTTGTTGTTATTGACCCATAATCTTTTTGACAACCCGTAGACACAACTCGTAGGAAGAGTTCTGAGGCTAAGATTCAGAAGTCCCTTGAAGTGAAGTCTATGATTTTATAAGACAAGCCGTAGAAGTTTTTACTAGTCGTATGAATGACTCTTATCCAAACTTCAGAGACACTTAGAATTTGCAGGTTTTGGGACCTACAGGACGATTACAAATAACGACTTGCAGAGAAGTTGACGGGTCATAAAAATTGCGAACATCAAAGACCTGATTTTCAAGCCTTCTCCAGAGCCTCTACGACCCGTCGAAAGGGTCTCGTATCAAGTTTTAGATTTAATGAGAGGTAATTATGCCACTTCCCAAACTTGGTTCAATGAACCTAGATACTTTTATGGCCAAATTCAAATTCTATACATATTTAATTCTTCAAATTCTTCTCCTATTCAATTCATTCATCAAAATTTTTATAAGTAATGACCAAAGAATCCTCAAGGGTTTCTCTTCAAGCTATAATCTAGGGTTTCCAGATTTTTTCAAGGTTTATTCTTGAATTCTAAATGAATACAATCAAGGTATGTTGGGATTGATCCAAGGGTTCCCTTCACTCATGGAATCCTAATGTTTTCTCAAGTGTTTATTGAATTTCAATTCAATTATTAACCCTAGTTTTGATGAATTGCATTGGGCTGATTAAGTTCCAATTTTAAGATGTTATCAAGGACCATTATATGAATGTTTTCATATAGATTGCTTGATTTTAATTTGAATTAAGAATCCCCATGCATAAATATACTTTCAAGTTAGGATTGTGAAGGTTAAAGATAATTTTATGAGTTGATTGAGAGTTTAATGATTTTCAGTGGAAGTTTCTGTGATTTAAAGTTCAGATTATGTTTTTATAATGAAAGTTATGATGATGATAAAAGTTAAAATTAAAGAAATTATTATGGTGTGATAAGTTCATTTCTCACACAATCATGTTAAAGATGGTGATAAGTATTATTTTCACCGAAGTTGTGGATTCTTATGAATCACTAAGTTAATGAGCTATTCGTAATTTTATAAATATTGATTTAGAGGCAGTTACTATCTTTCTCTATTATGTTCTGATCATGTTTTATGAGTTTTCTGTTGGGATATTATCTAAGAACCGAGAGGCTTTTAGGTGGGGTTCAGTATGGTAACAAACTTTGTTATCCAAGAGAATCCTAGTATCAACCTAAAGCCCCAAACTACATTGCCCGCATAGGTTGACTTTATGGCCTAGCTAGTGGATCCATATATTGTGCAGTTGAGGTTACCATGATGGAGTATACCCTTACATGGTAGCCTACCCCTTCTCAATGAGGGTTCCATGAGATTCCATATAATAGCTCGTATGGTTTCATATATCGGCTAAAGTTGTTATCCCACACAAGTTAAATGTCAAGTTATGAGTTCATGATAAAGTTTAATGATATGCAGTGACCATGAGTTTTATATGTTTTAAAATGTTTTAAGCCTTACTCATGTTCATTATGTTTGGTCATCCATCTTATGGTATATTGATTATGTTTCTTTACTTTTTCATGCATACCTCACATACTTAGTACATTGAAATGTACTAATGCATATTTTCCCTACATTATCTCATAATGTAGGGACAGACGGAACTCAAGACCACCCTATTTATGGCTAGAGTTGCCCTAGATTTTAAAGGAGTTGGTGAGTCCTCATTCTCTCAAGGATATGACCTTTATTATTGTTTATTACTTGTCTTTCTTCTTATTGTTTAGGTGATCTAGGAGCTTGTCGTAAGCTCCTATCAAAGAGTAGACTAAATGCATGTTTAGACGGCACTATGATATAGTCCATATGGATATTAGTTGATTGATTCTATCCTTTCATCCCATCTCCTTTGAGTTGATTACTTCTACTTACTTTTATTATGTTTCTTTACCTTATGAACACAATGTATGCTAAGATTCCTTGGTTGGGGTCCCTCGTATCCCAATCGCCAGGTTGCGTCTTGGCTTTAGTTTAAGTCGTGACAAACTTTGTATCATAGCACAAGGTTTAGAAATGTCCTAGGGAGCCTAAGATGTCATGTTAAGTAGATTCTTATTCATCGGTTTGAAGTGCACCACATCCATGAATAGGAGGCTATGAAACATCTTAGGAAAAGTCTCACTTCTTTCATTATCTATGTGATGCGGTAACGTGGTTAAGTCTTTTCCTGTAACGCTTGTTCTTTGATATTATCAGAATATACCTCCACAAATATACTCCACTAGGAGGAACATGGTTGAAGGGGAGCAATAATTTTCGAATGACCCTTTGAATGATCAAGTTTCCAATGTCGACTTTTGAGAAGCTTTCTAAGTACTTGCTTAAGCCGTTACAGCTCAAGTTAACCATGAAGTGTTGGATACCGCGAACCCGAATGTTGGTAGGTGGCCACTAGAGTTTGTGATTTCATGAGGATGAATCCTTCAGAGTGTTCGGGTTGTAAAGTTTAAAAGGATCCACAAGTTGTTGTTGATATCATTAATAAGATTGTGGAGATCATGGGGATTAGCACGGTTGAAAAGGAGGAGTTGTCCACGTATAAATTTATTGGTGTTAATCCTTTTTAGTATGATCAATGGAAAAGTTAGAGGCCTAGAGAGGTGGATCCCGTGACTTGGGATGACTTCAAGGGGGTATCTCTTTATCTCTTCTTCCCATTGGAGTTATGGTAGTACAGCGTGCAAAAGTTCATCAACCTTAAGAAAGGTGGTATGAGTGTGAAGGAATATTCCCTCAATTTTACTCAATTGTCAAAATATGCTCCATTCATGGTTGCTGATGAAAGAGCTCGTATGAGCATGTTTATATCAGGTGTATCAGATTTAGTCTCAAAGGAGTGCAAAATAGCTATGTTGATTCAGATGATGGATATATCGAGACTCATTACCTATGTAGAGAAAATAGAGAGTGAAAAGCTAAAGGAAAGGAATAACGAGTCCAAGAGGCCAAATAACGATGGTGGTGATTTCTCACATGTTAAGTTCGGAGGTGGTGGGCTTCCTCATTTTTGCCAAAAGAACTCCGTCCAAGGGTGTTCTAATGCCACTACTCCAGAGTTTGACAAGGATAGCTTCTAGTCATGTTGTTTGGTTTTCCCCATGCCCCTGTGGTTTTCATGACTTAATGAATAGGGTGTTCAAACATTATCTAGACATGTTTGTGATTGTATTCATTGATGACATTTTGGTTTACTCTCAAAATAAGGAGGAGCATGCTAATCACTTGAAGATTGTATTGCAAACTTTAAGGGACAAGCAATTATTCGCCAAGTTCAATAAGTTTGAGTTTTTGTTAAGGGAGGTGGCTTTTCTTGGTCACATCACGTCCAATGAAGGGATTATGGTTGATTCTAAGAAAACAAATGCAGTTAAGAATTGGCCTAGGCCATTATCTCTTCTGGATATTAAAGTTTCTTAGGCCTAACCGGATACTATAGGAGATTTATGGAAGGAATTTCACTGATCTCATCACCTTTGACCAAGTTGAATGAAAAGAAGGTGAAGTTTCAATGGTTGAAAGCTTCTGAAAAGAGTTTTTAAGAGTTGAAATATAGTCTCACTACCGCATCTATCTTAACCTTGCCGAAAGGGTCCGATGGTTTTATTGTGTATTGTGATACTTCAAGAGTTGGTCTTGGCTCTGTATTGACTCAACATAGTAAGGTGATAGCCAATGCTTCTAGGAAACTAAAGGTAGATGAAAAGAACTATCCAACTCATGACTTGGAGTTAGCGGCAGTTGTGTTTACTTTGAAGATTTGGAGACACTATATATATGGTGTCCATGTGGATGTATTCACCAACCATAAGAGCTTACAATATGTGTTAAAGCAAAAATACATGAACCTATGACAAATGAGATGGCTTGAATTATTGAAGGACTATGATATGAGTGTATTATACCATCCGGGCTAAGCCAGTATAGTTGTCGATGTCGTTAGTTGGTTATCCATGAGTATTGTTGCATATGTTAAGGTAGATAAGAAAGAATTGGTCAATGATATACAAAGATTGATTCCAAAGATGGAGGTAGTCTTGTACATAATAATTCAGAATCCTTTCTTATAGTAGATGTTAAGGCTAAGTAAGACCACAATCAAATGTTTGTGGAGTTGAAGAAGTCAGTTGCCAAAAAAGCCATTGAGGCTTTCTCCGACAGGGGAGATTATGTGCGATGTTGGCAAGGTTGGTTGTGTGTACCTAATGTTGATGGGTTTAGAGAGGTGATATTGAATGAGGCCTATAATTCCCAATATTCGATTCATCCTTGTTCCACCAAGATGTATCATGAATTGAGGGAAGTGTATTGGTGGAATGGCATAAAAAAAGGATATAGCAAAATTTATAGTTATATGTCCAAATTGCCAACAAGTTAAAGTTGAGCATCAAAGACCGCGAGGTTTAGCCAATGATATTAAAATTCCTACTTGGAAGTGGGTGTCACGACCCAAATCCATAGGCCATGGCTGGTGCCTGATTTGGGCACCCATACATACCCTTAGCCCCACTTAGCATGTTAGCAGAATAAATAAAAGTAGAAATCAAAAAGGTGTCGCTAGAGAGCGCATGAGAACAGATATAGCATAAGAAGGCTGTTAAGGACATCACGAAACACAAAGCCTAAAACATATATATATATAAAACCCACATCACAAGTCTACAGATCTCTATAGAATCATAGCCTAGTCATATGACGGGATAGGGCCCATCGTACCCTTAACCAATATGTACAAATGTACAACATAAAAGTTAGTACCAAAATAGGGCTCCAGACAAAGGAGCACTGCCAACCAAAATGGTGGGTGTCCTAAGTAAGCGGATCAGCAAATCGAGCATCTGTACCTGCAGGCATATAACGCAGCCCCCGAAGAAAGGGGGTCAGTATGGATAATGTACTGAGTATGTATAGCATAGACTATAATAAGTAAAGCCATTACCAAAAAAGAAGGTGCAAAAATGAGCAAAATATCTAGAATATCAAAATGCTTTTCATAACCACAGATAATGTATGCAGAAAAACATATGCCATATTCAGTTCTATTATGGGAATCAGTGAAAAAATTATGGTCGCCGCACTGTCACTGGCGCCACAACACATCATAACTCCATAGTAAGGAATATCTCCATAATAGATCATATCATATCTAATTGTCATATCAGATCATATCATATCATATGTGTACATGGCACATCATAATTCCACAAATTAAACCTATGTATAGGGCGTACCTTTAACCTAATGTCGGGGCATGGCAAATAATGCACAGAAGTATGCACGATAAAAAAACCTAACCCGGGCTCGGTGAAGGAAGAATTGAGGCATCCCCGATTGGAGTAGTGAGAAACAAAATGCAATTTAAATCATGTTTGAGACTCGATGGAGTTAACAAAATGAGCTATTATTCAAATATCAAGACAGGAGTCATATCAAGTACCTTTTGAATATCACTATGAGTTATATCAAAATAGAATTTTTAGAATCATATACATATATCTAGGCATGATAAAATATCGTTTGGAAAATCAAGAAGTTGGCCATCTTAGAGGCTCTACGAATAGGAACTTTCTTGGAATCATATAAAAGCCATATACTTATTTCATAAAAACCATGCCAAAAAGGAAGATTAGCTTTATATAATTATGTCAAAACATGCCAAGAGAAAGAATAAGCTTTACATACTTATGCCAAAGACATGCTAAAATAAGGAACGGTTAGCTTTACATACCTCTTACGGATTACTCCTAATATGTTCGCGTCGTCATCTCTTGAACCTATTTAACATGATAGTAATACTATGGTTAGTGAGCTTTCACTTTCCAATTCCAACTCTAAAACCAGGTGTTCATAGAGGTCATTTCCTTATCCATTTCCCTCAACTAGTTCATTACTAGTTCCTAAGTTACTGAAAATCGGGCAGCATCTCTCCTATAACTTCAACATCCCTGAGATTTCGACTCCGCCACCATGTCAACAAACATACCAACAACAAAAACCAACAGCATATATACAAGTAAATCACTTCAACATTACTCAACACCACTCCAATCCACTAGCTCAAAACTACGATATCAAAATAGTGTTTTTTAACCTTTATTTCATAAACTTTTAACCATACCAAATAGGGGGGGAGGGGTCGTGTGGATGCAACATGACGCACCCACACCCTTTTTAGAACAATTTCCAGCCCTGTAACACACCACCAAACCATTTGCAAATGCAGCACCACAATCACAACACACTACTCGACTTCTATTTAGCTATAACGACTTTAATTTAGTTTGTTTCTAACGTTAAGTGTACTTATGCAAATTTTCCACTTCTAACATCATTAAAGACATGTAATATACCTCATAAAATCATCAAAAACTACAGTTCAAAAGGAAAAATTTTACCTTACACGAAACTCACTAAAACTTGCCAGAACTTGCCTCGGAATTTCCTTTAGCGCACCTGAAACTTCAGAGCTATTTGTTAACGTTTTGGGGATGCTCCAAACCATAAATTTACATTAATAAAACCTTCATACCATCATGGTATACCATATATAACTAATTTACGGAATAAAATCATAAACTTACCTCTTTTCCTCTTCCCAAAACCGTAGGTTTCTCTCTTTCTCTCTTAAGGTTTCTCCTCTATTCTTTTCTTTCTCTTGAATTTTCTCTCTTTGTCTTGACTTTTATAGAGAAGTTTGAAACTTGATGAGTCATAGGAAACATATATATAGGCTACTTTTAGGGGGTAACATGTGTCCTCCTCTAAGTGGTGACCCTCATCAACAGAGTTTTCTGATGAGCTTTCTTTCAGAAGGCTTGGTTCCATGTCAAGCCCTCATTGGGCCAACGCATCACCTCCTCCAATAAGGGGATGCCATATTGAATGTGGGGCCCACCCCCTTGATCCAAATGCTGCCACATGGAACTCTCTCATACTTTCATGTGTCACCTTTTTTTACCCCTTCGTGGGTTCGTAATCTCGTCTTCTTTTATGAATCTATGTAATCCTTGCTACATAAGCTTGGTACGTACTCAAGTAGCTTAAGTATGTAAGATTTCTAAGTTTTTAGCTTACATAAATAAGTTGAGTCCTACGACTCATTATTCGGTCTCCAACTTCTTCCGTATTCTTATAACTGTATTTCCAATCTTCTCTACTATGGGGTATCGCATTCTCCTTTACTTATAGTTGTTTGATAGCATTATAGCCTATCCATCTCACATGGTAACTTCTAAGAAGATTTCAAGAACTTAGGAATCTTTCAAGAAACTTAAGAAGCTTTTAGAAGCTTTATGAAACTTTAGGAAACCTTAAGAAACTTAAGAGGCTTACGATTCTTCCATGAAACTTAAGAGCCTTTCAAGAGACTTAAGAATGCGTTCCAAGGTACAAAAGTACGGGGTGTAACACCCTTACCCCATTTAGAACATTCATCCTCGAATGTGAATGAAAACCTTCCTCTGGATCTTATACCGACTATATGGAGAGTTTATCTGTCCCATTGCCATAACATATACTTTTATCGAGCAATCCGTATCAGAGTTCCAAAGGTTCGAATTACTTGTACACGTACGGAATAGGTACGGATACTTGTGTTTTCTTTCCTCTTTCACTTCCCAAGGGGTCACCCATCTTAGTAGTACTCTCACCCAAGCACGCTTAACTTTGGAGTTTTGAGGGGATCCGATGCGTTAGTGTTGGTATGATCGCATCCATCCCTTAAGGTCTCCACCAATATTTCCTCACATGGTCTTAGATACCGCGGCTTTTGTCTGTTTATTGCAGTCCTCGAGATCCATCATCCCTTGTGGGATCTTGTTTGAAGTTTAAGCATTCCCATTTACATATGATAGCGTCAGTTAATTTTATCTTACGCTTGTATTTCTATTGTCCACTTCCCCCCTTTTAGGGTGTACCGATGTCATCCTCTTTTTATTTTCAACTATTCATGTGCAAATGATTTTTTTCCAACCCTTTAACATACTACACCATGTCTACACCTTTTGTTAGATCATCTATACTTTAGGTTGCCCCCGTAAGAAACCTTAGTACAATTATGAGGTGGTTAGAATTCTCGATAAATACTACACACTCTAGTCTAAGTACTGGTAATCGAGTCATATAAATAATGTAGTAGTTTAGCCGAAGCCACATTTCATTCATCCCAATCAGTACGTTCCTAGTGCTTATAATGGTGTCCGATTCTCTATTCGGGGGCACTTATACTCTAATGACACATGTTTCACGTTTTGTTATCACCTCTTTTTTCCCAAAGGATACCATTTGTTCCTTTAATAATTTCACAATGCCTCAGTTGTTTTGCAATTTTCCATTTCCTATCCCCTAGGGATCCCACTATTTCCAAAGTGGAGGTACAAATACACATTACCCCTTTCTGCTACATGAGATTTCATCCTTATAGTGTACCCGATGCTAACTCCTAATCTTACTCACAATCACATTATTTAGTTACTTCTTTACTAGGCTCTACGTACTTCCATGATGATCCTCATTATATTCATATTATATTCTGCTCATGGTTAATCCCGGAAAGTAATATTTCTTCACTTTTATTCACAATCCTTACTCTGGGCTTATTCCATCTGGTGGAGCAAGCGTACTTAACCCCTTATCCTTCCTCATCATTCTCATCCTTAATACCTCGCAGGCTATCTTAAGACATTCATATCCATCACCATTATTCTCACCATATCAGTTTTGACCTTCTACTTGCCACCCATATCGCAATTAACTTATTTCCCAAAGTCAGTTGTACTGCTAGTTTAGTCGGATCTTATCGTCATCATGGATACGATCTATTAAGATATATTATAACCTTATATCTCATTCTTTTTCTATTTCCAAAAAAATTTCGGCAGAGTTTCCTCTATATTCCTCAATATCCCCAAACCCGCACGTAGGAAATACAAACAACGCCACGCAAGGCCAACGTATATATATACATCCATATCATAACATATCATAGCCATACCTCCTCACAGGGTTAATATATATATATATTCATATCACAGCCACATAGGGCGCCCAATATTAACCATAGTATAAAATGATAGACTTACCTCGTATGTCCAACTCGAACTGCACCCGTTACACTTTCCTGTCTACTTTTCCCTTTAATTTTCAACTTTACATTTCAATCTACTTACCTTATCCAGCATGTCCCTTTCACACCAATACTTACATGTGTATTGTGTAGCTTCCAATATCATTTGTCACTTTTTTCTATTGATGTCGTTCTTCAGCTAAAACCAAAGGTTAGTAATAAAAATGAATTTCATTTCTTATGGAGGGGCTCTATCACACAATCTAAGACAAAAAAGAAAGATATCATCCTAAATGCCCTGTAGCCTCCTATTTATAGATGTGGTGCACCACACACCGATAAACTGGACTCTATTAGACATGGTCTGTAGATATTCCAAGGAACAAGCTGCTCTGATACCACTTTTGTCACGACCCAACTTTGTAGGCCATGACTGGTGCCCGAGTTGGGCACCCATACGTACCCTTAGGCCCACTTAGCGTGTTAGTAAAATAAAAAAAATTAGAAATCAAAAAAGGGTCGCTAGCGAGCGCATGAGAACAAAAATAGAACAAGAGGGTCGTTAAGGCTATCACGGAACACAAAGCCCAAAATTAATATAAATAACCCACATCACAAGTCTACAGACCTCAATAGAATGATAGCCTAGTCATATGATGTGACAAGGCCCTATCGTACCCTTAACCAATATGTATAAATGTACAATAGAAAAGTTAGTACCAAAATAGGGCTCCAAATAAAGGAGCACTGCCAACCTACAGGGTGGATGTCCTAAGTGATCGGATCAGCAAACCGAGCCTCTGTACCTGCGGGCATGTAACACAGCCCCCGAAGAAAGGGAGTCAGTACAGACAATGTACCGAGTATGTAAAACATAGACTATAATAAGTAAAGCCATTACCAGAATAGAAGGTGCAAAAATGAACAAAATATCCAGAATATAAAAATGCTTTTCATAACCACATATAATGTATGCAGAAAAACAATTGCCATATCTAGCCCCATTATGGGACTCGGTGAACAAATCATGGTCGTCGCCCCGTCACTGGCGCCACAGCACATCATAATTCCAAAGTAGGGAATATCTCCGTAACAGATCATATCATATCAGATGGTCGTATTATATCATATCATATTATATGTGTACATGGCGCATTATAACTCCACAAATTAAACTCATGTATAGGGTGTACCTTCCCCCTCACATTGGGGCATGGCGAATAATGTAGAGAAGTACGCACGATATCAAAACCTGACCCGGGCTCGGTGAAGGAAGAATTGAGGCATCCCCGAGTGGAGAAGTGAGAAACTAAATTCACTTTAAATCATGTTTGAGACTTGATGGAGTTAACAAAATTAGCTATTATTCAAAAATCAAGACAGGAGTCATATAAAGTACCTTTTGAATATCATTATGAGTTATACCAAAATAGAACTTTTGGAATCATATACACATATCTAGGCACGATAAAATATTCTTTTGAAAATCAAGAAGTTGGCTATCCTAGAGGGTCTACGAATAGGAACTTCCTTGGAATCATATAAAAGTCATATACTTGTTTCATAAAACCCATGCCTAAAAGGAAGATTGGCTTTATATACTTATGTCAAAACATGCCAAGAGAAAGAATAAGCTTTACATACCTATTCCAAAGACATGCCAAAAGAAGAAACGGTTAGCTTTACATACTTCTTACGGATTACTCCTAAAACGTTTGCCTCTTCATCTCTTGAACCTATTTAACATGAAAGAAATACTATGGTTAATGACCTTTCACTTTCCAATTCCAACTCTACAACCAAGTCTCCATAGAGGTCATTTCCTTATCCATTTCCCTCGACTAGTTCATTACTACTTCCTAAGTTACTTAAAATCGGGAAACATCTCCCCTATAACTTCAAAATTCCCGAGATTTCAACTAGGCCACCATGTCAACAACCATCCCAACAAAAACTACGATATCAAAATAGTGTTTTTAACCTTTATTATATAAAATCTTTAACCATACCAAACGGAGGGGGAGGGGGGTCGTGTGTCTGAAACAATAAGCACCCACACCCTTTTTATAAAACTTTCCATCCCTTAAACACATAAACAAACCAGCTGCAAATGCAGCACCACAATCAAAACACACTACTCGACTTTGATTTAGCTATAACGACTTCAATTTAGTTTGTTCCTAAAATCAAGCATCCTTATGAAAATTTTCCACTTATAACCTCATTCAAGACATGTAATATAACTCATAACATAATCATAAACTCTATTTCGAAATGAAAAGCTTTAACTTACCCAAAACTCACTAAAACAAGCCGAAACTCGCCTCGAAATTTGCTTTAGCGTAGCTGAAACTTTGGTGCTGTTTGTTAACGTTTTAGGGCTGCTCCAAGCCATATATTTACATTACTAACACCTTCATACCATCATGGTATACCCTATATAACTAATTAATAGAACAAAATTGGAAACTTACCTCTTTTCCTCTTCCCAAAACCGTGGGTCTCTCTCTTTCTCTCTTAAGGTTTCTCCTCTCTTCTTTTCTTTCTCTTGAATTGTCTCTCATTATCTTGAGTTTTATAGAGAAGTATGGAACTTTATGAGTCATAGGAAACATATATATAGGCTACTTTTAGGGGTGACACGTGTCAACCCCTAAGTGGTGATACATGTAAAGCCTTCATTGGGCCAATGCATCACCTCCTCCAATCCGGGGCTGCCATGTGGAATATGGAGCCCACCCCTTTCTCCAGCTGCTTCCACAGGCACTCTCTCATTCTGCCATGTGGCACTCTCTCATGCTGCCACCTGTCATCTTTTTTCCCCCTCGTGGGTTTGTAATCTTATCTTCTTTTATAAATCTATGTAATCCTTCATACATAAGCTTGGTACGTACTCAAGTATCTTAAGTATGTAAGATTTCCAAGTTGGTAGCTTACGTAAATAAGTCGAGTCCTACGACTCATTATTCGGTCTCCAACTGCTTCCGTATTCTTAAACTCTATTTCTAATCTTCTCTACTATAGGGTATCATATTCTCCTTTCCGTAGAGTTGTTTGATAGCATTATAGCCTATCCGTCTCACATGGTAACTTATAAGAAGCTTTCAATAACTTAGGAATCTTTCAAGTAACTTAAGAAGCTTTTAGAAGCTTTAAGAAACTTTAGGAAACCTTAAAAAACTTAAGAGGCTTACAATCCTTCCATGAAACTTAAGAGCCTTTCAAAAGACTTAAGAACACATTCCAAGGTACAATATTATGGGGTGTAACAGTGGGAGAATGTAAATTTGGACTCTGTAAGGGATTTACCTTGTACTAAGAAGAAACATGACTCCATTTGGGTTGTTGTATATTGGATGACTAACTTGTCTCTTTTTCTATCGATTAAGACTTCTTATAGTGCCGAAAGTAAGCTAAGTTGTATGTTTGTGAGTTGGTAAGATGTCATGGAGTTCCCTTATCCATTATATTGGATTGAGGTACACAATTCACTTCACACTTTTGGAAGTCATTTCAAAAGGGTCTCAATACAAAGGTAAAGATAAGTATCGCTTTCCATCCTCAAACCAACGATCAATCCAAAAGAACAATCCAAACTTTAGAATATATATTGAGGGCATACATTATTGATTTTAAAGGAAGCTAGGATGAAAATTTTCCATTGATTGAGTTTGCCTTTAATAATAGTTATTACTTTAGCACCCAAATGGCTCTTTTTGAGGTATTGTAAGGGAGAAGATATACATCCCCAGTGGGATGGTTTGAAGTAGGTGAGATAAACCTTGATTGGTCAAGATTTGGTTATAGATTCTATGAATAAGGTAAGACTCATAAGGGATATATTGAAGATGGCTCAAAGTATTCAAAAGTCCTATTCCGACGCTATGAAAAATAACCTTGAATATGATGTGGATGATTGGGTCTATTTGAAGGTTTCACCCATGAAAGACGTAATGTATTTTGTTAAGAAAGGGAAATTGAGTCCTAGGTATGTTGGAACTTATAACATATTGAGATGTTTTGGCAAGGTGGCTTATGAGGAATTTCAGGTATCTCTATTATGGAAGTTCGTGGGGTAACCCAAATTCCATTGTGCCATTAGAAGATGTAATTATTGAACAGAATTTGTTTTATGAAGAAGTTTTGATGGGAATCTTATATTGCCAAGTTAAGAGATTAAGGAACAAATAAGTTTCGTCCATCAAAGTGTTATGGAGGAATCAACAAGTAGAAAGTGCTACTTGGGAAACAGTGGTGCATATGATGAAATGATACCTATACCTCTTTCCCTCTACTAAACCCTAAAGTAGTAAGTTGTTCTTATTCAAGTTAATTGACTCTTACATATTCATTACCCCCTATGTCATTCATATACATGAATGTTCATGAAAAGTTGATCTTAAAGTCATGATTTTATGTTAAGTTGAATTTTTCATTTTCCATGCATTTTAATGTGTCATTATATTTATGTTGGGTTGCAAGTCTTCTTTGAGTGACCTTTTTGTGATAAGGTAATCTCATTCGAGGATGAATGATTCCAGGGAGAGATAATGTAAGACCCCAAAAGTCAGAGAATTAAAACCAAGAATAAAATTTCCAAATTGATTAACTAGACCCAAACTTATGATCATGTTTACAGTTCGTAGAGGTTTCTAACACTCATAGAAATGAGTCATAGAGGAAGACTTCGTATTTGATCATGACTAACCTCAAAGGAAGGTCCTACAATTCAAGTTTGTTACCCATAATCTTCTCGACAACCCATAGACACAAATCGTAGGAAGAGTTCTAAGGCTAACTTTCTGAAGTCACTCAAAGTCAAGTCTATGACTTTATAGGATGAGCCGTAGAAGTTGTTACAACTGGTAGGAAGGATTTGTAACAAAATTGCAGAGACCCTTAGAATTTACACGTTTTCAGACCTACAGGACGAGTCCAAATGATGACTCGTAGACAAGTTGAGGGGTTGTAGAAACGACCCATTTGCTAGCCTTAAAGACCTGAATTTCAGGCCTTTTTTAGGGCCGACAGGATGAGTCATTTTGACAACTCATCATTTCTTCTACGACCCATATAAAGGGTCTCATAGGGTCAGGTTTTAGATTTAATGTGGGGTAATTTTGCCTTTTCCAAACCCTGTTCAATTAACCTAGTCACTTTTATGACCAAGTTCAAAATCTATATATATACAATTCTTCAAATTCCCCTCCTATTGAGTTCATTCTTCAAAATTTCTCCAAGGCATGACCAAAGAATTTCAAAGGTTTCCCTTCAAGATACAGGCTAGGGTTTCCAGATTTCTTCAAGGTTTATTCTTCAATTCTAAGTGAATTCTATAAAGGTATGTGGGGATTGATCCAAGGGTTTCTTTCACTCATGGAGTGCCACAGTTTTCTCAGGTTTTCATTCAATTTCAATTTAATTATGAACACTAGTTTTGATGAATTGTATTGGGATAATTTAGTTCCGTTTTTAGACATTATCAAGGATCATTATATGCATTTTTCATATGAATTGCATGAATTTAAGTTGAATAATTAATGCCCATGCATAAAGCTACTTTCAAGTTATGATTATGAAGGTTAAAGATAATTTTTTGAATTGATCAAGAGTTTAATGATTTTATTATGATTTTATGATCAAAGTTATGAATATAATCAAATTTAAGATCAAAGAAGTTATTATGGGGTGATAAATCCATTTTTCACACAATCACATTAAAGACGGTGATAAGTACAATTCTCACCGAAGTTATGGATTCTTATGAATTACTAAGTTAATGAGCTATTCCTAATATTTTATAAAAATGGATTGTTAGGCAATTACAATCTTTCCCTATTATATTATGATCATGTATTATGAGTTTTCCGTTGGGATATTGACTACCCAGCGAGATGGCTTCTTGGTGGGGTTTGGTCCAATAACACAATAAGTTACCCAAGAGAATCCTAGTAGCAACCTAACTATCCAAACTATGCTAACCACGTAGCTTTCCTTCATGGCCTAGCTAGTGAATCCACATATAGCACAATTGAATTGAGTTGAGATGGGTACCATGACGGAGTATACCCTGGCAAGGTTGCCTCCCCCTTCTCGATGAGGGTTCTATCGGATTCCATGTAATAGCTCGCATGGTATTAGATGTCAGTTGAAGGTCTTATCCCACATAAGTTAAATGTCAAGTTATGAGTTCATGATGAAGTTTTGATCATGAGTTTTATATATTTTCAAATATTTTAAGCCTTACTCATGTTCATTATGATTGGTCATCCATCTTATGGCATATTGATTACGTTCCTTTACTTGTTCATGCATACCTCACATACTGAGTACATTAAAATGTCCTAACGTATATTTTGCCTACACCGTCTCATAATGTAGGGATAGAAGACACTCATGACCATCCGATTCATTGCTAAAGTTGCTCTATAGTTTAAAGTAGTTGGTGACTTATCATTATATCGAAGATATGACTTTCATTCTAATTGATTAGTTTGATTTATTCTTATTGTTCGGGTGAGCTAGGAGGTTGTACTAATCCACAATCAAAGACTATACTAGAGGTATATTTAGACGGCATTATGATGTAGTCCATTCGGTTATTAGGTGATTGATTCTATCAATTAGCCTCATCCCCTTTGCATTGATTACTTCCACTTACTTTTAATATGTTTCTTTACCTTATGAATGCAATCTATGCTAAGATGGCTTCGTTGGGGTCCCTTGCATCCCGATCGCTGAGTCGCAGCTTGGCCCTAGTTTGGGTTGTGATATACTTGAACATCTTATTCATCAAATCCATAAAAGTTACAGAAGCATCCTTTGGAAATAATATTTTATGATTTAATACATGAAATGAAGAAAATCCATACCGAGAATAATTTTATTTTTTGAGTTTTAAGGCACGAAAGGAATTGACCTTTAAACATAGAGTCGTTACATTTCCACTCTAGGTCTGGCTTATTAGAAAACTGAAACTTAACCACATGGGTTCTACAACATACAGAAGTATAATATGCATGAAGCCAATCCATAACGAGAATAACATCAAAATTGGTCATAGAAAGTTCTACAAGATCAACTGGGGTGACTTTATGTAAGGCTAAAATTGTGCAATTTTAGTAGAATCTTTTAGACACAATTGAATCACCAACAAGAGTATAGACCAAAAGATGATCTAACAAGATCGCGAGGCAAATAATGAATTTTAGAGCAAGATAAGGAGTATCAAATGATAAAGTAGTACTCATATCTGACAATGCATAAAAATCATAGTCAAAGAATTTCAACATACCAGTCATAACACTTGACAAATTCTCTAATTTTTGATGAGTTTGAAGGGCATAAAATCCGTTTTGGCGTTGACTGCCACTTGAAGTAGTACCCTGTTAATTCGAATAGCCTGTAGCCTGAGTTTGAGACTGGGTCTAGCAGAACTCCTAGAAAGAGCTACGGTTTTTGAAAGAGAAAAAGGTAAGTTCTCCAATTCTGTTCCATGAATTAATTATAGGTGGTATAACAAGAAGGTATTATGGGTTTAGTAATATCAATTTATGGTTTGTAGCAGCCCCAAATGGACAAAAAACAGCCACAAAGTTTCAGTGGCGCTAGAAGAGCTTCTGAGGCGAGTTTTGGCGAGTTTGGGGCAAGGTAAGGCTTTCCATTTCAAATTGAAGTTTATGATGTTTTTATGGGGAATATTACATATATTAAGTGAGGCTGGAAGTGTAAAAAGTGTATAAGGATGCCTGACATTAGAAAAAAACTAAATTAAAGTCGTAGTAGGTAAATCAAAGTCGAGTAGTGTATTATTGTTGTGGTGCTTCAGGTTAGGGGTGGTTTAATTACGTGTTACAGGGATGGAAAGTTCTAAAAAAGGGGTGTGGGTGCTTCTGGTTGAAGCCACACGACCCTCCGTTTCATATGATAAAAGATTTTATGAAATAAAGGCTAAGAACTCCATTTTGGTATCGTAGTTCGGAGCTAGTTGTTTGGAGTTATATTGGGTACTGTTGAAGTTATTTATTTCTATATATGTTGCTTTTTGTTATTGTTGGTATGGTTATTGATATTTTGGCTGAGTTGAAATCTCGGGGATGTTGAAGTTATAGGGGAGATGCTGCCCAATATTCGGTAACTTAGGAACTAGTAATGAACTAGTCGAAGGAAATGGCTAAGGAGATGACACCTCTATGGAGACTTAGTTGTAGAGTTGGAATTGGAAAGTGAAAGGTCATTAACCATAGTATTACTTTCATGTTAAATAGTTTCAAGAGATGACGAGGCGAACGTATTAGGAGTAATCCGTAAGAGGTACGTAAAGCTAACCATTCCTTCTTTTGACATGTCTTTGACATAAGTATGTAAAGCTAACCGTTCTTTCTCTTGGCATGTTTGACATAAGTATATAAAGCTAATCAACCTTTTCGGCATGGTTTTTATGAAACAAGTATATGACTTTTATATGATTCCAAGGAAGTTCCTATTCGTAGAGCCGCTAGGATGGACAACTTCTTGATTTTGCAAAGGATACTCTATCATGCCTAGATTCGTGTATATGATTCCAAAAGTTCTATTTAGATATAACTCATAGTGATATTCAAAAGGTACTTGATACGACTCTTATCGGTAGGCCGTGACTGGTATTTAACCTTGGATGTTAACAGAAGGATGACAGCAACGGAAAGAAGTGACTGACGAAATATATCTGTTGGGTAAGGTATTAAAGTAGAACTAAAATGTAAAGTTGTAAATTGAAGGGAAGAGTGGACAGGAAAGTGTAACATGGGAAGTTCCAGTGGACGTACGAGGTAAGTCCATTTTCATACTGTTGATTGTGGGCGCCTTGTGTGGCTGCATTATGATGTGATATTATACGTATATACATATCTTTATACATGTTGTCCCTATGAGGCACTGTTGGTATTTTCAGCGTGCAGGATTGAGATAGTAAGAAATACAGAGGAAACTCTACCTAAATTTTTCTAAAAATAAAAAAAGAATGAGATACAGGGCTATAGTATATCTTGAAAGGTCGTGTCGACAATAATGATGAGATTTGGCTAAACCACGAGTATGGATAACCTCAAAAAGTAAGTTAATTACTGAATTTATGGCAATAGAAACTAGGAGGTCGATATTGATATGGTCAACCGAAGTTGGAAAAGACTTGTGACCTATGGAGATGATTTAAAAAAGAATGGTAGTTCTTGATAAAATGATATATTAAGGCATCGATAGAATTGATACATAGGGATAAATTGTGACGAGCTATAATTAAAAGGTAGTAACAATATTATTAAGACAAGAGTGCAAGGGAAACAAAATTGTGATGGATATAAAGTATTAAAAGGACAGGTTGGGAGATATTAAGGATAAGACTAACTAAGAAGGGTAAGTAACCCATAGTAGGAATCATGAAAAAGGTTAAGAAGTGTTATACTATGGGGTGGAATACGAACAGGATATGATGTGAATATAACGAGGATTGTTATGAAAATAAGTAAAGCCTAGTGAGAAAATGGATAGTGATAGGACGTGGTCCGTGTAATAAGAATATAGAGGTAAGTGTGAAACAGAAAAGCGTACTAGGGAACAAATAAGAAAGACTTATCAAGTTCCGTAGGGAAAGTTGCGAATAAAGATTATGCGATAACGGAAAGGATAGCGAGAAAAAGGAAAGAAAGAGTAACTTAAAGAATTACGCAAGAAAAAAATGAGATGACAGTGTAACAATAGTTCATGACATGTGTAGCCAATGATACGAATGCTAAAAGCAATGAAACTATGAAAGACTAAGTTGTAGAAGGATGATCAACGAGATAGAATGGGTATTAGGGAATGATTGGTATGATACGAATAAAGATGGATGGACAAAATACGTTTTGGAAATAAGAAAAAGGATTATGTGGTAGTAATGCATTTCGAATAATACAAGGGTAGAATAATATCCCTCTTGTGTGGAATAAAAGATAGACATAGATAGAATAGATAATAATAGAAATTTACGGAAGGATCCAAGATAAATATGATTAAATAAATACAGATACGGAATGAAAGGGAAACGTACAATAGTAACTTAAAAGTGCATTTTGATAAGGCCCCGATTTAGGCAAACTTGGTATGTTGTTGATAAAATTAACAGCCGGTGTTGGATACATAGTAAGGGCAAGGGGTATAAGGTATAAAGGGGTGGTGCGTGCACACAACATCGCTCCAACAATAGTGGAATCCTTAAGAGACAAAGATGGTAAACTTAAGGAATAAATGGTGCAATATACATTCATCCCAAGAAATAAGTATATAGGTTGGAATAAAGCTACTCCTGCAAGAGAACCTTGGACAATTATCGTCGGAATACAACTATTGCCTAATTGGAATTAGAATGACTAAAAGTGCTAATTAACTTTTGATAAAGTTAAGGGAAATGTGGCCTTGGATGAGTTGTTCCATGGGTCACGTTACACAAGTACAAATTAATATATGAGATGTCGCACTATGTATGGAAAGGTTCTCATCGCTTCGTGACTTATTCAAGGTTTCATACGTACATAATCAAGTTATAAAGAATGGAGAGAGAGATGGACATGATACGGTACCAAGCGGATTGGGAAAAGATATTGGATGAGTTTTGAGATTAGACAAGGGTATAAGTACCCCACCCCCCTTAAGGGGGGAAGCGGGTGAGAAGAATGCAAGGGCAAGATGGAAACAATGGATACTACAATATAGTAGACATTGATGTTTAAACTCAAGAAGATCCCGTGCTGAACCAAGTTAAAAGAGCTGAAAGCCAACAATAATGGGATAGAAGTCAGAATGGTATTTAAGGCGGTGTCAAGAACTTTTTGGAAAAACCTTGCACGACATAACGTTAGAAGATGGGTGTATGTAAAAAAGAAAGGGTACGGCCAGGGAAGGGTATTGAATAACTCAAGAGATCGTGTAAAGGATAATGATACCATGTGGGGTCAAAAGACAAGATATTGGCTATAACATTAGTCATAAATGATGTTGCGAAAGATAAATAACCAAGGATGACATGTGTCCCCTCCTAAGAGAGTGCCACATGGAAGAATATGGATCAAGGGTGTGGACCCCACATGCCATGTTTCATCCCATAATTGGAGAAAGGGATGTGTTGGCCTAATGAGGGCTTGACACGTGTCACCACTTAGGGCTTGACATGTGTAACCACTCAAGGGATGACATGTGTCCCCTCCTAAAGTGGCTTATATATATATATATATATATATATATATATATATATATATATATATATATATATATATATATTATGACTTTAAGTTCATCTTTATCCAATAAGTCATCTTATCTCCAATAAAGTTTTCGACAAAAAGAAGAGAACAGAATCATAAGCTTGAGAGAAGAAAGAGCTACAATTTTGGGAAGAGACAAGGGTAAGCTCTTTAATTACGTTCTGTGAATCAATTATAGGGGATATACCAAGAAGGTATTAAGGTCTTATTAATATAAATTTATGTTTTGGATCGGCCCCAAAAAGATAACAAACATCCACGAAGTTTCAGTCACGCTAGAAGAGCTTCCGAGGGGAGTTTTGGCAAGTTTCGGGCAATGTAAGGCTTTCTCTTTCAAATTGAAGTTTATTATGTTTTTATGGGACATTTACATGTCTAAAGTGAGTTTGGAACTGTAAAAGTGTATAATGATGCTTGACGTTAGAAATAAACTAAATTGAACTCGTAGTAGGTAAATTGAAGTCGAGTAGTGTGTTGTTGTTGTGGTGCTGCAGGTTTGGGGTGGTTTAATTTTGTGTTGAAGGGATGGAAAGTTATCAAAAAGGGGTGTAGGTGCTTTTTTTTTCATCCACCCAACCCTCCATTTCGTATGGTAAAAGAATTTACAAAATAAAGGCTAAGAACTCTATTTTGGTATTGTAGTTTGGAGCTAGTTGTTTAGAGTTGTATTGGGTAATGTTGAAGTGATTTATTTATATATATGATGCTGGTTTTTTTTTTGTATGGTTGTTGATATTTTGTCCGCATTGAAATCTCGGAGATGTTGAAGTTATAGAGGAGATGCTGCCCAATTTTCGGTAATTTAGGAACTAGTAATGAACTAGTCGAAGGAAATGGACAAGAAAATGACCTCTATGGTGACTTGGTTGTAGAGTTGGAATTGGAAACTGAAAGTTCATTAACCATAGTATTACTTTCTGGTTAAATAGGTTCAAGAGACGATGAGGTGAACATATTAGAAGTAATCCATAAGATGTATGTAAAGCTAACCGTTCCTTTTTTTGACATGTCATTGGCATATGTAAAGCTAACTGTTCTTTCTCTTGACATGTTTTGACATAAGTATATAAAGCTAATCTTCCTTTTTGGCATGGTTTTTATGAAACAAGTATATGACTTTTATATGAGTCCAAGGATTTTCCTATTCATAGAGCCGTTAGGATGGCCAACTTCTTGATTTTCCAAAGGACACTTTATTGTGCCTAGACATGTGTATATGATTCCAAAATTTATAGTTGGATATAAGTCATAGTGATATTCAAAAGGTACTTGATATGACTCTTGTCTTGATTTTTTAATAATAGCTCATTTTGTCAACTCCATCGAGTCTAAAAAATAATTTAAAGTGCATTTAGTTTCTCACTACTCCACTCGTAAATGCCTCAATCCTTCCTTCACTTAGCCCGGGTCAGGTTTTGTTATCGTGCGTACTTCTCTGCATCGTTTACTATGACTCGATGTAAGGGGGCAGGTATGCCCTGTACATGGGTTTAATTTTTCGAGTTATGATGTGCCATGTACACACATGATATGATATGATCTGATATGACCATATGATATCATATAATTTATTACAGAGATATTATCTACTTTGGAGTTATGATGTGTTGTGGCACCAGTGACGGAGTGGCGACCACAATTTGTTCACCGAGTCCCATAATGGAGCCGAATATGGTACATATGTTTCTGCATACATTATTTGTGGTTATGAAAAGCATTTTGATATTCTGGATATTTTGTTGATTTTTGCACCTTCTGTTCTGGTATTGGCTTTATCTATTATAGTCCATGCTTTAAATAAGCGGTACATTGTCCGTACTGACCTCCTTTCTTTGGAGGCTACGTTACATGCCCGCAGGTACAGATGCTCGGTTTGATGATTTTCTTGCTTAGGACATGCACCCTGGTGGTTGGCAGTGCTCCTTTGTCCGGAGCTCTATTTTTGTATTAACTTTTCTGTTGTACATTTTTACATGTTAGTTAAGGGTACGATGGGTTCTTGTCCCATCATATGACTAGGCCATCATTCTGTAGAGGTTTGTGGATGTGTTATGTGGGTTATGTATATATGTTTTGGGCTTTGTGTTCCTTGATAGCCTTAACGGCCCTCTTGTGCTATATATGTTCTTATGCGCTCTCTAGCGACCCTTTTTTGATTTTTACTTTTGTTTATTCTGCTAACATGCTAAGTCGGGATAAGGGTACGTATGGGTGCCCATCTTGGGTACCAGTCACGGTCTATGGAGTTGGGTCGTGACAAGAACAATGTAAGCTATAGCATAGAATCTAATGTAATTCCCACATCGAGAAGAGAGAGGCTACTTTGCAAAGGTAGACTCCATGATAACATCATAATCATGAGCTATATGTGGATCCACCATCTAAGACATATTGGCATCACAAACACAACATTGTTAAGGACTAAAGATTTCTACCAAGATTCTCTTGGGTAGATACTTGTGCTACCGGACTGAACCCCGTCATAAAGTCCTTTTGGTGCTTAGTCATTATCCCACTGAAAAGTGATAAATAATGATCATTAGTCATCATTATGAAATTTAATAAAATATAACAATCCTCATCATAAATTATTCATAAGAATAGCTCATTAATATGATTGATTCATAAGAATCCATGAGTTGGTGAGAATGTGCTTACACCTCTTTAACATAATTATGTGACAACTTACTTTCACAAAATAATTAATTTATTGAAATATCATTCATAGACTTTCATGAATCATTCATAAATATTGGTAATCATTCATACAATATTCATTGAAATTACTAGTAAATTCATGTAATACTTCCTTGAAAACATACTTGAAAATAGCATATGACATGGTTCATTGAAATTCAACTCAAAATTATATAATATGACGTGAATTATGAATAATTTGATCAATAATAATAAGATAAATTATAATTAAGAATACCCAATGAAAATTCATCAAACTAGGGCTTTTAGAAGCAGAATTCATAAAGAGAATTAAGAAAGAACCTTGGGACTCCATGTGCGAAAGGACCTATGTATGAATTCCAACATACCTTAAGCTTTAGAAGCCCTAAAGTTCAATGATTGAAGTCTTGAACTTGATTTTTGTTGGAATTTACTTGAGGAAGAAGAATACCCTTGAGAGAGAACTTTAGAGAGAAGATTTTTGGATTTGGGTGTTTATGTGAGAATAAGAGAGTTAGGAGGGCTTGGGGTACTTCATAGGATAAAATAAACCCACCAAAACCTTCCACATTTATTAATGACTTAATAGGGAAAAGTCCAAAACAGCCGGTAACTTAATTGAAATTCCACGGAGGCCACCATGACTCATGGTTCTTACCATGATCGTGGTCCACACCCAATTTGCAAATATGAAAGGTCTAGACCACACTGCCTCTTCACGTCCTGTGAAGGACTCTAGGAAGTCCACCTTGTGCCCAAAAGCAACAATTTCCATGGTTTTCCCTTTTTAAACTTTATTTTCTATCTTTCCAACTTTTGAGGCCTTACAGAGCATCTACTTAACTAACTATCCCCCATGCAATAATTATGGGGAGATACACCAAGGTGAGTGCTTTTCAGGATCGGGTGCTTGTTTTTATTGCTGTAAGATAGATCACCAAGTGAAGGATTGTCCTTGGGTTTTACTAGAGGTGGAGGTAGTCAACCCCAAACTTATGCTTAGACTACTATAATCCAACAACTCAACATGGTACTACTTTGGGTGGTTGTCAGTATCAATACAAATTTATTGCCCTATATGCTTAGCAGGATTCAGGATTCGCCTAATATTTTAACTTGTATGTTGAAAGTCCGTGAGTTTAATCTTATGAATTTATATACAACTACTACTCTATCATTTGTTAGTTTTTATCTTGCTGTGAAATTTTTTGTTAGTATCAAGATGTTGTTAGAGCCTTTTTCTGATTCGTACTCCTGTTGGTGATTCGGTTTTGGCTAAAAGAGTCTATAGAAGTATTTTAATCTCAATATTTCATAAAATCACCGTAGTTGATCTTGTGGTGCTTGGTCTAACTGATTTTTATTTTATCCTTGGTATGGATTTGTTGCATGAATGTTTATGTTTCCATATGTTGTTGAACCCATGGGGTTATATTTCTTTTCTAAATGAGCAAGTCCTAGAATGAGAGGGTAGTAATTTCGTGCTTAAGTGTCAATTAATCTCGTGCCTTAAAATTTGGAAAATGATCTTTAAAGGTTACATTTATTATTTAGTTCTGGTTAGGGATACAAATGTTGAAGCTCCTACTCTTGAGTCAGTTTCGTTTGCTATTTAGTTTCTAAAAGTATTTCCCGATGATCTTCCGGGTATCTTATCCGAAAGAAAAATAAACTTTTGTCATGACCCAACCTAGGCCCTGTCATGACACGGAAATTAAAATTTTGAGGAACCTCAAGCATCTTAGCATACATCACATACATAAGGTAACTCAAAACATCAACAAAAAATATGAGTGAAAGATAAGTCAAAATAAGAGAGATGCTTAAAGAAATATGTTTGAACATTCACAACTATATCTCAAAAGACGTCTAACATGCCTCTACTTTAGTCTACGAGGCATAAGACATGTTTCTATCTCACCTGTAGAAGAAAAAATATGAAGAAAAAAGGGCATGAACTTATTGGTTACACCCTCAAGGCATGAGGACTCACCAATCATGTGGTAGCAATCAAAGTAACTCTAGCCACGAGCTGGAGGAGTGTGATCTACATGCGCTACATTATGGTACAACTTATGTAAAAGTATGTGTTAGTACATATAATGTACTAATTATGTAAGAAGAATGCATGAACAATGATAATAGTACAAAATCAATATGAAAGTGAGATGCGTATCCAATACCTTTAAAACATGACTACAACTTTGAAACAAAATAGTTAAACATCATCATCTATGTGAATGCATCATAAAATCGACATAAGAGATCATATCATAGCATATACCTTTGTGTGTGATAGTACCTTAATCGACACTTAATATTATGTGAGCTATAATAAGCAATCTGATTTAGTACCCACGTCAGGAAGAGAGAGGCTACTTTCCAAGGTAGTCTCCGTAAGAACATCTTAATATCATGACCTATACGTGCATCCACTAGCTAATCCATAAAGGCAACCTATGGTGTAAACATAGTTAGGGACTATAGATTGCCACTAGGATTCCCTTTGGTAGCTATTTTGGCTACCGGACCAAACTACACCTAAAATGTCTCTCAGTGCTTAGTAATTATCCCTACAAAAATCAATAAAATGGCATCATAATATCACCATAAAATAGTCTTAAGAGTAGCTTATTGCATGAGTGATTCATAGGAATACGTGAGTCAGTGTGAAAAACCTTTTACCTCCTAAACATGAGTTGTGAAAAAACCTTTCATAATCTTTATACTTTTCTTAAAACATAATTCATCATCATCATAGCTTTTCATAAAAAATGTCATCTAATTCAAGATCAAAATTTCACAAGTTTCAAATTTACAATGTAAAATAATGACTCAATACATGGGTCCATGTGAAATAAATTGGAAATCATGCATCGTAGTAAATTCAATCATCATAATGAACAATAACATTAATTTAAATCGAATAACATGGACCCATGAAGTATTGACATAAAACCCTCATAAATTGGGTGAAATTAAATTTGTAGAGTAGGGATGTTTTTGACCTAATGGATGAAGGGGCTCCATTTGTAAAACCCATATACCTTGATCAATATAACCATAACTGCAAAGATTAAGGAGACTTCAACATGAGATTACTTGAACCCTAACTTGTCTTGAAAATGAAACCCTTGGGAGAGTGTTTTAGAGAGAGATATTGAAATTGAGGATAGGGGAATGAAAGAGGGGAATTCAAAGGGTCTGGTAGTTATAGTCTTAGTATTTAGGCTTAAAATGAAGTAGTCTAAGAATTAAATGAGCCGGAATGGACAAAAATGTACTTACTTAACACTTACGAGGGTTGAGCTCACCTTTTGGGTTGCAAACCTTTGGCTTAGCTCGCCAAGTCACCTTGTGCTACTTCTCAGGAAACATCAGAGAACTTTGGCCAGATGGCCTGGCTCACTGATGCATTTAGCATGTCGCCATTATGCCATTAATCCTTGCACCTTAAACTCAATCCCTTTTACCTTCTATAAAATTTTAGGCGAGCTCAAATCTTGCCTTTCTAACTTAGTGAATTACCAAGAGGATATCATGAAATCATATCAGCTCCGCCCTCCCATGTAGCACCTTCAATCTCTTGGTTTCTCCATAACACCTTAACAGATGGAATTTCCTTATTCCTCAACTTTTGAACTTGCCAGCTCAGAATCTCAATTGGAACCTCCTCCTAGGACAAACTCTCCTTCACACCCACACTAGTAAAAGGCACAATTGAGCTAGGATGACCAATACAATTCTTCAATAAAAATATATAAAACATTGATGCACCGATGCCAACTCTGAAGGCAAATCTAACTCATATGTCACCTTGTCAAATCTCCTTAAAATTTTCTTGGGGCCTAAATATAGGGGACTAAGATTCCCCTTCTATCCAAAACACATCACACCATTCATGGGAGAAATCTTCAAATAAACCCACTCATTAACCTAAAATTCAAGCTCCATACTTCTTACATCCGAGTAGGACTTTTATCGACTTTGAGTGGTGTTCAATCTCTATCTAATGAGTCTAAGATTTTCCATAGCCTCATGTACCCACTCAAGACCTATCAAACCAACTTCACCCACTTTAAACCACCCAACAGGATACATACATCTCCTACCACACAAAGCTTCAAATGGAGCCATTTAGAATCTAGAATGGTAACTGTTATTGTAGGAATATTAAATCAACTATAGATTCTCATCCCAACTTCTCCTGAAATCAATAAAACATTCCCTAAATATGTCTTCCAAAGTTTGAATTGTCTTTTCGGTTTGACTATCAGTATGAGGGTCAAAATCGATACTTAGCATAACTTTATTACTAAGACCCATTTGGAAGGACTTCCAAAACTGAGATGCAAATAGCGTGCATCTATCCAAAATGATAGACAAAGGAACACCATGAAACTTAAATAACTCAAAAATTATTGTTTCACATAATCTTCGATCGAGTGGGAAGTCACATAATCTTCGATCGAGTGGGAAGTCAACAACAACCCATATCGAGTCATGTTGCCTACGAGTATGAGGAAAACCTATAATGAAGTCCATATTAAATTTTTCCCACTTCCAAGTAGCAATCTCATTATTTTCATCTAATACTCCCGGTCTTTGATGCTTAACCTTTACTTGTTGATAATTGAGACATTTGGCCACAAACTGCGATATATCCTTCTTTAAGTCATTCTACCAATACACTTCCCTCAAATCTCTATACATGTTTGTGGAACCTGAATGATTAGAATAATATAAACTATGAGCTTCAGAAAATATCATTTCTCTCAACCCATCAACATCGGAGACACATAAAAAACCTTGATATCTCAATACACAATCTCCTTGTTACACCCCACACTTTTAAACTCGGAATGTCTCTTAAGTTCCTTAAACATTATCATATGATCCGGATAAGCTACGAAACTATCAAACGAATCTAAGGAGGGGAGAATATGATACCCTATAGTATAGAAGGTTGGAAATAGAGTCGTAAAAATCCAGAAGGAATTGGAAGCCAGGTGATAAGTCGAAGGACTCGATTTACCTACAGAAGCTACTAACTTAAAAGTCTTACATACTTGAGCTACTTGAGGACATACCAAGCTTATGTGGTAAGGATTACACGGGTTCTTAAACTAAGACGATATTATGAACCCACGAGGAGGAGGAGAAGATAACACGTGGCATCCAATGAAGGTATGACATGTGGTAGCACCTTCAACAAGTAGGTGACCCACCTGCTTGGGGGAGGTGGGACACACTGTCACGTGGCATCCCTACCTTGCTTGCATGGACATGGTGGCCCAATAGGGCCCTACTATAACATATACTTCAGTTCCAACACTTAAATCTATAGCAAAACAAAGAAAACAAACCCTAAGTCTAGAGAGAAACCAGTGACGTCTTAGAGGAAAAAATAGGTACGTTCTAATTTTGCTTTGTAAATTAATTATCCAGCGTATAAAACTATGATATAGAGGTATTATAAGTATAAAATCATGTATTAATGCAGCCAAAATGGACAGCAAACAGTCCATACAGTTTTAGCGTGACTAAAGAAATTTTGAGGCGCAATTTTGGATAATTTCGGGTAAGGTAAGGCTTCTCTTTTCTCTAAGTATAAAAAAAGTCATGGAAATGCTCGATGGGAGAAACAATCGAAATTGAAGTTATCGTAGTTAAATTGTAGTCGAAATGAAGTGTTGTGTGTGTGGAGGCTGCTTCTGGTTGTGTGGTGTGTGTTGTAGAGCCTAAATGTATCCTAAACGAGGTGGGCGAGCTTCTGGTTTCAGCGACATGACCCCCGCTTCATATGATTAAAGGTTTTACAAAATGAAAAATAAAAACCCTATTTTGGTACCATAGTTCGAGCGAGTCATTTGGAGTTGTATTTTGTAATATTGATGTGAATTAATTATATATGTTCTTCTGGTTTTTTTTGTTGATATGGTAGTTGACACTGTGGCTGAGTTGGAATATCGGGGATGTTGAAGTTATAGTGGAGGTGCTGCCCGATTTTCATTAAATCTTTAACTAGTTAAGGAACTAGTCGAGAAAGTGAGCGAAGGGTTGAGTTCTATGAATACTAAGGTGCAACTTAAGGTTTTGGAAATCCAAGAGTAGTTGATATTCATATTACTTCTGTGTTGAATAGTTTCAAAGGACAAAATGGCGAACACGACAAAGAGTATCCCGTATCAGGTATGTGAAGCTTCTCTTGGCATGTTTTTGGTATGGGTATGTAAAGCCTACTCTTTCTCTTCTTCTGGCATGTTTTAGTTGTAAGTTAAATATGATACAATCTCCAGGGTAACTCCATCCTTGAACATCTCTTATTTACTTTTGAAGATCGAACTCTTATAATAGTTAAACTAGTTCCCTGGAAACTCATAAATGTTAAAGAAATAATAACTATACAGGCTCCTAGTCTGAGAGACTAAATGACAACAAGTGCTTCTGAATTCATATGCGGTTAGAATTACTGTAGTACGTGTCTAGGGTACCTAATTTTCTAACTAATATAGCCCCGAGTGACAATTAGAGGGCACTTAATAATTACATTCCTACCCTGATCTCCAGGTGATAGTTCACTTGATGACTTTATTCAGTCTCAAATAATGATTTAAATTGTGTTCTGTTTTTGACTACTCTACTCGTGTATCCTGTAACATTTCTTTCATCGAGCCTAGGCCGAGAATAGTAATCGTGCACAATTCCACTGCATTGTTCATCATGCCCACACTAGAGGGCTGGGTACATATGTATATATGTGATGATGTGATGATGTGTTCTAATAAGGAGGTGATGGTACTACAAATATGATTCATCGGATCCCTGATAGGGCCGGCTATACTGACAATTTGAGCATGCATGATTTTACTTTCCCAAGTATAAGTTGTGATTTGATAATTTATCCCCTGCTTCTCTATTTCAGATAGACTTCCAATTGTGTTATATTATGTTTTACATATGTCGTACTGACTCCATTTTCTTGTGGTACTGCATTTCATGCCCGCAGGTACAGATACATATTTTGGGAGTCTGTCAGCTTAGTATTCCACTAAGCTCAGCTGGAAGAGGCTTCATCGAATCGGAACCTAACTTTTGGTATTTACGACTAATATATAAAACTATTTCATTTATTCAGGGGTACGATGGGGGCTCTGTCCCACCATATATTGTCTTTAATATTCTTAGAGGTCTGCAGACATGTATATGTGGGTTGTGTATGTCAGTTTGGTTCGACTGGGTCTATATGATATATGATATATGTTATTATGTTATGGCATCTTGTCGGCTAGCATGCCCTTTCATATTATGATACAAATGAAAGAGGCTATAGATATACAAAATGTTATGACCCATGGGGGGTTCTCATGCACGTATCAAGTTGTTTGTAGTCCGTTTTGACTACACCTAATTCATATGCATTACGTTGTTTATTGCTCGACTCCACCACAGCTGATAGACTTATATAGAGGGGTTCATATCGGACCCCAGTTGCGGCCTACTGGGTTGGGTCATGACAAAAGTGGTATCAGAGCAATTCGTCCTTGGATTGTCTTCAGACCGTGTCTAGTAGAATCTTAGTTATTGATGTGTTGCGCACCACATCTATAAACAGAAAGCTACAGGGCATTTAGTATGTTTCCTTTTCTTCACATCCGAGATTATTCTATAGATCCGAGTCATAAGAAATCTCCTTATACTAACCTTGGATCTTAACAGAAGGACGACATCGACGGAAGGAGGTACTTGACGACATAGGAAAGTTACGAAGCACGCACATAAGTAAAGACACGAAAGATATCTATTGTGTAAGGTATTGACATATAATTAGGAAGTAAAGGTGAAACCTGAAAGGAAGACAGGGAAGGGCAACAAATGCAGGTAAAGTTGGACATACGAGGTAAGTCCAACATTTTCATACTATTGTTAATATTGAAAGCCCTGTGTGGCTACACTATGAGATGATATTAAAAGCCCTATGTGGGTGTGATATGATATGAATGTATATATATGCTAGCCCTATGAGATATTATTGGAATCTTCTGCGTACAGGTTTTGGGATAGTAAGAAGTGTAGAGGAAACTTTACTGAAAGTTTCCCAAGAACAAGGAAAAGGAATGAAACATACCTTCATAAAATATCCTGGAAGTTGATAAAAAGTATCCATATTATGCTAAACTAAAGATGTAAGAGGTACTTTCCATGTCGTCAATAGGGTGTACCCTTTTTACTTGGGGATATTTATTTCAGAGAAATAAAAGTCTGTTTGAGCAGTACAGTTCAGACCATAGTATCTCGAGCCGTAATTGTGTTGTAGAAAAAAAGGGAGGGAAGCTCAGGTTTAAGAATAAGATGTCTAGTAATTGAACTTCACTCCGTTTGAAATACCAAGCCCCCAACTCCTAATTGTAAATTAGATAAGTTGTTCATTACACGAGGATAAACTCAGAAGGAGACCAGGTAGGTCACATATTAAGAGAAGTACTGTGATGTTCAAAAGATTCTAGTTTCTTCCAACAATGGTTGGAAAATGATTTATGATAACAATTTATAGTTCTCCATCGACTAATTAGGTAAAGAAGTTCTAACAAAAGCACCTCAAAGATATATCAAGAACTGAATATGAATACGAACTAAAAGAGGTATATGTAAGTAGGAATTAAATGGGGTGATACAATTGTACAGGGATAAAGTAAGACCGCTAGTAAGGCACACTTGGTATATATTGACTAAGTTAAAAGCCTATTTTGGGTCTACAGTAAGGACAAGGGGCATAAAGTATAAAGGAATGACGCGTGTACACAACGTTGCCCCAGAAATAGTGGAACTCTTAAGAGACAAACACGACAGAGTTAAGGAATAATTGGTAACCTACATTCACCCCAAGGAACGAAGGATATAGGTTGCAATAAAGCTACTACTTCAAGGAAACCTTGAACATTTATCATTGGAATACTAGTACTGCCTACTTGAAATTGGAACGATTACAGGTACTAATTAATTTTTGATATAGATAAGTAGAAGGTACCCTTGGATAGGTTGTTTCCTAGGTCATATTATTCAAGCACAGATTAATATATTATATGTCGCAGTATGTATGGAAAGGTTCTCGTTGCTTCGTGATTTGGCTAAGGTTCCGTACATGGACAGTCAGGTTGGCAAAAAATAATAATATGCAGAAAGACGGGGACATGATATAGTACCAAGTATACTGGGAAAGGAGACGGATGAATTTGAAACTGGGCATAGAGACATAGAGAAAGGTATAAGCGGATAAAGGTGTAAGTACCCTCTAAAGGGGGGAAGCATGTGAGAAAACTGCAAGGGTAAGATAGAGGCAATTGATATGGCAACATATTTGAGATGGGTGCTTAAACATCAATAAGATCCTTTGTTGAACCAAGTTAGGTAGATTTGGAAGTCGTCAATAAGTGGATAGAAGTCAGAATGCTATGCAAGATAGTATTAAGAAGTTTTCAACAAGACCTTGAATGACATAACTCTAGAAGGTGAATGCGCATAAAAGTAAAAGAATATAGCAATGAAAGGATATCGAATAACACAAGGGATACCACAAAAGATAATGACAGCATGCTAGACCAAAAGCCAAAATGTTAGCTATAGAATTAGTCGTAAATGATATGGCGATAAATAATAATCAAGGAAAAGGAGTAAGAAACCTCCTATGATAGGAGATGAGAAGAGTAAAGAATGAATAAGGAAAAAGAAAGAAGTATAACAAGATGGGACAAACAAGTTCAATGTGAGTAAGATGTGTAAAGTATAATGAACTAGGAGACGGAAGGACGGCGTCTACCTCCTACAAGTTGCATCAGAATGGTCGTGTAACCTACAAATATATATATATATATATATAAACATCAGGTTAAGTGAGTAAGTAAAGGATAAAAGGAATAGGGGTTCAATAATGATAATACCGTTATGATATTTTGGATACCCTACCGAGAGATACGGGGATAGGTTAAGACGAACTATAGGAATGGAATTAGTACTACGGACAAAGTAAAACATGACCACAGTTGGACCAAATATCTACGCCGACACCGATGGTAGGATAAGGAAGGAAACGACAGGGTAACACATGGGACCTAGCGAAGCGACGCTAGGATATTTTTCAGGTTAAGTTGAGCACCTTATGATATTCTTGTTAAGGTAAAGAATGTGTCAAGAAGGTTACAAGCGGGGGTAAGAAAAAATTGTGAAATGGTTTAAATAAGAAAAACAAGACTAGCTGGTTACCAGAGGATTGGCCAACTTATATGTCAAATTCCTTTAAAATTGGGCCAGCTAATAATGGACAAAACTCAAAGCTACTCTAAAGGTCACTATATGAATGAAATTTAGTGCTACTCAGTAGCCAACCCTAATAAATGGGTGCATATAAAAAGGGGTGAATACAATAGGAAAAGTTAAATCAAAATGACCAAAAAGGGACATGGTCATAATGGAACTAAAGATCTACCCCTATACCGGTTGTAAGATAACAGAGGAAAGGGCAAGGCAAAACATGAAGACTAGCGAGACGACGCTAAGGTAAATCTTGGGCTAAGTTAAGTGTCGCGCACGTTATTGCAAGGATTACAATGAAATGCGACACGAAGACTTCCCAGAGAGGTCACCCATCCCAGTATTACTCTCGGCCAAGCACGCTTAACTTCTAATTTTTTTTAGAATTTAGAGCATTTGTACTGGTATAATCATGTGAGATAGAAGAATTTGAACTAGCGGCAGAGAAACGACATGAGATTATGTACCTAGAGTACTATAAGTTACATTGAGGGAATTATAAAGCGAAACAAGAAGGATTAGCTAATTACTAACAGATGGGGTCCACAGAATGGCTATATGGGCCAGTGGGCGAGGGAATTTCGACACCACTTGGTAGCCAACTCTAAGGAGCCAAAAAGCAAAACCCAAAAGGTAGAGTGTTAGTTAAAGTTCTGAAAAGAATCGAGAAGGACTATACGAGGCTAAGGATTCCTAAATTATCAATGTCATTGCGTGCCTATTCTATACTCTACGAGAGTAGGGTGCTATACGGGTTATGGTGTGTAGGCTAATGAATCAACCCACTTGCTTTCAATCAAGACCACCTATGCAGCCGAAACTAGGTGAAGTTATAGGACAAGGAGGTAGTAAGACTCCATGAGGTTTCCCAATCTAATATCTCAGATAAAGGGACTTCAATTATGATTAACGTCTGAAGATCAGTTCAAGAAGAGGTCAGGAACATAGGTAGGTCTTAGTACCACATTTTCCCCTCAAGCTGCTAAACGGAATGAGCATACTATCAAACGCTGGAAGATATATTGCGAGCCTATATAGTTGTCTTTAAGAGTAATTGGGATGATCGTCTACAACTATTTGAGTTTGCGTACAAGAATGGCTACCATTCCATTATCCAGATGGCCCCATACAAGACATTTTATGGAAGAATGTGCAAGTCCTCCCTATTAGGGAAAAGACTAAAAGGCCCCGACATGATTGGGTAAGCGATTGGTTAACAGCCTAGAGTCGACAGAAGTGATGTGCAGATAATTGACATTGATAGTCAGAGTTCAAATTAATGGTTAGGTGTTTGGGATAGGGTCACCCAAGAAGGGAGTAATAAAAATCGGCGAGAAAAGGAAACTTAGCCCAAAGTACATCGAACTTTATCAAGTTGCTTGTGAGATGGAAAACGTTGCCTGTAAGTTGAACTTACCACCTGATTACGAAACTATATGCAACTTAATGTTCTGGAAAGTCAAGAGTGGTTGATATTCATATTACTTCCTTGTTGAATAGGTTCAAAGGACAACGAGGGGAACGTGACAAAATATATCCCATATCAAGTATGTGAAGCTTCTCTTGGCATGTTTTTGGTATGGGTATGTAAAGCTTATTCTTTCTTTTCTTCTGGCATGTCTTAATTGTAAGTTAAATATAATACGAACTTCGGGGTAACTCCATCATTGAACATCTCTTATTTACTTTTGAACATCGAACTCTTATAATAGTTAAACTAGTTCCCTAGAAACTTATATATGTTAAAGAAATAATAACTATACAGGCTCCAAGTTTGAGAAAATAAATGACAACAAGTGATTCTGAATTCATAAGCGGTTAGCATTACTGTAGTACATGTCTAGGGTCCCTGAGATCCTAATTGATATAGCCCCGACTGACAGTTAGAGGGCACTTGACAATTACATTCCTACCCTGATCTCTAGGTGATAGTCCACATGATGACTTCATTGAGTCTCAGATAATTATTTAAATTTTGTTTTGTTTCACACTACTCTACTCGTGTATCCTGTAACATTTCTTTCATCGGGCCTGGGCCGAGAATAGTAATCATGCACAATTACACTGCATTGTTCATCACGCCCTCACTAGAGGGCCAGGTACGTATGTATATATGTGATAATGTGATAATGTGTTGTAATAAGGAGGTGATGGTACTACAGATATGATTCACCGGATCCCTGATAGGGCCGGCTATACTGACAATTTGAGCATTCATGATCTTACTTTCCCATGTATAAGTTGCTGATTTTACAATTTGAGCATGCGTAATTTGAGCATGCATGATTTTACTTTCCCAGGTATAAGTTGTCAGCTAGCATACCCTTTCATATTATGATACAAATGAAAGAGGCTACAAATATACGAAATGTTATGACCCATGGGGGTTCTCATGCACATATCAGATTTTTTGTAGTCCGGTTTGACTACACATAATTCATATGCATTACGTTGTTTATTGTTCGACTCGACCAAAACTGATAGACTTGTATATGGGGGTTCAGAGAGGACCCTAGTCGCGGCCTATAGGGTTGGGTCATGACACTCCCCTTTAGAAGAAAACCTCAATGGATTTTTTTGGCAACAGTTCTCTTCAACTCAACCAAGGTAGGATCATTATATTTCTTTTCCTCAACATCAACCACAAGAGACCATTAGGAACCCTTTTTGACAACAACACCACCATACTCTGAATCAACCAAGTGAATACCCAAACATGCTAGCCTATAAAAATTATTAACAATCCCTTCTTGTCATCATCAACATGAGAAATAATATTCATAAAAAACCTACTAAGAGAATCGGAAACAACATTCTCCTTACCCAAACAGTACAACACAGTTATATCATAGTCCTTCTACAATTCACGTCATCTCTATTGTCGAAGATTTATATCATGTTGGTTGAACACATTTTTGTAAGATCTTATGATCAATGAATACCTCGACATGGATACCATAGAGGTAGTGCCTCAGTCATTAAGGTAAACACAACTACCGCTAATTTAAAATTACTAGTAGGATAGTTCCTTTCATTCACCTCACATTGCCTAGAAGCATAAGCTATCACTTTACTATTTTCCATCAAAATACAACCAATACCAACCCTTTTTTTATCAAACAAACATATTATATTAATAAAAAACTTGTTCTTTATCATGCCAAGCAAGGCTAACCCATTGTTTCTCAATAGTTATAAATGATAAAATGGTTCTTCCTATCTATGTATAAATTTATAGAAGTGTCACTATCTAGACTAAGGAATGTAATTGAGGGATTGCAATATAGCGTGCCAATTTTCTATGGATATACCCCTGATATATGTGTGCATCAATATTTTTTCGTAGACTCTACCGCTGTTGAATTTCCCTTTTTGAAATTTGATCGAATTCCTTTTTCTCTCCCAATGTAGTAAACCACCATAAAAACACATAGATGGTGATTGATGGCAATCCATTTTTTATTTCTTCCTATCTGCAGGCCCATTCAATATATTATGTCTAAGGCTTTATGGGTCTAACATATACGAGACATTGTAGTATTCTACTCCATAGTCCCCTTATGTTAGTATGTTTAAAATATAAATATTGAAACATTTCTATATCCTCATCATAGTAAGAACATTCCATAGGCACATAAATGCCAATCATTTGGAGTCTATCTACAGTCGGTAATCTCTGTTGCACAGCTAACCATAAGTTGAACTAGAATATGGTGATGCAATGTAATATTTTTCCAAGGAGCCCTAGGGTATTGAGGTTGAACGAAATAATATGCTTTCTTGATATGATATTCCTAACCTATCGATAGCGTAGCACGTCTTTGAGTCAGGCTACCTTATAGTAAACTAATCTCCATTAAAATATTCCTGCAATCCATTATCTTTTTTACCACCCAAGATGCAGTCTTGGTTGTATTAGTAGTTTTGAGGTCCCTATTTTTCAAATAGAACTAGTGAATCGACATAATCTACAAAGAGATATTCTTCATTGATATTTCCCACAACTTCTTTCTGACAGCTTCCCTATTCCTTATGCCCAAGTTTATGATGTTTAGTCCACCTTTAGAAAGAGGTTGACATACTTTTTCCCAAGACACAAATGCTTTCCTAGAAATTTGGCCAACTCTAGTCTATAGGAATGATCGACAAGTACCATCTATCATCTACATGATATTCTTCAGAATAATAAAGAGTTCAGCCTAATACCTTTGTATTCTAAATAGAACACTTTAGATGAGTTCCACTCTACCAGCATAGGACAAGGTTCTGGCTAACCAAAAATTGATCCTTGGTACTATCTTCTCCACAAGGGAGCACATTGGTTGGTAGTTAACTTCTTGGCACATATGGGTACCCCTAAATATTCAAATGGGTGGGTTGCGTCTATGTATCCTAGTAGTTGTAGTATGCGATACTTCATATGAGGTGTTACTCTTTCCATATACACATAACTCTTATCTAAGTTTTCTTGTAATCCAGGTCCTGTCTAAGTTAGTTCATCTCCGTTTGAAGGTACTCCATAGTTAGGACAAATAAGTAAGGGGACATAGGATCCCCTTGTATTTTTACCCTCTTCCATTTTAAGGGCTTACTCAGTAATCTATTTAATACCAAAGAACAAGAGTCTGTGGTGACACAATCCATAATACCCAACACAAAATTCTACGGAAACCCCAAATCCACTAGCATAGTCTTCAAAAATTGCCAGTCAAGAGTGTCATAAACCTTCCTTATATGCACCTTTAGGATAATTCTTGGAGATATACCATTTCTGGTGTAAACTTTGATTAGTTCAGGACTGAAAAAATGTTCTCGATGATACTTCTCCCCTCTATGAAAGTTGATTATGAGTAACCTACAAAACCTCTGATCGCCTCCTTGATTCTGTTAGTAAGGATTTTAGACACAATTTTATACAAAGTTGAGCAACATGCTATAGTATTATAATCCATCACAAAAATTGGATTGGGGATTTTTGGTACTAATGTAATAGTTGCACAGTTCCATGTAGAAGCCATTTTCCCAGTAATGAAGAACTGTGTTATAGCAGTATATACATATTGTACTACAATATCCTAGTTTTTAAAGAAGAACTCAATAGGGAAGACTCCACCCCTGGACATTTCTCAACAGGCATATCTTTAACAGTTCCATCAATCTTGTCATTTGTTACAGTCTATATTGTTGTTGGGATTCTATTAAAGTAGGACCATTTCTAGTCACCTCAATATTGGGCAAGGAAGCATATTAACACTTCCACACTGAGGTTTCCAAAAAAACCAATGAATTCATATTCCACCTTTTTTGGGTCAGTGAGCCTTACCCCTTCTTTATTGTATATGGAAGAGATGGTATTCTTATTTGATATTATCTTCAGTTGAACATAAAAGTATCTTATATTCGGAGCTCCATGGTTAATCCAATATTCCTTAGATTTGTGTCTCAACACTTTTTCTTCTAGAGTACTCTATTTTTCCACTTCAGCAATCAATAGCTCTTCTTGATCAAATAGTGTAAGATCCCAGAAGTTGAAAATTCCTAAAATGAGATTCAAACAAAAAATTCCTAGAAAACCCATGTGGTCTTCACGAGGCCCTTAACAAGCCTAAAAGAGGACCACAGGCTATGAAGGGTCACATTTGTCCATGTACTGCTAATTAAGTTTCTAAGGGGTGATCACGAAGGTCATCACGAGCCATGGTGGGGCCCTATAGTGACACCACCTGTAGGACCTACACCACGCTTCCCGGTCTTAGACTATATTGACCTCCACGGACTTTGAAGGTCTCTGTGGAAGAAGCCTTAAAACCCTACTGCAAACCCTTAAATTTCCAAGTTGAAGTCCATCACTAAGAACAACCACCACGTTTTGTGGTGATAACAACATGTGGTGTGTCTCATGGTGTGTACCCGTATCAAGACTCTTCTTTAGAGTTTGAAGTCCCCAACCATTATGTACACCACAAATATATTGCCTTTTAGTAACCGTGGTGAGGTTTCGTCTAGGTTCCCAAAGTCAGCTTTAAGTTGGGGTTATTTTGGACATTTCATATAATTCATTAATAAATGTGGAAGTTTTTATGGGATTGTATTCTCATCTTTTAATTACCCTAAATTGTTCGTACTCTCTCATTCTCACCCTAATATCCTAAATCAAAATCTTCTCTCTGAAAGTATGCTCTAAATAATCTTCTTCTTCCTCAAGAAAATTCTAGAGAAAATTTCAAGGTCAATCTTCCATTAACTTCAATGTAGGGTTTTTAAAGATCAAGGTATGTGGGACTTCATCTATGGGTACCTTTAACCAATTGAATCCCAAAGATTCTTATTAAAATCTCTTATGATTTTTTATTTTAAAAAAGCCATAATTTTATTGATTTGTATTGGGTCTTGTTAACTATGATATACTTCAATGCTATTAGCCTAATTATCCATAATGAACATCATATTGCATGATTATAAAATGAATTTTAATAACCCGTGTTGTATGTTAGTTCTCAAGTACTATTTATGGATTATGATGATGATTTCCAAGTTATGTTCAATGAAAGCTTCATGAATGATTTTCAAAGTTTATGAATTACTCGTGAAAAGGTTTTAAATGATGATTCAATGACTCTTTAAGCAAGTTAAAGAAAAGAGTGACTTAAGAACCTTAATGAGTGAGGTGACTTAACACCCTAAAGATGTTTTATGAATAAAGATATGTAATGATGGAAGTTCTATACCCACATTAGACGAATTACTTGATAACGAGCTCTTATAAGAAATAAGTTTCTATAAACTATGATTATGAAAAGCTTATGATCTATAAAAAGCATGATCTAAGAACTATGACATGATATATATTTTGAGGGATGATTTACTTTGCACCAAGAGGACTTTGAGGTGGAGGATACACCTAATTCCTAGTAGGAACCTCTAGTCCCTTAAACTGCGTTGCCACCATAGGATTCCCAATAGGGCGTAGATAGTGGATACACACATAGCACACGATTATGATAATATTTGGACAGAGCGTACCTTAGAAAGTAGCCTCCCCCCTTCTCGATATGGGGGATCATTGTATTTTATGTAATAGCTCACATTGGTCTTAATATAGTTTATGATTAAGACCCATGTATGTAATTTCTTTTGATGATTATGATGTTTTGATGCATTGACCAATGATAAACATGTTCTAATATTTTTATGACTTTACTCATGTTTTAATAATATTGGTCTTGCATTATGATGCTTATTGATTATGTCCTATTCTTATTGTTCATGCATGTTCTCACATACTTAATATATTCTATGTACTAACACATACTTTTGCTTATATTGTATCATAATGTAGGGTCCGATAATTACATTCATTCTCCTCTTGCTCATGGTTAGAGTTTAGAATAATTATCATTGTATTGAGTACTCATGCTTCGAGGACAAGACATTAATTTCCCATTCATGTCTTCATTTGACTATCATATTACTCTTGTGTTGTTATGGGGAGCTAGGGACTTGTATTATGCCCCCATTGAGTTAGTAGAGGCATGTTAGATTATAAGAGTCTATGTTGTCACTTTCTCATTTTGAGAGTTATGTTCTATATTCAGATTTCTCTTTTGTATCTTGATTTAGGTCATTTACTTCATTTACCTTTTGTATGTTATGAATGATCTACTTGGTTGGAGTCCCTCGAGATTCTAATCATCGTGTCATGGCTTGGCCCTAGTAAGGTTTATGACAAACCTGGTATTAGAGCACAAGGTTCAAGTCTCTTAGGGAGTCTATCATACCATATTGAGTAGAGACTTGCTAATCGGTGTGAAACATTCCACATCTATGTATCAGAGGCTATGAGGTGTCTTAAGAAATACTTCACTTTTTTCATGATTTCTATAAGACCCCATAAGATAAAGAGATGAATAAAAGGGAAAATTTCAAGAAAAGACCACTCATAGAGACCTTTATAGGCCGTGGAAGTAGGTCCTGAGGTAAGGGTTATAGGATGAAAATATGTCTAAGGAAAGGTTGGGTTGACGAGGTCTTGGACAACCCGTAGAGGAAACAACGGCCTGTAGAGATGAGTCTTCTTGGCAAAGCATGTTTGGCTTGTAGGCATCACCCACAGGACTTCAGCTACAAATTTGCAGGATAAGTCATAGAGAATTTTATAGCTCATAGGAAATGGTCGTAACAAAACTTTAGAGACTCCTCAACTTGCATGTTTTTGGACATGCAGGACGGACCCATTTGACGACTCGTAGGCTTATAATGAGCTGCAAAACATGGCCCATAGCAAACGATCAGAGACTAGATTTTTTGTCTTTCTCAGTAACTGTAGGATGAGCCGTGAGGATGACCCTTCATAATGTCTACGACCCATAGACCTACATAGTAGGGTTGCCCGAATTAGATTTTAATGAGGGGTAGGTTAGTATTTTCCATACCTTCTAATAATGTATGTGGACACTTTTTAGGCTATGTTTAGTATGAATGGGATTCTAAATACTTCTTATACTCTTTCATTCGCTCATTAAATACCAAACAAGTTTTTGATTTCTCTCCCAAGGTTCCTCAAGGGTTATTCAAGCTTCCATTAGGGTTTCTTCAAGATCAAGTCTCCTCTCTCAAATTTAGGTCCAATTTCAATCAAGGTATGTGTCGATCTATTCATGAGTCCCTACAACTCATGGAGTCCAAGGTGTTATTCAAAAATCTCATGAAATTTTATTATTTTCAAACTTTAATTTTGATGAATTATGTTGGGCTGATAAAACTTCATATTTAATCATTTTCTATGATCATTATGAGTATGTTTTCACGTAAATTACTTGATTTCTAGTTTAATTATGGAAGCCCATGCATGAAGAAGTTTCTAAGGTGATTTTATGAATCATGATAATGTAGTCACATGTGTTCAAGTATTCTTATGGTTTCCAATAAAATAGATTGTATATATAAGTGTTTACTCTAAATTGAAGTAAGGATTATGGCCATAAATTATGAGCATGTTTCAAATTGTGATCTTTCATGCAAGCTATGAAAAGGTGACTTAGGGCCCTATGTGATGACCTAAGGCCTAATGACATGAATTCTGCAAGTATCATGTGTAATGTGGAAGGACAATACCCACATTATATTTATGTTATGTAATGAGCTACTCCATGAATTTTGAACTATGATCATGAGTATGATATATATATTAACTATGATTATTAAGCTATGTATGTATTATGTGGGATTTGACTTACAACCGAGTGGACTTGTGGTGGGGGCCCTACTAAAAACCTTACCTCATGTAAAATAAACTACATGCCAACGTAGGTTTCCATCATCACTTAGATAGTGGATGAACATATAATGTATGTACATGAGTAACCTAGCGGGGTAGAGTATACCTTGGGAAGTAGATTACCCTTTTTTGATGAAGGAAAAACATCGGGATTCCATGTTATAGCTCACATGGTCTTAATGTCAGTTATAATTCCTCTCCTACATATGTATATGAGTTTCATGCTTTCTTATGGCATTCAACTATGTCTTTTAAATGCTTTGATCACCATGGTATTTTCTCATGACTTTACATAACTATTTTTTATCATGTATAATATTGATCATTGCATCTTATGATTCATGTTGCATGTTATGCCCACATAATTAGTACATTCAAATGTACTAACACATATTATTTCCTACATTACTTTGTAATGTAGGGGTTGAGGCTGAAAATCATATCCATCCATGTGGCTTGTATACTGTCCATCGGTGAAGTCTTGGTGAGTCCTTCTCTATCGAGAAAAAGAATTAGTTGTTGTTTCTGATTTTCCAAAGACTTTTTTTATGTTTCATAGTGAGGGTAAGTTAGGGACATGTCTTCACCCCTGCCCATGTTCATGAGTAGAGGCATCTAGTTGGACAAATAATTTGAGTCTATGTTGTCATTCGACATTCCTCATTTTCTATATATGGTTTAGAATCTTTTATGATGTTTTTGCTTTTACATTACCATATTCATGCTTATGATATGAACAAGAGGCCGTATTTGGTCCCGTCGGGGTTTTATCATCGTGTTATAACTACATCCTAGGTCAGATCGTGAAAAACTTTATATTAGAGCATAAGGTTTAAGATATCCTAGGGTGACCAACATGCCGCGTCAAGTAGAGTCTTATTCATGGTTGTGAAGTGTGCCACTTCTATGAATAGAAGGCTATAAACATTTTAGGAATTCTCACTTCTTTCATGATCCATATCGTACGGTAAGTTGTATTCTAAAACTTCCTTCCCTTAATGATTGTTCTTTGCGATTTTTAGAAAATGGCTCCAAGAAAACCACCATTACCAAGGGGAAACAATGCTAATGAGGCCCAATATTCCCCTACTCCTCATGATAACGGTCCTCTACCGGACCAAGTAATAATGCGGAGTTCTGAATTGCCATTACTGTACTAGCCCAAGTGGTGACTAACCAAGGGGTTGTAGCTCCTTATAATGTTCCTACTCTTTCCTAAAGAGTGAGGGACTTTGCACAAATGAACCCTCCCATGTTTTCTGGCTCAAAAGTTGATGAAGATCCTTAAGAATTTATAGATGAGGTCTATAAGATAGTGAGCATTATGGGGTGTCATCTGAAGAGAAAGCAGAGTTAGTGGTTTATCAACTTAAGGGGTGGCATAAGTGTGGTATACGCAATACAAGGTAGAAAGGATGGAGGAAATTCCTATTGAATTGGAGTCCTTCAAACATGCCTTGCTTGATCACTTTTTCCCTCTTGAACTAAGAGAAGCTAAGGTGTTGGAGTTCATTAATGTTCTACAAGGCAATATGGGAATATGGAAATATGACCTCAAGTTTACTAAGCTCTCTATGTATGCTCCTTCATTTATTGCCGATCCTCGTGCCTAAATGAGTAAATTCATATCGAGGGTGTCTGACTTAGTTGCTAAGGAATTTCGTATAGCTAGCTTGTTAAGGAGATAGATATATGTTGGCTCATGACTTTTTCCAAACAAATTGAAGGAAGAAAGCTCAAGGATATGAGGATGAGGTATTCTAAGAGGGCCTAGAATGAAGGTGGGTTCTCCAATGCTAGGATCGAAGGTAGTAGTAGTGGCCGCTCTCAACAACGCCAAGGTTTGGGGAAGAAGTTTGTTAAGAATAGAGTTTCATAAACTTAGGCTCAAGGAGGAAGAGGTGTGAATGCTAGTATCCCTTCTTTTACTAAGTGTGCAAAGTGTGGAAAGAATTATGGAGGTAGATGCTTGATATGTACGGTTCTTCGTAGGGATGTGGCAAAATGGGACATAAGCAATCCAAGTGCCCTTATGTTGCCAACAAGGGTAGAGAAGATCGTCCTCAAGGAGGCCATGTTCAAAAAGGTTCCCAAGTTCATCCAAAGGATGGAAAATGTAATAACCTATTCTATGCTCTTTATGCTAGTCAAGATGTAGATGAGACTCACAATGTGGTCATGGGTGTTTAACTTTGGTGTTTATGAATTCCTTGATCTGTGTGCCAACTTGTCATTTGTTACTTCTTACCTTTCTATGAGATTTGATGTGTGACCCGGAGTATTGTTCGAACCCTTTTCAATTTATACTCCTATTGCTGATTCGATAGTAACAAAGAGAGCTTATAGAAATTGTTTCGTGTCGATCCTACACAAAGTTATTGCTGTGATCTTATTGAACTTGATATGACCGATTTGGACATCATTCTTGATATGGATTGGTTACATGCCGCTTATATATCTATAAGTTATAGGACTTGTGTTGTTAAGATTCACTTTCCTAATAAGTCCATCATCGAATGTAAGGGTAATGATTGGGTGGTTAAGGGTCTATTTATCTCATGTGTTAAGGCTCAAAAAATTATTTTAAAAGGGTGCATTTATCATATTGTCCCAGTTAGGGATGTTGATTCCGAAACTCTTGTTGTTGAGTCAGTCCCCATAGTTAATGAGTTCTCCAATATATTTCTCGATTATCTGCCCAATGTTCCTCCTGAAAGGGAAATTGACTTTGGCATAGATCTCCTTCCCAATACCCAACCTATTTCTTTTCCTCCTTACAGTATGTCTCCAGCAGAACTTAAGATGTTGAAAGAGCAATTGAAGGATTATTTGGATAAGGGTTTTATAAGGCCAAGTATTTCACTATGGGGTGATCCTGTGTTGTTTGTTAGGAAGAAAGATGGGTCAATCAAAATCTGGATAGATTGTCGGCAATTGAATAAGGTCACCATTATTAACAAATATCCAATTCTGAGGCAATTAAATAAGTACCAAGTTACTTTTGTAAGGTTGATCTCTGTTCCTGTTATCATCAATTAAGAGTAAGGGAGTGTGATATTCCCAAAATGGCATTTTAGACAAGATATGGTCATTTTGAATTTGTAGTAATGTCATTTGGGTTGACGAATGCTCTTACTACCTTCATGGATTTGAAGAATCATATTTTCAAGCCATACATGGACATGTCTTTGTTGTATTCATTGATGACATCTTGATTTATTCTCAAAATGAGGAAGATCATATGAGTCACTTGAGGATTGTGTTGCAAACATTAAGAGAGAAGCAACTATTTGCCAAGTTTAGTAAGTGTGAATTTTGGCTAAGGAAAGTTGCATTTCTTGTCCATGTGGTGTCCGGTAATAGGTTTAAAGTAGATCCATAGAAAATAAAAGAGGTTAATAATTGGTCTAGACCATTATACCCTTCGAATATTAGAAGTTTCTTGGGTCTAGCCGGCTACTATAGAAGGTTTGTTGAAGGGTATTTGTCGATTGCTTCGCCTTTGATTAAATTGACCCAAAAGAAGGTAAAATTTTAGTAGTCAGATGAATGTGAAAATAGTTTCCAAATATTGAAGGATCATCTCACGTGGGCTCCTATTTTGACATGGCTCTAAGGATAGTATGGGTTTGTTGTTTATTATGATGCCTCACTTGTTGGTTTGGGTTATGTTTAGATACAACATGGTAAGGTGATAGCCTATGATTCTAGGCAACTTAATGTACATGAAAGAAACTATCCAACTCATGAGATTGAAGTTGCGGTGGAGGTATTTGCTATGAAAATATGGCGTCACTATATTTATGGGATGCATGTTTATATGTTCACTGACCATAAGAGGTTGCAATATGTTCTTAACCAAAGGGACTTGAACCTTACGCAAAGGGCTTTATCTTCTAAAAGACTATGACCTGAGTGTGTTGTACCATCCGGGTAAGGCAAATATTGTAGTCAATGCTCTTAGTTGGTTGTCCATGGGTAGTGTTGCATGTGTTGATAAACGAAAGGAGGACTTGGTTAGAGACATCCATAGATTTGAACATTAAGTTGTGTGTTTGGCTGACTCTAATAATTGAGGTGTTCTTATGCATAATAGTTCGGAATCGTCTCTTATGGAAGAAGTCAAAGCAAAACAATACAATGACCTATTTTTGGTTGAATTAAAGAAGCCGGTTACTGAAAAACCCATTGAGGCTTTCTCTCAATTGGGAGATGGGGTATTATGTTACCAAGGTCGATTATGTATTCTGGATGTTGATGGGTTAAGAGAGTTGATATGGAATGAGGCCCATAGTTTTCGGTATTCATTTCATCCAGGATCCACCAAGATGTATCTTGATTTGAAGAAAGTATATTGGTGGAATGGGATGAAGAAGAACATATCGGAGTTTGTGGCTAAGTGTCCTAACTGCCAAGAAGTCAAAGTTGAGCATCAAAATCTTGGAGGCTTAGCTCAAGACATAGAGATTCCTACTTGGAAGTGGGAAGATGTGAATATGGACTTTGTAACTGGTTTACCTCGCACTAGGTGTCACGACCCAACCCCACAGGCCGCAACTGGGGTCTGACCTAGACCCCCGTATACATATCTATTAGCCTTGGTCACATTGAGCTGTAAATAAACAATATCATGTAATAAAGCCCCACTAGGCGATAACATTTTCATAAACCTGTAGCCCTTTTCATTTGTATCACAACATGATAGGGCATGCAAGTCAACATAACTACCATAACATAATAACATATATCATATATCGTGTAGACCCAGCTGAATCAAACTGACATACACAACCCACATATACATGTCTGCAGATCTCTAAAAATATTGATGACAATATATGGCAGGACAGGGCCCCGCCGTACCCCCGAATGGACAAAACAATTTTATACATTAGTGGACAGAATCAAAAACTAGGCCCTGATACAACAGAGCCTCTTCCAGCTGAGCAGCATGGAATCCTAAGCTGACGAACTCCCAAAATCTATATGTGTACCTGCGGGCATGAATGCAGCCCCCCGAGAAAAGGGGTCAATACGACATATGTACTGAGTATGTAAAATGTAGCATAATACACTGGATGTATATTCGAAATAGAGCAGCAGGGGAACAAATTATCAAATCAAAGAAATGTACCTGTACTCTGTGAATCAGAAAAGCATGCATGCTCAATTTATACAATATAGCCGGCCCTTTCAGGGGTCCGGTGAATCACATCTGTAGGACTATCATAGGCCCAGTGCCATCACCACCTTATTACAACACATCATCATATATATACATACGTACCCGGCCCTCTAGTGAGGGGCTCGGTGAATAATGCAGTGAATTGTGCACGACAACGTACCTGGCCTAGGATTCGGTGAAAGAAGTGTTACAGTATACACGAGTAGAGTCGTGAGTAACTATATGCAATTTAAATCATTATCAAATACTCGACCAAATAAGAAAGTTACGCTTTTGTTTGAGGACCCGAGTAACGGTGTAGTAATCTCGAGTGTCCTCTAAATACCATTATGGGCTATCTCAAAAGTGATCTTGGGGACCCTAGACGTGTATTAACGTAGGTCCAAATCATTTATGGGATCAAAAACACTTAATCTCGTATAGTATTTAAGACTAGGAGCCTGTACATTTGGTCCCTCTTTAATATATACAAGTTTCCAGGGAAATAATTCAACCACTATCAAAGTTCGATGTTCAAAAGTAAATAATAAATATTTAAGAATGGAGTTACCCTGGAGTTTAGATTATACTTAACTTACAGCTAAACAGAGACATACCCAAGAGAAGAAAGAGAATAAGCTCTATGTAGTCTGTACTTTCTTTCAGATGACCTTCATACACATATTTCATATCTGGCCCATTATGGGGCTCGGTGAGCCATTATGGCATTCAAATTTCACTTTCGTACCAAATACATATCCAGAGAAGGGAAAGATAGTTTCCCATACACTACTCTTTAGCACGTAGAAGCCTTAACAGGCAATACTCAATCCTTGTAGGGGTGTCAACACTTAAAAGTAGTTCGAGATTATGGGGAGTACCTAGAGTTCTGGGAATGGAATTATTCCCACATTCCACGTACAATTCACTTAAGGCTAAGACTTGCCAAAAGGAAAGAAATATAACTGTACGTGCTTATACCAAAACATGCCACGAGAAAGCTTCACATACCTTGTCTGAATTATTCCTTATCCTGATTGCCTCACCGTCCTTTGAACCCATTCAACATGAAAGTAGTATGAATAGCAACCCCTTTTACTTTCCAGAACCCTAGGTTACATCTTAGTATTAATAGAATCTATTTCCTTAGTCGTTTCCCCGACTAGTTCTGTTATTTGCTAAGGCGTCGATGAAAATTGGGCAGCACCTCCCCTATAATGTGCCCTATACAAATTTCCAATTAGGTCCCTAAGAACTACAGTCAACAAACAACAACAAGCTGCAGCAATTCACACCAACAATATAAAACATAAACTCCAAACGACTTATTCAAAAATACGGTAGAACAATAGGGCGTCTAGCCTTTATTTTGTAACGCCTTTCATTATACGCAACAAGGGGTCATGTGGATTCAACAAGCAGCACCCTAACCCACATTATAACATATTTAGTCCCTGCAACAATACATCACAACCCTGAAGCAGCACCTCACACGAACAACACTATCCTTCGACGATAATTTAACTATAGCAATTCCAATTTAGTTTATTTCGAACGTCGAGCATTTCTACGACATTTTTAAACTTTAAGCAGCATAAAAGGGGTGTAATACATCATATAACAACACCATAAATTTCAAATTGAAAATAAAAACCTTACCTTTCTCAAAATTGGCCAAAACTCGCCAAACCAATCAAAACGTGAATTCTGGACAGCCTACTGTCTTGTATTGTCTCTTAGTTTCGAAGGGGTAATTGAAGGAAACGAGATTTTTGGCCTCAATGAAAGTTATAGACATGTGTATAAAGGTCTCAAACAATTTTTAATTACCGCTACAACAATTTTGTATGAAAATATATGACCAAAATACTCACAGATGTCCGGGTAGGATTTCCAAAACCAAATCTGGGCAGTACCTCCTCTACACTTCATCACCCTTTTTTACGAAGTTAAAAGCAAAACTGGATTTGAAAGTCTAAATAAACGTTATGTACCTATGTAATACCTTTCCAAAACATAATGAATCACCTGAAACTAAGCTATACACAAGAAGTTATACCAATATTACTAACAACTGTCCCCTCCAAAAATGGGTCTATGCCCTCGCGTTTTCTCTTTAAGTTTCTCTTAGTTTTCCAAGTGAAGAACTGAAAATATGGTTCCGTAGGCATCGTAATATACATATATACACCTTCACATAATTGAGGAATACCGTAGATAATTAATTCATGGAAGAAAGTTGGAAAACTTACCTTAAACTTCTTCAACCATGGTTGCCCCTTCTTCTCATGTTTTCTCTCTATTTTTTTGGACTGATTTTTGGATAATGAACAAAAGAGTAGTCATATAATACATATATATATAAGGTGACACATGTCAGACCGTAAGGGTGACACGTGTAAGACCGTAAGGGTGACACGTGTCAGGCCTTTATTAGGCCACCTCAATCATGCGGCCAATGGGGTGCTGCCACGTGGCAGTGAGGTCCACCTCCCCCAAGCTGGTGGGTCACCTACTTGACCCTAAGAAGGTGGGTCACCTGCTGCCACGTGGCACTTCCCTAGGTTGCCACGTGGTACCTCCTTTTGCTGCCACGTGTCGCCTTCTCCTCTCCCCCATGGGTTCGTAATCTCATCTTGTTTTAAGAGTCAATGTAATACGTACTACGTAAGCTTGATATATCCTTAAGTAGCTCAAGTGTATAAGACTTTTGACTTAGTAGCTTACGTAGGTGAATTGAGTCCTACGACCCATTACTTGGCCTTCAATTCCTTCCATATTCTTATTACTTCATCTCCAACCTTCTCCACTATGGGGTATCACACTCTCCCTTCCTTAGAGTCATTTGATAGTGTCGTAGAGTATCCGGCTCACATGATAATGTCCAAAGAACTTATGAGACATTCCGAGTTTAAAAAGGGTGGGGTGTAACATCCTTTCCCCCTTTTGAACATTCGTCCTCGAATGTTAGACAAAACTTCTCTTAAGACCTTATACAACTCGTAGGGAGATTCTTTGCTATTTTCTTAACACATACTTCCATACCAGTACTTTATATACTTGTTTCAGGAATCGGGGTTACCTATAAATATCGGATACAGGTGCGAATACTTGTATTTCATGTTCTCTTCAGTTCCCCGATCATCCTCTTTCTGGTTTTGGTTTTTCCACCATAACTTGACGGAAGGTACGTCTTTAGTCTACAATCTTCCAGTTTGCCGATCTAGGATGGTGGTAGGATTTTCCTCATAGGATTCCATCTACTGGACCTCATCTATGGAATATACCCTAGGTGACTCGTCAGTATCTGATGCACTGGGCGTATAGTTTCCAAATAAGGTGGTAAGCTTAACTTACCAGCCATGTTGTCCACCTTATGAGTAACTTGATACCGTCTAACATATTCTGGGTCAAGTTCCTTTTATAGATGACCCTATGATGAACATCTAATCATGAACTTGAACTCTGTATGTCGATGTCGATTATCTGTATATCATTTCTGCCGACTCTGGGCCTTTAGTCAATAGCTTGCTTAATCATATTGGGGCCATTGGATTACTGGATTAGTAATTATTATTCTAGGCAACTTGATAAGTGAGGATAATCATTCCGGCTACCTTCGATGTTAATCTCCCGGCTTGTGACATATCGTCTAGCGTCTAATAATGCGCTCAGTCTATTCAGTAGCTCGAGGGAGAAATGCGGTACTAAGACCTGTCTGTGCTCCTGATCTCTTCTTGGACTGATCTCAAGGTGTTAATTATAATTGAAGTCCCTTTATCTGGGATATTAGATGAGGAAACCTCACGGAACCTTACTACTTCCTTGTCATATAACGTCACCTAGTTCTAGCGGCATAGGTGGTCTTGCTTAGAAGCAAATGAGCTGATTCGTTAGCCTACTCACAATAACCCATATAGCATCCTATTCTTACAGAGTACAAAATAGGTTCATAATGACGTTGATAATTTGGGAACCATTATCCTCGTATAGTCCTTCTGGACTCTTTTCAGAACTTTAACTGACATTCGATCTTTTGGGTCCTTCTTTTTCTCCCTCAGAGTTGGCTACCAAGTGGTGTCGAAATTCCCTCGCCCACTGGCCCATATAGCCATTTTGTGGTTTCCCTCTCATTAACTAGCTCTATGTTGAAGAGCCGTGACATTTGAGTGCATCGTCAATTAGCAATTAGCTAATCCTTTTAGTTTTGCTTAAGCCCTTGTTACAATTTCCTTAACGTATCTTATAATACTCTGGGTACATAATCTCATATCGTTTCTCTGTCACTAGTTCAGATTCCTCCATCTCGCGCGATCAGACCAGCAATAACGCATTAAGTTCCATCAGAATTTTGAAGTTAAGAGTGCTGGGGTGAGAGTAATATTGGGATGGGTGACCTCTGTGGGAATTCTTCGTGTCGCATTTCATTGTAACCTTTTCCACGAGGTGCGGGCACTCAACTTAGCTCCAGCTTTACCTCAGCGTTGTCTCGCGAGTCTTTATGTTATTCCCTATCCTTTCATCTTTTATCTTGCATCCAGTGTCGGCGTAGACCTTTAGCTCCACTATCCTCCATTCACTTTGTGTTCTCCTTATTTACTACCACAGGAGGCTTTCTATTCCTTTTGCTTTGGTTATTTATCTATCACAACATCATTTGCGACTAACTCTATGACCAACGTTTTGGCTTTTGGTCTAGTATACTGTCATTCTCCTTCGTACTGTCTCTTGAATTATTTAATATCCTTTCATTAGTACATTCTTCTGTTTTATACGCAACTGCCTACTAGTTTTATGTTGTTTAGGGTCTCATCACAACCTTTTTAACACTGCTTTACATAGTATTCTGGCTTCCATCCAATTATTGGTGGCCTCCGGAGCTTTTTAACTTGGTTTGGCAAGATATCTTATTGAAGTTTAGACACCCATCTCAAATATATTCCCATATCGATTGCCTTCACCTTACTTTTGCCATTTTCTCATTAACTTCCCCCTTTAGAGGGTACTCGTACTTTCCACTTTTTCTACTTGTAGTCTTTCCAATTTCCATTAGGCAGTGCTAGCATTCTGACGACAACTATTCTAGGTTTTCTCGAAGTAGTAGTTTTGTCCCAACCTATATCCTTTGCTTCTTTGATCGAATAGAAGTTGCGTCATTTCTTCCTTAAGTTTTCCATCCTCGTCCCTTAAGGGTTCCACTATTTTTGGGGCGACGTTGTGTACACGCATCATTTTTTATATCGTAAGCCCCATGCTTTTACTGCGTTCTCAATGCAGGCCTTTAACTTAGCCAACGCATACTATGTGCGTTTGACTAGTGGTTCCACTTTATCCCTGCATATTCGTATCACACTGTTCAATTCATACTTACATATCCCCCTTTTAATTCGTATTCGTATTCGCATTCAGTTCCTTACATCTCTTTGTGGTACTTTTGTTCGAAGCTCTTTCCCTAATTAGTCGGTGGGGAACTATAAACGGTTATCATAAATCATTTTCCAATCATTGTTGGAAGAAATCAAAACCTCTTAAACATCACAGTACTTCTTTTAGTACTTAACCTACCTGGTCTCCTTCTGAGTTTATCCTTGAGTTATAAACAACTCGTCTAATTTACAATTAGGAGTTGAGGGCTTGGTATGTTTTTCAAAAGAGTGAAACTCATTCGAGGGACATCTTATCCTTCATTCTGAGCCCTCTATTTATATTCCTAAAATACAAATACGGCTGGAGATACCGTAATCTGAACTTTACTACTTAATTAAGCTTTTGTTCCTCCAAAATAAAATTCTTCAAGTAAAAAGGGTGCCCCTTGTCGGCGACCTGAAGGATACCTCTTACAGCTTTAGTTAAACACAGTAGGGGTATTTGGTATCAATTTCTCGGACATTTCAAAAATCTATGCTTCATTTCCTTTTCCTTGTTCTAGGAAAATCTCGGTAGAGTTTCCTCTACATTTCTTACTTATCCCAAGACCTACACGCAGAAAATACCAACAATGCCTCACAGGGCCAACATATATATATACATATCATATCACAGCCGCACAAGGCTTTCAATGTCATCTCATATCGCAGCCACACAGGGCTTTCAACGTCAACCATAATATAAAATACTAGACTTACCTCATATGTCCTACTTCAAACTGCATCTGTTGCACTTTCTGTCTACTTTTCTTTCAGGTTTCAACTTTATATTTTAATACCTTACCCGACGGATATCTTCTGTGGCTTTACTTCACTTACCTGCATGCTTCGTAACTTTCCATATTGTCAATTACTTCCTTCTGTGGGTGTCATCCTTCTGTTAAGATCCAAGGTTAATATAAGAAATTTTTCCTATGACTTGGATCTAAAGCACAATCTCAGATGTAGAAGAAAGGTAACATCCTAAATGTCCTATAGCTTCCTGTTTATAGATGTGGCGCACAACACATCAATAACCAAGACTCTATTAGACACGGTCTGCAGACACTCTGAGGTCGAACTGCTCTGATACCACTTCTATCACGACCCAACCCTGTAGGCCGCGACTGGGGTCCGACCTGTACCCCCCGTATACATATCTATCAGTTGTGGTCATATTGAACTGTAAATAAACAATATAATATAACAAAGCCCCACTAGGCGATAATATTTTCATAAACCTATAGCCCTTTTTGTTTGTATCTCAACATGATAGGGCATGCAAGCCGACATAACTGCCATAACATAATAACATATATCATATATCATGTAGACCCACCTGAATCAAACTGACATACACAACCCACATATACATGTCTACAGACCTCTAAAAATATTGATGACAACATATGGCGGGACAGGGCCCCCGCCGTACCCCCGAATGGACAAAACAATTTTATACATTAGTGGACAGTATCAAAATCTAGGCCCTGATACAATGGAGCCTCTTCCAGCTGAGCGGCATGGAATCCTAAGCTGACAGACTCCCAAAATCTGTATCTGTACCTGCAGGCATGAACGCAGCCCCCCAAGAAAGGGGGTCAGTACGACATATGTATTGAGTATGTAAAATGTAACATAATACACTGGATGTATATTTGAAATAGAGAAGCAGGGGAACAAATTATCAAATCGAAGACATGTACCTATACTTTGTGAATCAGAAAAGCATGTATGCTCAATTTATACAATATAGCCGGCCCTTTTAGGGGTCCAGTGAATCACATCTGTAGAACCATCATAGGCCCAACGCCATCACAACCTTATTACAACACATTATCATATATATACATACATACCCGACCCTCTAGTGAGGGGCTCGGTGAACAATGTAGTGAATTGTGCACAACAATGTACCCGACCCGGGACTCGGTGAAAGAAGTGTTACAGTATACACGAGTAGAGTCGTGAGTAACTATATGCAATTTAAATCATTATCAGATACTCGACCAAATAAGAAAGTTACGCTTTTGTTTGAGGACCCGAGTAACGGTGTAGTCATCTCGAGTGTCCTCTAAATACCATTATGGGTTGTCTCAAAAGTGATCTCGGGGACCCTAGACATGTATTAACATAGAGAAAAATCATTTATGGGATCAAAAACACTTAATCTCGTATAGTCTTTAAGACATGGAGCCTATACATTTGGTCCCTCTTTAATATATACAAATTTCCAGGGAATTAATTCAACCACTATCAAAGTTCAATGTTCAAAAGTAAATAATAAATATTTAAGAATGGAGTTACCCCGGATTTTAAATTATACTTAACTTACAGCTAAACATAGACATGCCCAAGAGAAGAAAGAGAATAAGCTCTATGTAGTCTGTACTTTCTTTTAGATGACCTTCATACACATATTTCATATCCGGCCCATTTTGGGGCTCGGTGAGCCATTATGGCATTCAAATTTCACTTTTGTACCAAATACATATCTAGAGAAGGGAAAGATAGTTTCCCATACACTACTTTTTAGCACGTAGAAGCCTTAACAGGCAATACTCAATCCTTGTAGGGGTGTCAACACTTAACAGTAGTTAGGGATTATGGGGCATACCTGGAGTTCTGGGAATGGAATTATTCCCACATTCCACGTACAATTCACTTAAGGCTAAAACTTGCCAGAAGGAAAGAAAGATAACTGTACGTGCTTATACCAAAATATGCCACGAGAAAGCTTTACATACCTTGTCTGAATTATTCCTTATCTTGCTTGCCTCGCCGTCCTTTGAACCCATTCAACATAAAAGTAGTATAAATATCAACCCCTTTTACTTTCCAGAACCCTAGGTTACATCTTAGTATTAATGGAAACTATTTCTTTAGTCGTTTCCCCGACTAGTTCTGTTATTTGCTAAGGCGTCGACGAAAATTGGGCAGGACCTCCCCTATAAAGTGCCCTAACCAAATTTCCAATTAGGTACCTAAGACCTACAGCCAACCAACAACAACAACCTTCAGCAATTCACACCAACAATATACAATATAAACTCCGAACGACTTATTCAAAAATACGGTAGCACAATAGGGCGTCTAGCCTTTATTTTGTAATGCCTTTCATTATACGCAATGGGGGGTCGTGTGGATTCAACCAGCAGAACCCTAACCCACATTAGAACATAGTTAGGCCCTGAAACAACACATCACACTCCTGCAGCAGCACTTCACACGAACAACACTATCCTTCGATGACAATTTAACTATAGCAATTCCAATTTAGTTTATTTCGAACGTCGAGCATTTCTTCGACATTTTTAAACTTTCAGCAGCATACAAGGGGTGTAATACACCATATAACAACACAATAAACTTCAAATTGAAAGGAAAAACCTTACCTTTCCCGAAATTGGCCAAAACTCGCCAAACCTATCAAAATGTGAATTCTGGACAGCCTACTGTCTTGTATTGTCGCTTAGTTTTGAAGGGGTAATTGAAGGAAACAAGATTTGTGGCATAAATAAAAGTTATAGACATGTGTATAAAGGTCTCAAACAATTTTTAATTACCCCTACAACAATTTTGTATGAAAATATATGACCAAAATACTCACAGATGTCCGGGTAGGATTTCCAAAACTAAATCTGGGCAGTACCTCCTCTACACTTCATCACCCTTTTGCGTGAAGTTAAAAGCAAAACTGGATTTGAAAGTCTAAATAAAAGTTATATAACTATGGAATATCTTTCCAAAACATATTGGATAACCTGAAACTAAGCTATACACAATAAGTTATACCAATATTACTAACAACTGTCCCCTCCAAAAATGGGTCTATGCCCTAGCATTTTCTCTTTAAGTTTCTCTTAGTTTTCCAAGTGAAGAACTGAAAATATGGTTCCGTAGGCATCGTAATATACATATGTACACCGGTACGTAATTGAGGAATATTGTAGATAATTAATTCACGGAAGAACGTTGGAAAACTTACCTTAAACTTCTTCAACCATGGATGCCCCTTCTTCTCACATTTTCTCTCTATTCTTTTGGACTGATTTTTGGATAATGAACAAAAGGGTAGTCACATAATACATATATATATGAGGTGACACATGTCAACCCGTAAGGGTGACACGTGTCAGACCTTTATTAGGCCACCTCAATCATGTGGCCAATGGGGTGCTGCCACGTGGCAGTGGGGTCCACCTCCCCCAAGCAGGTGGGTCACCTACTTGACCCCAAGAAGGTGGGCACCTGCTGCCACATGGCACTTCCCTAGGATGCCACGTGGTACCTTATTTTGCTGCAATGTGTCGCCTTCTCCTCTCCCCCGTGGGTTTGTAATCTCGTCTTATTTTAAGAGTCGATGTAATCCGTACTACGTAAGCTTGATATATCCTTAAGTAGCTCAAGTGTATAAGACTTTTGACTTAGTAGCTTACGTAGGTGAATCGAGTCCTATAACCCATTACTTGGCCTCCAATTCCTTCCGGATTCTTATTACTTCGTCTCCAATCTTCTCCACTATGGGGTATCACACTCTCCCTTCCTTAGAGTCATTTGATAGTGTCGTAGCGTATCCGGCTCACATGATAATGTCCAAGGAACTTATGAGATATTCCGAGTTTAAAAAGGGTGGGGTGTAACACTAGGAGACAACATGATTCTATTTGGTTTGTTGTGAACCGAATGAGTAAATTGACACACTTTTAACTGGTTAAGATTTCTTATAGTGTTGAAGAGTATGCCAAGTTTTACATTCGTGAACTTGTAAAAATTCATGGTATTTCGTTGTCGATTATATTGGATAGAGGTACTCAATCCACTTCACTTTTTTAGAAGTCGTTCCAAATGGTCTTGGTACTAGATTTAAGCTAAGTACCGCTTTCCATCCTTAAATTGATGGACAAGCCAAAATAACAATTCAAACTATGGAAAATGTGTTAAAAGCATGTGATTTATCTTAAAGGAAGTTGTAATGAGCATTTGTCATTGATTGAGTTTGCATACAATAATAGTTATCTCTCAAGCAACTAAATGGCTCCTTTTGAAGCCTTGTACAGGAGAAGATGTTGGTCTTCGGTGGGGTGATTTAAAGTAGGTGAAATGGCATTAATTGGTCCATATTTGGAAGTTGACTGTCATGACCCAACCCCATAGGCCGCGACTGAGGTCCAGCCTGGACCCCCGTATACATATCTATCAGTTGTGGTCAAGTCGAATTATAGACATGTAATGCATATAAATAAAGTATAGTCAAATTGGACTACAAACAACACAACGCCATACATTAGAACCCTATTGGGTGATAACATTTTCATAAACCTATAGTATCTTTCATTTATATCACCTCATGAAAGGGCACGCAAGTCGACAAGTCTTCTATAACATAATAACATATATTATACATCATGTAGACCAGCTGAATCAAACTGACATACACAACCCACATATACATATCTGTAGACCTCTAAAATATTAATGACAACATGTGGCGGGACAAGGCCCCCTCCGTACCCCTGAAACGATAAAACAATTTTATACATCAGTGGTCAGTACCAAAAAACTAGGCTCCAGTACAATGGAGCCTCTTCCAACTGAGTTGAGCGGAATCCTAACCTAATGGACTCCAAAACCTGTATCTGTACCTGCAGGCATGAAATGAAGCCCCCCAAAAGAATGGATTTAGTACGACATATGTACTGAGTATGTAAAACATAACATAGCACAATTGGAAGCATATCTGAAATAGAGAAGCAGGGGATAAAATATCAAATCAGAAACCTGTACCTTTACTCTGTGAATTACAAAAGCATGCATGTTTAAATTATACCATATAGCCGGCCCTACCAGGGATCCAGTGAATTCATCTGTAAAACCAGTATAGGCCCCGTGCCATCACTACCTTATTACAACACATCATCATATATAAACATACGTAACTCGGCCCTCTAGTGAGGGGCGGTAGACAATGCTGTGAATTGCATGAATATGATAACCGTCCTGGGACTCGGAGAAAAAGTGTTAGCGTATACACGAGTAGAGTAATGAGTAACCATATGCAAATTAAATCGACATCGGAGACCCAATAGTATAAGAGGATTAAGATGTCATCTGAGGACCCGAGTAGTAGTGTAGTCACATTAGTAGCCCTCTAAATGCCATTAGGGGCTATACTAATTAGCATCTCGGGGTCCCTAGGCATATACTAAAGTAATGCTAACCCCTTAAGGACTCCAGAGCACTTGTTTTCATATAGTCCTACGACTAGGAGTCTGTATATCCACTAAGTCCTCAACATATAAAAGGTTCAAGAAAAATAGCTTAACTATCATAAAAGTTCAACATCCAGATTTGAATAAGAGAAACTTAGGAATGGAATCACTTCAGATCTTGTATCACTTTTTACTTACCTCTACGAGATGCCAAAAGAAAAGAAAGAATAGGCTTTACATACTTGTTCCAAAAACATGCCAAGAGAAAGCTTCACATACCTCGTATGGTCTACTCTTTGTCACGTTCGCCTCATCGTTCTTTGAACCTGTTCAACACAGAAGTAGTATGAATATCAACAAATCTTGACTTTCCAGCATCTTAAGTTGCACCTTAGTACTCAGGGAACCTATTTCCTTGTTCATCTCCTCAGCTAGTTCTTTAATTAGTTAGGGCGTTAACGAAAATTGAGCAGCACCTCCCCTATAATATGTCCTATCCGAATTTCCAATTCCATCCTTAATCACTACAGCCAACCAAAAATAATAACCTTTAGCATATGTTTAATCAATTCACACCAACAATATACAACATAAACTACAAATGATTCGCTCGAAACTACGATACCAAAATAGGGTTTCTAGCCTTTATTTTGCAAACCCTTTAATTATACGAAATGAGGGGTCGTGTGTCTGAAATCAGAAGCTCCCACACCTCTTTTAGAATAATTTTAGGCTCTGCAACACATCCCACATGCCTGCATCAGTGCACCACCAGCACAACCCTCTACTTCGACGATAATTCAATTATAACGACTCCAATTTAGATTGTCTTCAACGTCAAGCATTTCTATGCAAATTTTATATTTCCATCCATCTAGATGATGTGTAACACACTCCATAAAAATACCATAAACTCTAAATTTAAAGGTAAGACCTTACCTTATCCAAAACATGTCAAAATTAGCCTCTGAAGTTCCTTAGCGCGCTGAAAATTAGCGGACTGTTTGGGGATGTTCGTTTCACGTTTTTGCTGCCCCAAATAGAAGTTTTTTGTTATTAAACACCTCTATATCACCGTAGGATACCTTAAATAATTAATTAACAGAGCAAAATTGGAGGGCTTACCTTGTTTGGCCCAAATCCGTAGCTACTCTCTCTCTCTTGTTCTTGGTTTTTCTCTCAACTCTCTCTTACTTTTTCTAAGTGTAAAAGATGAAATCAGCTTCCTTAGTAATCATATGAAGTATATATAACCTTTTTGAAAGTGACACATGTCAGCCCCTACGGGTGAAACGTGTCATAACCATAGGCAGCCACGTCACCTAATGCAACCAATCACATGCTGCCATATGTCCTTGGTGTGGCCCACCCCCAAGTAGGTGAGTCACCTACTTGACCCCAAGAAGGTGAGTCACCTACTTGACCCCAAGAAGGTGAGTCACCTGCTTGCTTGAGGTTCTACCATGTGTCGCCTTCCTAGGCTACAATGTGTCTTTCTCTTCTCTTCCTCGTGGGTTCGTAATCTCGTCATATTTTAAAATCCCGTGTAATCCTTGCTACGTAAGCTTGGTATGTAATCAAGTGGCTTAAGTGTTTAAAAGTTCTATGTTAGTAGGTAAATCGAGTCCTACGACTCGTTACTTGGCCTCCAACTCCTTTCAACTTCTCATGGACCTATTTCCAACCTTCTCTCTCACTGGTTATCGCATTCTTCTTTCCTTAGAGATGTGTGATAGTGTAGTAAATTAGCCAACTCACTTGATAACTTTTAAGAAGCATAAGAGACATTCCAAGCTCAAGAATATGGGGTGTAACATCCTTCCCCCCTTTAGAACATTCGTCCTCGAATGTTAAACAAGACTTCTCTCAAAACTTTATACAGATTGTAGGGAGATTCTTTATTATTACCATAACACATACTTTCATCCAATTACTTAATATACCAGTTTCAGGATTTGGGGTTACCTGTATATAATGGGAATAAGTACGAATACTTGGGTTCCTTGTCCTCTTTAATTTTCCAGGTCATCCCTTTTCTAGTTTTCGTTTTGCCATCATACCTTGACGAAAGTCCCATCCTAGTTCGCAACCTTATAATTTACCGATCTAAGATGGCGATAGGTTGTTCATCATAGGATTCCATTTTGTGTACATCATCTATGAGACATACTCTAGGTGGATCACCAATATATTGTGAAGTATTCGTATCAAACGTATTGGATGTATAGTTTCCTAATCAGGTGGTAAGTTCAACTTACAGGCAACTTTTCCCATCTTACAAGTAACTTGATAAGGTTTGATGTATTTTGGGCTAAGTTTTCTTTTCTCGCCAAATCTTATTACTCCCTTCCTGGGTGACCCTGTCACGAACACTTAACCATTAATTTGAACTCTGACTATCGATGTTGATTATCTCTATATCACTTCTGCCGACTCTTGGTTGTTAACCAATAGCTTGCCCAATCATGTTGGGGCCTTTTAGTTTTTTCCCCAATAGGGGGACTTACTCACTCTGCCATACAATGGCTTGTACGGGGCCATCTGGATACTGTAATGGTAGCCATTCTTGTAGGCAAACTCAATAAGTAGTGGACGATCGTCCCAGTTACTCTTAAAGCCAACTATATAAGCTCACAATATATCTTCCAACGTTTCATAGTAGGCTCATTCTGTTTAGAAGCTCGAGGGAAACATGCGGTACGAAGACCTGTCTGTGCTCGTGATCTCTTCTTGGACTGATCTCCAGACGTTAATTATAATTGAAGTCCCTTTATATGAGATAATAACTGGGAAACCTCCTAGAGTCTTACTACCTCTTTCACCTATAAATTCACCTAGTTTCAGCTATATTGGTGGTCTTGATTAAAAGCAAATGGGCTGATTCATTAGCCTACTCACAATAACCCGTATAGTACCCTACTCTCGAAGAGTATAAAGTAGGTCTATAATGATATTGATAATTTGGGAATCCTTAGCCGGTATAGTCCTTCTCGACTCCTTTCAAAACTTTAACAGGTACCTTAACTTTTTGGGTTTTTTTGTTTTTTCTATGACCCCTTAGAGTTGGCTGCCAAGTGGTGTCGAAATTCCCTCGCCCACTAGCTCTTATAGCCATTTCGTGGTTTGCCTACAATTAACTAGTACTATGTTGAAGAACTGTGGAATTCAAGTGCATCATTAGTTAGCAAATAGCTAATCCTTCTTGTCTTGCTTAAGTCTATTTTAAAATACCCTCAACGTAACTTATAGTACTCCAAGTACATAATCTCATGTCGTTTCTCCACAGCTAGTTCAGATTCTTCCATCTCGCGCGATCATACCTACACTAATGGTCTTAATTACACCACAATTTAGAAGTTAAGCGTGCTTGGGTGAGAGTAATATTGGGATGGGTGACCTTCCTGGGATGTCTTTGTGTCACGCTTCATTGTAATCCTTGTAATAACGTGCGAGGCACTCAACTTAGCCCAAGATTTACCTTAGCGTCGTCTCGCTAGTCTTCATGTTTTGCCTTGCCCTTTCCTTCGTTATCTTGCAATCGGTATAGGGGTAGATCTTTGGTCCAACCGTGGTCATGTTTTACTTTTTCCGTAGCACTAGTTCCATTCCTATAGTTCGTCTTAACCTATCCCCGTATCTCTCAGTAGGGTATCCAAAATATCATAATGGTATTGTCATTATTGAGCCCCTTTATCTTTTATCCTGTACTTACTCACTTAACCTGATGTTTATATATCTATATTCGTAGGTTGCATGACCATTTAGACACAACCTGTAGGAGGTAGACGTAGTCCTTCCTTCTTCTGGTTCATTCTACTGTACACATCTTGCTCATATTGAAACTTGCTTGCCCCATCTTGCTATACTTCTGTCTTTTATCTTATTCACTCTTTGCTCTTCTCATCCCCTATCATAGGAGGTTTCTTGTTCCCTTTTTCCTTTGTTATTTATCTACCGCAACATCATTTGCGATAAACTCTATGGCCAACATCTTGGATTTTGACCTAGCATGGTGTCATTATCCTTCGTAGTGTCTCTTGAGTTATTCGATATCTTTTTATTTCTATACCCTTTTCTTTTCATACGCATTAACCTTCTAGCGTTACGTCATTCAAGGTCTTGTTGAAAACTTCTTAACACTATCTTGCATAGCATTCTGACTTCTATCCAATTATTGACGACTTCTAGATCTTCCTAACTTGGTTCAACAAAGGATCTTATTGAAGTTTAAGAATCTATCTCAAATATGTTTCCATATCAATTGCCTCCATCTTACCCTTGTAGTTTTCTCACTTGCTTCCCCCTTTTAGAGGGTACTTATACCTTTATCCGCTTATACCTTGCTCCTGTCTCTATGCCCAGTTTTAAATTCGTCCGGTCTCCTTCCCCAGTCTACTTGGTACTGTATCATGTCCCCGTCTTTCTGCATTTTGTTTTGCCAACTTGATTATCCATTTATGGAACCTTGGCTAAATCACGAGGCGATAGGAGTCTTCCCACACATAGTGTGAAACCATCTATTAATCTGTACTTGAGTAATGGGACCCATGGAACAACTCGTCTGAGGCCACATTCTACTTATCTTTATAAAAAGTTGATATACACTTGTAGTCGTTCCAAATTTTCTTTTAACTAGGCAACATTTTTATTCCAGCATTCATTGTCCAAGGTTCTCTTGGAGTAGTGGCTTTCCTAACCTGTATCCTTTGTCTTTTGGGATGAATGGAAGCTGCGCAATTTGTTCCTTAAGTTTGTTGTCTTTGTCTCTTAAGAGTTTAGTTATTTTTGGGGAGACATTGTGTATGCACAATAATCCTTTATACCTTATAGCCCTTACCCTTACTGTGTACCCAACACAGGCTTTTAAATTAGTCAACGTATACCAAGTACACCTTACTAGTGGTCCTACTTTATCCCTGTATAATTATATCACACCATTTAATTCACACTTACATATCCCCCTTTTTAGTTCGTACTCATATTCAGTTCCTGACATCTCTTTGAGGTGCTTCTGTTCGAAGCTCTTTTCCTAATTAGTCAGTGGAGGACTATAAACTATTATCGTAAACCATTTTCCAACCATTGTTGGAAGAAACTAGAATCTCTTAAATATCACAGTACTTCTTTTAATACTTGACCTACCTGGTCTCCTTCTAAGTTTATCCTCGAGTTATGAACAACTTATCTAATTTACAATTAGGAGTTGGGGCTTGGTACTTTCAAAATGATTGAAGCTCAATTACTGGGCATCTTACCTTTCAAACCAAGTTTCTCTTTTTTTTTCTATAGTACAATTACGGCTAGAGATACTGTGGTCTGAACTGTAATTCTCAGACAGACTTTTGTTTCTTCGAAATAAACTTCCCCAAGTAAAAAGGGTATCCCTTATTGACGACATGAAGAGTACCTCTTACAACTTTAATTTGGCATAATATGGGTACTCAATATCAATTTCAAAGACATGTTATAAAGCTATGTTTTATTCCCTTTTTCTTGTTTTGGGAAAATTTCGGCAGAGTTTCCTCTACACTTCTTACTATCCCACAACCTGCACGCAGAAAATAACAACAATGCCTCAAAGGGACAACACATATATATATGTATATATTCTTATTATATCACAACCACACAAGGCTTTCAACATCAAGAATAATATAAAAATACTGGACTTACCTCATATGTCCAACCTCAAACTGCATCTGTTGCATTTTCCCATCTACTTTTCCCTTCAGTTTTTGACTTTACATTTCAATAACATGTCAATACCTTACCCAACAGATATCTTTCGTGCCTTTACTTTACTTATCTGCATGCTTCATAACTTCCCATGTTGTCAATTACTTCCTTCTATTGGTGTTGTCCTTCTGTTAATATGCAAGGTTAGTATAAGGAATTTTCCTATGACTCGAATCTAAAGAACGATCTCAAATGTAAAAGACAGGTAACATCTTAAATGTCCTATACCTTCCTATTTAATCATGTGGCATGCAATACATCGATAATCAAGACTTTAGTAGACACGGTCTGCAGATAATCCAAGGATGAACTACTCTGATACAATTTCTATCACGATGCAACCCCATAGGCCGCAATTGGGGTCCGACCTAAAACTCTGTATACATATGTATCAGTTGTGTTCAAGTCGAATTATGGACATGCAATGCATATAAATAAAGTGTAGTCAAACCGGACTACAAACAACACACCTCCATGCATCAGAACACTATTGGACAATAATATTTTCATAAACCTGTAGCTCTTTTATTTATATCACCTCATGAAAGGGCACACAAGCCGACAAGGCTGCCATAGCATAATAACATATATCATACATCATGTAGACCCAACTGAATAAAACTGACATGCACAACCCAAATATACATGTCTGCAGACCTCTAAGGATTCATTTTGTTAGTCTTTTACCATGGACAAGATGGAGAAAAACTAGAGAGACATGGGAGAGTAGCTACGGCAGTAGCTAGGCCAAGGTAAGGCATCCATTTTTGCTCCATGAATTAATTATTTAAGATATTCTAGGATGAATCTTCCTCAAGAAGACGGATCATAGAAACCCCTCATAAGCTATGTTTAGAGGCCAAGTGTAGAAGATCCCTCAGGTCCAAGTCTACGAATGTCATGACCCAACCCCATAGGTCGCGACTGGGGTCCGACCTTGACCCTCTTATGCATATTTATCAGCTAAACTTAAGTTGAACCGTGTGTGATGTGTTACTATACATAAAAACCTCTATAGTTTAAATTTTTTTTCATGTACCTATAGCCTCTTTCATTCATATCATATCATGAAAGGGCACGCGCCGACGAGGCTGCCATAACATAAAAACATTTACAATATGTCGTATAGGCATAGTCGAAACAAACTTATAAACAACCCACATCCATATGTCTATAGACCTCTAGGAATATTAACAACAACATATGGCGGGACAGGGCCCCCGCTGTACCCCTGAATATACAAATATATACATTAAGTGACCAGTATCAAAAATTAGGCTCTAGAGCAATGAAGCACTTCCGACATAGCTGAGAGGAACTCCTAAGCTGATGGATCTCCAGAATGAACATCTGTACCCGTGGGCATGAAATACAGCCCCCCGGGGAATGGGGGGTTAGTACGATATATGTACTGAGTATATAAAGCATAATGCATTACAACTGAGAGAACAACTAAAATGGGGATGCAGGAACCAAGTATAACAGTTAATAAGGCACTATACCTGCATCTTATAACATAAGGGCATGTACACCATCTTCACATACCGTATCCGGCCTGCTAGAGGACTCGATATTACCATGTCATCACATGCGGCGCCGTGTCATAGGTTACGATTACATTATTATATTTTCACATACATGCCTATTTATCATTACATATCATATCGTACCCGACCCAATATGGGTCTCAGTGTTATAATCATATCATCACATATCGTACCCGACCCATTAGGGGACTCGGTGTTATTATCATATCATCATATACCGTACCCGGCCCATTAGGGGACTCGGTGTTATAATCATATCATCATATACCGTACCCGGCCCATTATGGGACTCGGTGTCATAATAATTATATATAGGTAGATCATTATCTAAGACTCACCAGGGTAATCTTACTGAACTATCATTCGTGGATCAAGATAATAATCATCTTAGGTGCCCTTTGAGTGCCACTAGGGTAATATTAAGTGAAGTCTCAGGAATTATAGATATATTTTAGGGTAATTCCAATCAGCTTACGAAAATCATAAACATCTTTCATCACAGAGTCCTTAGGAATAGGAGCTCTAAGTCCCACTATTAATCCATATATAGATGGTTTAAGGAAGGTAGCTCAACTATGATGAGAGTTTTCCTGCCAAGGAGTGAATATGAGACATATAACGTATTCGGAGCTTAAGAATGGACTTACTCTAGAGATCGTATCATGTATAATTTTCTTTAAGACATGTCAAAAGAAACAAAGGGTAGGCCTCACCTGTTTATCCCTTCCTATCCCAAAGGATTTTGAGATAGAATAATTCACCTGTCTTAGGCGTCCTAGTGTTCAGTAGTGGATAAGAATCAGGAGGTATGCTCGGGGCCTTATGAATGGGATTATCCCCACTTGCATACGCAGATATACATATTGTACTTCTATCAAGAATATGCTAAGATCAAGGAATTAGCTTTATGTACCCTCTAGTTTCCATTATCTAGGAGACCATGAGGGACACCAACTCAATTGGTATAGGAGTTTTCACCTCCAGAAGTAGGTAGGGTTCGTGAATCATATTCAAAATCTTGTGAGTAGATTCATCCCCACATGTTATATACACATCATATTTAGGACTAAGACACACCAAGAGAAGGGAAGGATATCCTTACATACTCATCACTTCCTAACGTATGGAAGGCTTGAGAAGCCCTAGTTCAATTACTGTAAGAGTGCTTTCATCAAAAAGTAAATGAGGGCCGTGAACTACGCTTGAAATTTATGAGTAGATTTACCCTCAATATCATATCATTCATTACTTAACTTGAAGACATGCCAAAATAAGAAGCAAGATAGGCTTTACATACTTATGCCAAAAACATGCCAGAAGAAAGCTTCACATACCTTGTATGAATTATTCCTTATTCTGTTTGCTTCGCCATCTTTTGAACCTATTCAACATGAAATTAATATGAATATCAACCCATTTTAACTTTCCATCACCCTAGGTTACACCTTAGTATTAATGGAATCTATTTCCTTAGTCGTTTTCCCGACTAGTTCTGTTATTCTCTAAGGCGTTGACGAAAATTGGGTAGCACCTCCTCTATAATGTGCCCTATCAAAATTTCCAATTAGGTCCCTAATACCTACATCCAACCAAAAATAACAACCTGCAGCAATTCACACCAATAATATACAACATAAACTCCGAACGACTTATTCAAAAATACGATATCACAATAGGGCGTCTAGCCTTTATTTTGTAACGCCTTTAACTATACGAAATGAGGGGTCATGTGGATGAAACCAGAAGCATACACACCCCTTTTAGAATGCATTTAGGCTCTGAAACAATACATTACACCCCTCCAGCAACAACTCACAAGAATGACACTTTATTTCGATGACAATTTACTTCTAACGACTCCAATTTAGTTTATTCCGAACGACGAACTTTTCAAACCTTTTCCCCAACTTCCATCAGCCCCTAAAGTGTGCAATACACCCTAATTTAACATCATAAACTTCAAATTAGAGGGGAAGAACTTACCTTTCCCGAAATCGTGCCTCGAAACTTTTTTTAGCGTGCTGTAACATTGTGGCAGCTTGCAGTCCGTTTTTTGCTGCACCAAACTCTAATTTTATACTAATAATACTTCCATATCATCGTGGTATATGCTATATAATTAATTTACGGAACGAAATCGGGACTTACCTCTTTTTTTTTCCCAAAGCTGTCACCCTTTTCTCTCTTAGCTTAGAATTTGTTTATCTTCACTTTGGCTGGAAATTTGAGGAAGGAACTGAAGTAATGCTGTATATACATATATATATGTGGTCCTAGGGAGTGAAACATGTCATCCCTTAGAGGTGACACATGTCCAGCCCCTATTGGCCACCGTATCCATGCGATTAAGGAGGGGCTGCCACATGGCAGTGGGGCCTACCTCCCCCAAGCAGGTGGTTCACCTACTTGACCACAAGAAGGTGGGTCACCTGATTACTTGAGGTTTTTCCACGTGTCACCCTCCCATTGGCTACCCCGCGTGTTTTTTTTTCTTCCTCATGGGTTCGTAATCTCGTCTCACTTTAAGAGCCTATGTAATCCATGCTTCGCAAGCTTGGTACGTACTCCAATAGCTTAAGTATGTAAGACTTCCAAGTAAGTAGGTTACGTAGGTAAATTGAGTCCTACGACTCATTACTTGGCCTCCAATTCTTTTTGGATTCTTATGACTCCATTTCCAACCTTCCTTCTCACGAGGTATCCCAATTTTCTTTCTTTAGAGTTATTTGATAGTGTCGTAGCTTATCAAGGCTCACATGATAGTGTCTAAAGAACTTAAGAACAGTTTCCGAGCTCGAGAGTGCGGGGTGTAACAATGAACTTGCCCCTTTAGAATATTCATCCCCGAATATTGAATAAAACTTCCCTTAAGATTTTATACAAATTGTAGGAAGATTCCTTTCTACTGGAATGACATACATTTTCATCCAAGTAATTAATATACGAGTTCCAGGACTGGGGGTTATCTGTAGACATCGGGAATAGGTACGGAGACCTGTGTTTCATGTCCTCTTCAACCTCCCAGGTTATGTCTTCACGATTCTTATTCTGCCACAGTACCTTAACGGAAGCTATGTCCGTAGTTCGCAACCCATTTAATCTGCTGATCCCGGATGGAACTGGGTTGCCCCTTGTAGGATAACTCCCTGTTACGTGGACCTCCTCCATGGGAAATATTCTGGGAACGTCGTTTATATTCTTGCGGAGCATTAAACTGAATCTATTGTTTCAAATCGGACAGTAGGTCCTACTCATAGACAACTTTATCTATTCTACAAATGACCTGAGAATGATCAATGTATCCCCTTCTTGTCGACTCTAAGCTTCTAATTGATAGCTTATCCCAGATTAAGCTTTACTTCATCAATAATTTACTGGATCCCCTCCTAGGCCTATCTATTAATCGAAGGGCGAAATGTCGTACTAAAATTCACCTGTATTCCCAATCCTTACCGGAATGATCTCCAGCAATTTGCCATACGTTGAACTTCCCCATCCGAGATAATAGATGTGGGAACCCCATGAAATCTTATTGTTTCCTTGCTATGTCATCTCATATAACCCTTAGCTGAATATACCTTCTTAATTGGAAGAAAATGGGTTAATTTTATCAGCTTATCTACCATAAACCGTAAGAACTTATACTTCTATAGAGTGCGAGGTCAGCCTACACTATAACCTACATTAATCGCCTTCCATTCCCGAGTCGGGATTCTCATCCCCTGTAATAGGCTATCAAGCCTCTGATGCTCCTCTTCGTTTAAGCCATTATACAACTCCTCGGAATTCAACTTGTAACATCTTAGGTATGCTATCTTGCTCCTTTACTCAGATCTTCCTTCCAGTTTTATTACCACGGGTTATAATGTAATTCTTACACAAACATGTGTAGGTATGTAGAGTCATTCAAAAAATGCTTTAGTGTCCATATACTAGTGGCTTGCCTCCTTTGGTCGAGGTCAGGGCTCCACTATAGCTTTTTTCCTTAATACCGATTATATCTTAATAGTTCTGCCTCGAACCATCTTACAATTTTCTTTAATAGATTTTACATATGGCAATCGCATTGCTATTACTGACTTCCTTTTATGGAGTAATCATTTGACCTTGTTCTTAGTATGCCAATGTTCATAAGCTGCACAACTATTCTTGTGCCATTTTCACGAAGTGCGTTGTATTTAAGTCGTAATCTTTTCTGCTCTTGGCTTCCTATGTTCTATATGTGTCATTGTACTAACACGCCTTTATAATCTCTTTTTGTCATACTTGTTTTATTCCCTTTTTCACTTCCCAAGAGATCACCCATCCCAGTGCTACTCTCATCCAAGCACGCTTAAATACGGAGTTTTGACGGAATCCGATGCATTAGTGCGAGTATGATCGTGTCCATCCCTTATGGGGTCTCATTTAAAGTTTAAGCGTTAGCGTAAGTTGATTTTATCTTACGCTTGTACTTCTCTTGTCCATTTCCCCCCTTTTAGGGTATACCTATGTCATCCTCTGTTTATTTTCAGCTACTCACACGCGAATGATTCTACTCCAACATATTTAACGTGCTGCACCATATCTACATGTTTTATTAAATCTTCCATACGTTAGGTTGCCTTTATAGGAAACCCTAGCACAATCGTAAGGTTCTTTAGTATTTGGTATATATCGTATAAAATAATATTTAACAATTGATACTCGAGTAATATCCATAATGTAGCAGTGCATTAAAAGTCACATTCCATTCATCCCAATCAGTAATTAGCGGGGCCTCATAATTGGTGCAAATTCCCCATTCGAGTGTACTTATACTTTAATGACTCATGTTTCAAGCTTCTTCATTATACTAACTTTATTCCCGTGGATACAGCTTATTCTTCTAATAACCTCGCAATGCAGTAGTTATTCTGCAAATCGACATACCCTCTCCTTGCAGGATCTCACTAATCATCAAGGTGGAGTCACGTATATTAACTTTGTTATGCCTTATGAACTTTCATATTTGTCCTGTGCTTCAGGTTCCCTTCTAATCCTGCTTAAAACCATATTAACTTCGTTGTAGTAGGGGCGTTATCTTGTTACTCTTTTATCATACTATACTTTCAATTCGTAACTATCTATCTCTCTTTTTGTTCGGTACTCATACTTAATTAATCACATCTATATTAAACGCCTATCTTATAACTTCGCTATTATTCCTCCAGCTCATTTCCATTTTTGGTTGGGCGCAAGGAATTCCATATTACTCTTTATTTCCTTATACTAGCTATCCTTTTTTATCATCACACAACCTTTATTCGAAACTTTCCTTACTAAGCTTTACTTATTCTCACAACCGTTTTGGTTATATTCACCTGGAACCCTATTCACATTCAGTCTCATAGTATAACACCACTTGACTTTCTTCACGATTCTTACTATGGGCTACCTACCTTTGTTAGTTAGTATTATCCTTAATGTTTCACAAGCTATCTTATTAATACTTCATATCCGTTACAATTATTTATCCCTCGTACTCTTGTCTTAATCATACTGTTACTTCCTACAACTATAACTTGTCATAGTTTATCCCTATATATCAATTCAGGCGATGCCTTACTATATCGCTTTATCCCGATCTATCAGTCCTCTCTGAGTCATCTTCTTTGGCTTATAGGTCCTTTCTAACTTCATTCTAGTATTCCACTATCGACCTCCTAGTTTCTATTGCCATTAACTCAGAAATTAACTTATTTCTCGAGGTCAGCCATACTTATTTAGTCAAATCTCATCATTGTTGCGAGAACAACCTTTCGATAAATACTACAGCCCTATATCTCATTCTCCTCTTATTTCTAGGAAAATTTGGGCAGAGTTTCCTCTGTATTTCTTACTATCTCAACAGATGCACATAGAAAATACCAACAATGCCTAATAGGGCACACAGATATATATTCGTATCGTATCATATCACAGCTACCCAGGGCACACATATATATTCATATCATCTCATACCGTACTCACACAAGGCGTCCACATTAGCAGTACGAACATGGACTTATCTCGTATGTCCTCTCGAACTGCACCTGTTGCACTTTCCAGTATAATTTTCCTTTTATTTACCAACTTAATAAATCAATTGTATTTCCACACCTTACCTGACATAGGTCCTTCGTGCCTTTACGTACCTGCGTGCTTCGTACCATCCATTATTGTCAGTTACTTTCTTCTATCAGCGTTATCCTCTTGCTAAAATCGCAGGTTAGTATGAGGAATTTCATTTCCTATGGCTTGGCTCTATCGCACGATCTTAGATATGAAAGAAAGTAACATCCTAAATGTCCTGTAGCCTCCTGTCTATAGATGTGGTGCACAACACACCGATAAACAAGACTCTACTAGACACGGTCTGTAGACAATTCAAGGACGAACTACTCTGATACCACTTCTGTGTTGATCCAACCCCATAGGCCACGACTGGGGTCCGACTTGGACCCTCTTATGCGTATTATCAGCTACACTTAAGTTGAACTGTGTGTGATGTGATACTATACATAAAAATGTCAATAGTTTAAATTTTTTTCATGTACCTGTAGTCTCTTTCATTCATATCATATCATGAAAGGGCACGCGCCGATGAGGCCGCCATTACATAAAAACATTTACAACATGTCGCATAGGCATAGTTGAAATAAACTTATAAACAACCCACATCCATATGTATACAAACCTCTAGGAATAGTAACAACAACATATGGCAGGACAGGGCCCCCGCCGTACCCCTGAATGTACAAATATATACATTAAGTGACCAGTATCAAAAATTAGGCTCCAGAGCAGTGAAGCACTTCCGACATAGCTGAGAGGAACTCCTAAGCTGACGGATCTTCAGAATGAACATCTGTACCTGCGGGCATGAAATGCATCCCCCCGGGGAACGGGGGGTCAGTACGATATATGTACTAAGTATATAAAGCATAACGCATTACAACTGAGAGAAAACCTGAAATGGGGAAGCAGGAACCAAGTATAACAGTTAATAAGGCACTATACCTACATCTTATAACAAAAGGGCATGTACACCATCTTCACATACCGTATCCGGCCCGCTAAGGGACTCGGTATTACCATGTCATTGCATACGGCGTCGTGTCATACGTTACGATTACATTATTATGTTTTCACATGCATGCCTATTTATCATTACATATCATACCGTACCCGGCCCAGTATGGGTATCGATGTTATAATCATATCATCGCATACCATAACTAGCCCATTAGGGGACTCGGTGTTATCATCATATCATCATATACCGTACCCAGCCCATTAGGGGACTCGGTGTTATAATCATATCATCATTTACCATACTCGGCCCATTAGGGGACTCAGTGTAATAATCATCATATATAGGTAGATGCTTATCTGAGACTCACTAGGGTAATCATACTGAACTATCGTTCGTGGATTAGGATAATAATCATCTCAGGTGCCCTTTGAGTGCCACTAGGGCTTTATTAAGTGAAGTCTCAGGAATTATAGACATATTTTAGGGTAATGCCAACCGGCTTAAGGAAATCATAAACATCTTTCATCACAGAGTCCTTAGGAATAGGAGCTCTAAGTCCCACTATTAATCGACATATAGACGGTTCAGGGAAGGTAGCTCAACTATGATGAGAGATTTCCTGCCAAGGAGTGAATATGAGACATATAACATATTCGGAGCTTAAGAATGGACTTACACTAGAGCTCGTATCATGTATCGTTTTCTTTAAGACATGTCAAAAGAAAGAAAGGTTAGGCCTCACATGTTTGTCCCTTCCTATCCCAAAGGAGTTTGAGAGACAATAATTCACCTATCGTAGGCGTCCTAATGTTAAGCAGTGGATAAGAATGTGGAGTTATGCTCGGGGCCTTATGAATGGGATTATCCCCTCTTTCATACGCAGATATACATATTGCACTTCTATCAAGAATATTCCAAGATCAAGGAATTAGCTATACGTACCCTCTACTTTCCATAATCTAGGAAACCGTGAGGGACACTAAATCAATTGGCATAGGAGCTTTCACCTCTAGAAGTAGGTAGGGGTCGTGAATCATATTCATAACTTTGTGAGTAGATTCTTCCCCACATGTTATATAAACATCATCTTTAGGACTAAGACACACCAAGAGAAGGGAAGGATAGCCTTACATACTCATCACTTCCTAATGTATGGAAGGCTTGAGAAGCCCTAGTTCAATTACTGTAAGAGTGCTTTCATCAAGAAGTAAATGAGGGCCGTGAACTATGCTTGACATTTATGAGTATATTTACCCTCAATCTCATATCATTCATTACTTAACTTGAATACATGACAAAAGAAGAAGCAAGATAGGCTTTACATACTTATGCCAAAAACATGCCAAAAGAAAGCTTCACATACCTTGTCTGAATTATTCCTTATCCTGTTTGCCTCACCGTCCTTTGAACCTATTCAACATGAAAGTAATATAAATATCAACCCGTTTTAACTTTCCATCACCCTAGGTTACACCTTAGTATTAATGGAATCTATTTCCTTAGTCGTTTCCCCGACTAGTCCTGTTATTCGTTAAGGCGTTGAGTAAAATTGGGCAGCACCTCCTCTATAATGTGCCCAATACAAATTTTCAATTAGGTCCTTAAGACCTACAACCAACCAACAACAACAACCTGCAGCAATTCACACCAATAATATACAACATAAACTCCAAATGACTTATTCAAAAATACGGTATCACAATAGGGCGTCTAGCCTTTATTTTGTAACGCCTTTAACTATACGAAACTAGGGGTCATGTGGATGAAAACATAAGCATCCAAAACCCTTTTATAATGAATTTAGTCCCTGACAAAAATACATTACACCCCTGCATCAAAAACTCACAAGAACGACACTTTATTTCGACGATAATTCACCTCTTGCGACTCCAATTTAGTTTATTCCGAACGCCGAACTTTTCAAACCTTTTCCCCAACTTCCAGCATACCCTAAGGTGTGTAATACACGCTAATTTAACATAATAAACTTAAAATTAGAGGGGAAGAACTCACCTTTCCCGAAATTGGCTAGAACTTGCCGAAAATACGCCTCAGAACGTTTTTTAGCGCGCTGTAACGTCGTGGCAGCTTGCTGTCCGTTTTTTGCTGCAAAAAACTCTAATTTTATACTAATAATACTTCCATATAATCGTGGTATATTCTATATAATTAATTTATGGAACGAAATCGGGACTTACCTCTTTTTTTTCCCAAAGTTGTCACCCTTTTCTCTCTTAGCTTAGAATTTGTTTATCTTCACTTTGGCTGGAAATTTGAGGAAGGAACTGAAGTATATGCTGTATATACATATATATATATATATATATATATATGTGGTCCTAGGGAGTGAAACGTGTCATACCTTAGGGGTGACACGTGTCCATCCCCTATTGGCCACTGTATCCATGCGATCAAGGAGGGGATGCCATGGCAGTGGGGCCCACCTCCCCCAAGCAGGTGGGTCACCTACTTGACCCCAAGAAGGTGGGTCACCTTCTTGCTTGAGGTGCTTCCATGTGTCCCCCTCCCATTGGCTTCCCCGCGTGTTTTTTGTTTCTTCCTCATGGTTCGTAATCTCGTCTCACTTTAAGAGCTTATGTAATCCATGCTTTGCAAGCTTGGTACGTACTCCAATATCTTAAGTATGTAAGACTTCCGAATTAGTAGCTTACGTAGGTAAATCATTTCCTACGACTCATTACTTGGCCTCCAATTCTTTTCAGATTCTTATGACTTCATTTCCAACCTTCCTTCTCACGAGGTATCACAATCTTCTTTCCTTAGAGTTGTTTGGTAGTGTCGTAGCTTACCCGACTCACATGATAGTGTCTAAGGAACATAAGGATTCATTCCGATCTAGAGAGTGCGGGGTGTAATAACGAACTTGCACGATGGGTCGTATGGACCACCCGTTACAAAACTTCAAAGACTTGAATTTTTACAGGTTAAGGGGACTTGCAGGACTAGACCAAGGAACGGTTCATTTCCTCGAAGATTAGTCGTATACACGAGTAATTCCTAAACTTCATTGACTATTTTTAGGCTCTTTTCTTGGGCCTGCAATATGGGTCGTTTGCACAACTTGTCGTTACGACAACGACGCATAGGGCAAATTTTCCAGAATTAATGAAGGCCAATTGTGCCTTTTCTAAAGTTTGGTTCAATGAACCTAGACACTTTTATGTCCATGTTAAAAGTCTATAGACACTCTTCTCTTCAAGATCCCCTCCTATTCAATTCATTATCTCAAAACTTCCGAGGCAAGAACTCACAAGGTCCCTCAAGGGTTCTTTCCAAATTCAAGCTAGAGTTTCCAATTTCTTCAAGGTTCTTCTTCAATTCCTTGTGAATTCAAGCAAGGTATGTGGGTTTTCATCCATTGGTTATTCCACCCATTAAGCCCAAATATTTTCTCAACTTGATTTTCTAATTCTAAATGGTGAATTCTTATGGGCTATTACATGATGATTCTGAATGCATATATTATGGTATCTTTGAAGTTTATTGACTTAAATTGATATATATTGACTCTATATTTCATGAAATGAATGATTTTGTTATGGTTCTTATATGAGGTCTTGAAAGGTAGTTTTAAAGTTTATATGGTGGGTTGTTTTAAGATGTTTCATATAATGCATTTTCCTCCCTCTCATAAATTAACTGTATTCGAAAGTTATACGAAATGAACCCACCTAGTCTTATTATGTTGAAACAAAGTTGAATTGTATGTTTTGCCTCAAAATGAATGTTTACGAAGCATATGCCTATGTTTAAGGGAGTCTTGTGAAATAATTTAATGATGATGAAAGGACTTTTAGCCAAAGAAACGATTCAATGTGATAGCACAATTCTTGTAGGTTTGAATCAAATGAAATGTTTTATTGAGTTATTCCACCGATGATGATTTGATGTCTAAAGTTATACAATACTTATATTATTATTACATTTAAATGTTATTCCTTGAAATTGAACTAGCACCGAAGGTAGCATGTAGATGGAGACTCAACCTAAGGGGTCCTTAAGTAAAGACTCATGTAGATGGGGACTCATCCTAGGAGACCATGTAGGCTATTTAGTCTAGTGGATCCACAATTAGCCCTTAAAGTCAAAGTTAAAGAATTGATTAAAGTTGACAGAGTTCTACCCGGAAAGTAGTCTCCCTGTGCCAATGTAGGGGGGTTATATTGGATTCCATGCAATAGCTTGCATGGTCTTAAATGTTGGTTAAGGTCATTTCCCCATAAAATGAATGTTTTAAGGATTCATATGATGATTTCTCATGCATGTATTCACTTATCCATATTGACTATACATGTCTCTCTCTTATGTTTTTTATATCATAGCACACTCACATACTTAGTACATTCAAAGTACTAACGCATACTTTTGCCTACATGATATAACCATGTAGGGACCTGCATCGCTCCACACTATCCTGCTCGTGGCTATGTAGAGCGTTGAAGGCTACAACTTTAGTAAGTTCCCATGTTCCAGGAATGATACTCCTATCTTATCTTGAGTGTAAGATAGGGACATGTCTTATCCCCGGCCAAGTCTTAATGTAGAAGGTATCGTTGGACATAGCAAAGAACGTTATGGTGCTTTGACTCTAATTAATGTGAAGATCCTTAGTCCCTATATCCCTTATGTTTTCGCTCGATTTGTTTATCATTACCAATGAAATTCTTAATGAATTCTAAGAGGATTGGGGGAGGTACCTGTAATGTGTTATTCGTCGTGGCATGATCAAAAGCCCTAGTAGCAATATGTCATGATCTAAATTTTGCTTTACAAATTTTTAGACATAATGATTTTTTATTATGTTTTACCTATCTCATCTTATCATGTACTTTACTTGACCATTTCATTCTATTATTTACATTGCATGTCATCTCCTCATACTTAGTACATTCCAACGTACTAATGCATACCTTTTGCCTACATTGTCTCATAATATAGGGTTTGGGGTTGACGATCATATCCATCCATATGGATAGTTAAACTTTCCTATTCTGTGGTGTTTGTGGTGAGACCTCATTTATCCGGGACTAGTCATCGAATTGGTTGTTGTTGCTAAAGTCTTTTGTTAAGTTTCATTTTAAGGGTTAACTAGGGACTTGTCTTAGCCCCCAACAAGTCCAAATATTTTTTTAAAAAAATTATTCATCAAGTCCATAAATATTGTAGGAGTGTGAGTCAAACCAAAGGACATAACAAAAATCTCAAAGTGATAATATTGGGTTTAAAAAGTTGTCTTTTGAATGTCACACTCCCTTACTTTCAGATTTTGATAGCCTAATCTGAGGTCTATCTTTGAGAAACAACTAGCACCATGGCAAAATAGATTATCTATCCTTGGAGAGGGTATTTTTTCTTAATACTGACCTTGTTCAACTTATGATAGTCCATACACATCTTGAGGGAACCATCTTTGTTTCTCATAAAAAGGATAGGAGTGCCGCAAGGTAAGACGTTCAGCCTAATGATTCTCTAATCTAAAAGATCTTTCAACTGCTTTTTCACCTCGTTAAACTCAGTAGGAGCCATTCCATTTGGCGGGATAGAGATAGGTTGTGTATCAGGAAGAAAATCAATCCCAAAGTGGATCTCTCTTGAGGAGGGACACTGGGTAGATCATCAGGGATGACCTCGGGAAACTCGACTATAGGAACTGAGTCAAAGGATGGAGTCTCCATACTATCCTCTCTAACTCGCACAATGTGGTAGACAGAACCCTTGGAGATTAAATTCTTGGCCCTAAGGTATGAAATAAATTTACCCCTAGGCACTTTAGGACTATCCTTCCACTCTACGATAAGTTCATGTCAAAACTGAAACTTAACAATAGTAGTTCTACAATCAACTGAGGCATAACATGCATAAAGCAATTCCATGCCAAAAATAACATCAAAATCAACCATTTCTATCTCAACTAAGTCATTCATGGTTTCTCGGTGATAGATGGAAACAGGACAATCTCATTATGTTACATCCCGTACTTTTGTACCTTGGAAGACTTTTGTATCTAGAGAGGTTTTTGAGTTTCCTGGAAGGTTCTCAAGCTTCTTATGTTTCTTGAACCTTTTAAGTTTCTTAAGTTTTTATTTAAGCTTCTTAAGTTTCTTGAAAGGATCGTAAGCTTCTTATAAGTTGTATGTGAGTCAGATAATCTATGGCGCTATCAAACAACTCTAAGGAACAGAGAATGTCGCACCCCAAAGAAGGAAAGATTGGAAATGTGGTTATGAGAATCCAGAAGGAATTGGAGGCCAAGTAATGAGTTTTAGGACTCGACTTACTTATGTAAGAAAACAATTTGAAAATCTTACATAGTTAAGCTACTTGAGTACATACCAAGGTTATGTATTAAGGATTACATAGGTTCATAAAGCAAGATAAGGTTACGAACCCACGAGGAGGAAAAGAAAGGAACATATGGCAGCCCATGAGAGAGTTCCACATGGAAGCATGTGGGAGTTCTATGTAGCAGTAGCTGCAGAAAGGAGGGTGGGCCCCACATGCCATGTGGCAGCCCTTAAGTGGAGAAGGTGATGGGTTGGCCCTATAAGGGCTTAACACGTGTCACCACTTAGGGGTTGACACATGTCACCCCTTAAGGTGGCCTATATATATATTTGTTTGAAGACTTTTAAGTCATACTTATCCTTTAAGTTTCTTTTTATCCAAAAAAATTTTAGAAAAGTCTAAAAGAAAAGAAAAGAGAAACTTTAGCTAGAGAGAAGAGAGAGCTTCGGTTTTGGAGGAGAAAAAATGGTAAGTCTCCAATTTTGTTCCGATAATTAATTACCGAGGGTAAACCACAATTTTATGAAGGTTTTATTAATGAAAATTTATGGTTTGGATCAGCCCAAAAAGTTATCAAACAGCCACGAAGATTTAGGCGCGCTAAAGGAACTTCTGAGGTAAGTTTTGGCGAGTTTCGGACAAGGTAAGGTTTTCCCCTTCAAATAGAAGTTTATGATTTTGTTACATGTCTTAAATGAGTCTGGCAGTTGAAGAATTGCATAAGGATTCTTGACGTTAGAAACAAACTAAATTGTTGTCGCTAGCGTTAAATCGAAGTCGAGTAGTGGGCTGTCATTGTGGTGCTGCGGGTGTAGATTTTTGGGTTGTGTGTTGCAAGATGGAAAGTGTTATAAAAGGGGTGTGGTTACTTCTGGTTTCATCCACACAACCCTCCACTCCGTATGGTTTTGGAGCTAGTTGTTTGGATTTGTATTGTGTAATATTGAAGTGATTTACTTGTATGTATTCTTCTGGTTGTTTTTGTTTGTATGGTTTTTGACATTGGATCCGAGTCGAAATCTTGGGGATGTTGAAGTTATAGGAGAGATGCTGCCCGATTTTCTCTAGGTTCGCAACTAGTAACAATCTAGTCGAGGGTAATGGATAAGGAAATAACTCCTATGAGTAATTGGGTGCAGAGTTAATTGGAAAGTGAAAGGTAATTAACCTTAGTATTACTTTCATGTTAAATAGGTTCAAAAGATGATGAGGCGAACGTGGTTACGAGTAGTCCCTAAGAGGTATGTGAAGCTACCTTCTTTATCTTGGCATGTTTTTGGCATAAGTATATGAAACCCTTCTTCACTCTTGATATGTATTTGACACATGTTATGATGTTATGATGAAATGTTTATGGTACCGAGTCCCTTGATGGGTCATATATTTTATATGTTACTATCTAAGGATCAGGCCGAACGTTCAATGGCACATATGTATATGACGACTATACGAGGGAAAGTTGAGAGTATGTGAAGCAGTCCCTTCTTTCTTTTGGCATGTCTTAAAAATTAAGTCAAGATTAATATGAGCTTTGGGGGTAATTCGATTCATAAGTCTCGAGGGTGATTCATGATTCCGGTTCTTAGAGATTCTCTGGTAGTTAATGTTCTTGACTTTGATAGGTTATTTTGTATCGTCTTAATTCATGCCTATGGTTTCCACAGCTCTTTTATTATGATCAATAGTGATATTGGAGGGATGATTGATATAACTATCATCCTAATTTCCAACGATAATTCATCTTTATTACTTAATTGAGTCTTTGACAACGTTTTAAATTACATATGGTTACTCACTACTCTACGCAAGCATAATGTAACCTTCTACCATTGAGTTTCGGGTCGGGTATGTAATCGTTTGCAGTCCACTGCATTATCTACCGAGTCCCTCATAAAAGGGCCGGGAACATTATATGTGGAAATAATAATGCAATATCATGAATGACTTACTGAGTCCCTCACTAGAGGGACGGGTAAGTATGTATATATATATCGATGATATGATTACTCACCGAGTCCCATAAAGGGCTGGGTACGATATATGATGATATTACTATTCATCGAGACCCATAAATGGCTCAGTACGACCGAGTCCCACAAAGGGATGGGTACGATATCTAATGGTATGGTTATTATGATAGTATGATTATTTACCAAGTCCCACAATGGTCCGGGTATGAAATACGACTCTGAGATGCATAACTTCATTTTATAAGACACAGGTACAGGGTTTTATGAGTTGTTATATTATTCCCTGCATTCATATATCAACTGTACTCCCTTAGCGGTATTTTATGCTTTACATACTCAGTACACATATCGTACTAACCCCCTTTCTTCGGAGGCTGCATTTTATGCCCGCATGTACAGACCCACAGTTTGGATACCCACCAGTTTAGGACTCCTATTAGCAAGTTCGGGAGAGCTCCATTGTATCGAAGCTTAGCTGTGGTACTGGTCCCTTTACGTATATATTTGTTTTGTTTATTCTGGGGTACGACGGGGGCTCTTTCCCTCCTTATATTACTGTTCTTACTCTTACAGGTCTATGGACATGTATGTAGGTTATATATGGGTTGTATATACATGTACATATAGTGGTGCCTACGATAATTTTGTCATGTTATATGTTATCCTGCCTGTTGATGTGCTATCACTTAAACTGGGGACAAATTTACTTACAGATAGCAGGGATATAAGCGAGTGCCCAGTTGGGGAATTCGTCATGGCCTATGGGATTGGGTCATGATAGAAGTGGTATCAGAGCGGTTTGGTCCTCGAAATATCTAGAGATTGTGTCTAGTAGATTCCGGTTTATCGGTGTGTGGTGCACCACATCTATAAATAAGAGGCTACATGAGATTTAGGATGTTACCTTTCTTTCTTTTCTTAGATCGTACTATAGATCTGAGTCATAGGAAAACTCCTTATACTAACCTTGGACTTTAGAAGAAGGACGACATCAACCAGAGGAACTACTTGACGATATTGGAAGTTACAAAGCACGCAGGTAAGCAAGGGCATGAAAGGTATTTGTCGGGTAAGGTATTGACACATGAGTGAAACATAAAGTCGAAAACTGAAAGAAAGATAGACTGGAAAGTGTAATAGATAAAGGTTGAGTTGGACACACGAGGTAAGTCCATCATTTTCATACTATTGTTGATATTGAAATCCCTATGTGGCTGCGATATGAGATGATATTGAAAGCCCTGTGTGGTTGTGATAGGATATGAATACATATATGTTGGCCCTATGAGGCATTGTTGGTATTTCCTGCGTGAAGGTTTTGGGGATAATAAGGAGTATCGAGGAAACTCTGCCAAAATTTTCCCAAAACAAAAAAAGAGAGGGGGGGAATGAAATATAGATTCTTAATATGTCTTGGAAGTTGATACCGAGTACCCCTATTATGTTTAACTAAAGCTGTAAAAGGTACCCTCCAGGTCGTCGATGAAGGGCATCCTTTTTACTTGGGAAATTTTATTTCGGACAAACAAAAGCCTATCTAAGAAGCAAAGTTCAGACTAAGGTATCTTCAACTGTATTTTGCCTTAGGAAAAGCTCACATTTAGGGGCAAGATGCCCGATGATGGAGTTTCATTCTTGTTGAAAAGTAGAGAACCCTTAACTATTATTAGAGGATAAGTTATTTACGACTCAAGAATAGAAGGAATACTATAGGGAGCACTCAAGATAGACGTGATCAATTAAGTATGAGTATCTGATGAAAAAGGGAATAGATAGCTACGAGCTGAAGGCGTAGTATGTCAAATGTGTTGGAACAGAATCATATGCTTATGAATAGTTGAAAATAAATAAAAGGATGACATGGGTACACCCTAAAATGGGGGAAGCGGATAATACAAGTACAAGCGTAAGAGAAAATCAACTGACGCTATCCTATGTAAATGGGAACGCTTAAACTTCAAATAAGATCCCATAAGGGATGGATACGATCATACCAGCACTAACGCACCGGATCCCATCAGAACTCTGAAGTTAAGCATGCTTGGGCGAGAGTAGTAATCGGATGGATGATTGATATAACTATCATCCTGATTTCCAACGACAATTCATCTTAATTACTTAATTGAGTCTTTGACAATGTTTTAAATTTCATATGGTTACTCACTACCCTACTCAAGCATACTGTAACCCTTCTACCACTGAGTCCCAAGCCAGGTATATAATCATGCACGGTCCACCACATTATCTATTAAGTCCCTTACTAAAGAGTCGGGTACGCTATATAAGGAAATGATAATACAATGACATGAATGACTCACTGAGTCCCTCCGACTGCAGGTGTGGTAGTACCCTTCAATTACCTCATCCTTGTGGTGCCACGGAATAAGAGTGACCTTTGTCGCCCTACATTAGGCAACCTCTCTGGAAATGACCCTTCTTACCATAGTTATAGCAACCTCTAGGCCCCTCTCTGCGCTCTGCCAAATAGAGTCTGCCAAACTTATCGTAGGTCAACTTTCCATTTGGACCTTAAATCATACATCCTTAGGATTGGGAACCCTAGGCTCTGAAATTTTTATTACTCTAAGGTTTTTTTATCATACTTGTAGCTAGGGACAAGTACAAATTCTATTAATGGAGCATCGCTATATGACTTCTTATAAAAGAAGGACCTATTGCCCTTGCCCTGTCTATGCTCATTGTCATGGCCAGTTGATTTGGCTTTCTTGCTCAAGTGTTCTTCTTTGTCTTTCCTCTTGTCCTCCTTAACATTCTAAGCATCGACTAGGAGCCTGGAAATATCCATATCATAAATTAATAATGAGGCCTTACACTTCTTCACATGTTTTCCCAAGCCAAAATATCCTCATCTTAGATCTCATATCTTGGATAAGTTTCGGAGTATATCTAGAAAGCTGGATGAACTTCAAACCATACTATTTTACTGTAAGCCCCTCTTGTTTTACATTCATGAACACCTCTACCTTTGCATATCTCAACTCTTTAGGAAAAAAGTCATTAGGAAAAGCATCCTAGAATTTATCACAAACAGCAAGCTCAACATCCTCACCTCTACCTTCATCCCGCTAGTTGTACCACATGTTCCCCACATCCTTGAGATGATAAGGCACCAAATAAACTCCCTCAATCTCTGTAGTATGCATTGCTTTTAGAATCTTCCATATCTCAATAAATAAATTCTAGTGGTACTCCTAGTCCATACAACGGTTGATGATTTAAGGGTTCATCCTCAGGAAATCTTGGATTCTCACCAAAGCTGATGGCTTTTGAAATCTAGAGTTGGATCTAGTGAACTCTTGTTACCCCTCTGGCCAGCTATTAGATGACTGAGCATTGTAATAGCACCTCTGAATTCACCCTCTGAAGTAGGAGCAGGTTGAGTAGTAGACATCTGGGTTTCCTCTATAGTTAAGTAAGGTCGACGCCTAGCTCTTTCTCATGATGGTGGGGGCATATTAGACTGTGGGATCTTATTGTTGGTGGCATTCCTCTAGCTAACGGTATATTTTGTAGCCATTATCTGCAAATATATAACGCACGAATTAGGAAGGAATTTTTTAAAGTTAAACTCTTTTGCACGAATAGAATACTTTAAAAGATATGAATAAATAAATGTAACTTAGTATATATAAATATAATACTTCACTTCTTGAGGAGTTTTTCTAACCGATAATCATCACTTATGAGCTAGTGAGGATACAATACTTAAGAATTGTCGATGCCACAATCATCCAAAACTACGCCAGGGTAAAGGACTCTCAACTCAATGAATCCAAAATCAATCAAAGTCCATTATTTTGGCACTTGAGAGGCATGAACTCTTTCCTATAATGTTTGCATAGTTTATAAGGTTCGAGTTGTTATTCACTCTTACTCTATTCGGTGTTCAATACTACTCCCCAGACTCAATATGCTCATATATTCAATCAATCATTATACTCAATCAACTCATTTATTGTCATCAGACTCTCATCAAACTCAATTCATTCAAACTCAATATTGATGCTCTTTCAAACCTCAATTACATATCCATAGACATAGTTTAAAAATTAGAAATTTCATTAAATGTATAAAAAGTCATTCTACTCATCTAAAAATAAATACATATGATGTAACAATCATCAACTTAGCTGGGGTTCATGTGAAAAAAAGCCTAAAAATCCAATTAAGAACTCAAATCATAAGGGTCAACATGATATATTCATATCTATATATAAGGAATTTTGTAAGAAATTACATAAATAACTCAATAACTCGTTCAACAGGATTAGAACTTAATCTCAATCTCAATCCTGATGCAAAAAATATATTAGGTACGTGGATGAACTTATTCCAGCATTATGATTACCCATACTTACCTGGAAAATCAAATGGGACGATCAAAACTCGATGGACTGACTTGAAGACCCTAAACCCTAGCTTTCTTTTTCTCTCCAATCATTTCTCTCAAATGTTCTAAGTGAGAATGATAGGAAAAATCCTAATGGACAAGTTAAGGGGCTGATATTTGGTCCCTAAACGAATAGGTTTCAGTTGTAATAAGGTGAAAAAATATTGGATTGCCCTTCATGAAAACTAGGTTGGTACCCTTCACGAAAGGCCACCATGGACTATGAAGCTCACAACGATCCATGGTAGTGTCTATGGTTCTTGAATTGAGCTGGGTGAGGATGGTTTGATCTTCAAGAAGTCCACCAAAGTATGTGGTGGACACTATAGACCATTTAGGATCTCCTAAAGTTTAACCCTACCTAATGGTTCTAGGTTTAAGTTCCACAGGACCGTTCACAATCCGTGGAGACCATTATAGGTCGTGAACCTTGCTCGTGTTTGTCTCAAACTTTGGGGTCCTAGGGGTAAGTTCACAGAAGGCTTCATGGTAGAGCCCTCCATGATCCCTTCCCCACTCTTCCCCTTGATCTAATGCATTTTCCATGGACCCTCTCCACTAGCCGTAAATAGCAATAGAATAATTCTAGAATTAAATAAAGAAGGCCCTTTTAACAGCCCGTGAAGGGCCTCATGGTCAGCACCTGAAGTAAAATTGCAGATCATTTTGAATTAGTTACGGATAGGGACTTCAGGGGAATTACAATATCCATCTACCTAATTAGCATGGTCGTTTTGCACTCCTTGGACACAAAGTCTGGAAGACCCTACATAAACATACTCATTTGGACTCTTGAGTTGGATACCATAAATAATGAATACTTTCACAATTGTGTGAACTTGAGGGCATACTCTCTCACACTCATGTTAAATTTCCAAAAGTTGATGAACTCTTAGATCTAAGCCTCTCTTAGCTCAAGGGAAAAGAAACAGTCAAGAAACACTTCTTTGAACTCATCCCAAATAATAGGGGCCACTTTTCTAGCTTGCTCGACCTTTCATTGATCAAAAGAAATCCTCTCAACTTCTTTCAATTGATAAGGGACTAACTTCGCCATCTCGACTGAACTAACTCCTACAATTCCCACAATCAGATTAATACTTTCAACGAACTCTTGTATAGCCTCATCAACCTTGGACCCATAAAATGCTGGGGGACTCATCCTTATAAAATCATGAACCCTTGTTGCTGCAGTACACATATTTGGGGTCACAAGAGCAACTAACGATCGATTGGCTTTACCCACCACCGCTTGAGCAAGTACTTGGAATGCATCTTAGGATTCTACATGAGAGACTTGCTCATTCAAGGGCTCATTTAAAGCTTATTGCTCCTCCTCAACATTCCTTCGGATGAGGTTTCTTCATGGAGGCATTGTTTTGAAATTTCAAAGAGAAAGCATTAGAGGAAAAGCTATATAGTTCAACTCTATTGCACAACAAGATCATGAAAGAAGTGGAATTTCCTAAAATATCTCATAGCCTCCTATTCATAGATATGGCCCACTTCACATTGATGAACAAGAATACATTGACGCGATATATTAAATTTCCTAGGACACTTTAAATCTTCTGCTCTGATACTAAGTTTATCACGAGCCAAGCTAAGCCCTAGGCATGACACGGCGATAAAAAACCCAAGTGACCTCAACCAAGCCTCTTAGCATACGCAACATATATAAGGTAACTTTAAGCATGAATGAAAAATATGAGCGGAAGATAAGTGTCAATAAAGAAAATCTTAAAGCAATATGCCCGAACATTCAAAACTACAACTCAATAGATATCTAATATGCCTCTACTTTAGTCTAAATGAGGGCATAAGAAAAGTTACTAGCTCACCTACAGAAGAAAGAAATGTGAAGACAAAAAGAGTATGAACTCATATTGGTTACGCCCTCGAGACATAAGGACTCACAAATCAAGTGGTAACAATCAAAGTAACTCTAGCCACAAATTAGAGGAACATGATCGTCAGGCACTACATTATGATAAAATATAGGCAAAAAGTACGTGTTATTATACGGAATACACTAATTATTTGAGAAGTATGCATGAACAATGATAATAGGACATAAACAATATGATCATGACATGCATGACCAATACCTTTAATATATGACTACAACTTTGAATAAAATAGTTAAACATCATAATTATAGTTAATGCATCATAAAATTGACATAAGAGATCATATCATAGAATATACCTTTGTATAGAATAAGACCTCACTGACACTTAAGACTATGCGAGCTATAACTTGGAATCTGATATAACTCCCACATCGAGAAGCAAGAGGCTACTTTCCAACGTAGACTCAATGAGAATGTCTTAATATCATGACCTATACGTAGATCTACTAGCTAATCCATAAAGGCAACCTAAGGTGTCAATGTAGTTAGGGATTATATGTTTCTACTATGATTCCCTAGGGTAGATACTTTGGCTATCGAACCAAACCCTACTTAAAATTTCTCTTAGTACTTATTCATTATCCCAATAGAATTCATCAAAACATCATTGTATCATCACTATAAAATAGTCATTAGGGTAGCTCATTACACGAGTGATTCATAGGAATCCATCAGTTAGTGAGAAAAACCTTTCACCTCTTAAATATAAGTTATGAGAAAACCATTCACAATCTTATACATTGATTGAAAAATCATTGAAACATAATTCATCATCATCATAGTTTTTCATAGAATATGTCATCTAATTCAAGATCATAATTTCATAAGTTTCAACTTTACAATTTAAAATCATGGCTCAATGCATGGATCTATGTGAAATAAATTGGAAATCATGTATTGTAGTGATTTATGCATGATAATAAAAAATAATACTGATTGAAATCAAATAGCAAGGACCCATAAAGAATTGACATAAAACATTCATAGATTTGGTGAAATTGAATTTGTAGATTTGGGATCTTTTGGAGCCCAATGGATGAATAAAATACATTAGTTCACTCCCATGTATCTTGATCAATAGATCCATAAGTTTAAAGATTATGAAGACCTAAAACTGAGATTCCTAGAACCCTAACTTCTATAAAAGATAAAACCCTTGGAAGAGTGGTTTAGAGAGAGAAATATTAAAATTGAGGATTAGGGAGTAAATGGGGGAAATATAAAGGGTCTGGATAGTTATAGTCTTAATATTTATGCTTAAAATGACATATCAAAGAATTAACGAGCTGAAAAGGAAACAAATGTCCTTACTTAACACTGTCAAGGGCCCCTTTTGGCAAGGTCGGTTGAGCTCATCTTTTGGGTTGACGAGTCGCCAACCTCTATATAGGCTCACCTAGTCTCCTAGAGATACTACTCAAGAAACCTCAGAGAACTTTGATGATATGTCCTAGCTCACTGATCCATTTGGTGAGTTTCCATTCTTTTCTTAATCCTTTATTCTTAAACTCAATCCATACTACCATCTATAAAATTTTATGTTAGCTCAGCTTGCTCGCCTTTCTAACTTGGTGAATCGCCAAACCCATCCCTTGCTTGCAAAACTTTCCTCACCACTGAACATCAAATCTATATCAACTCAGTGAGACTGTGGGCACTTGGGCGAGTCACTCAACTGACATGGTGAGTAGCCAAGTACAACTTAGAGAGATTCAGTACCAAACTTCCATTGTTTCCTCTTATCAACTCCAAATTCTAACTTTATAACTTTCGGGGCTTGATAACTTTGGTATTGATCTTCTCTCCAATACCTAATCTATTTCTATTTCTCATTACCGAATGGCTCCAGCAGAACTTAAAAAGTGAAAGAATTAGTTGAAAGATTTATTTGATAAGGGTTTCATTAGACCGAGTATCTCTCCATGGGATTGTCTAGTTCTCTTTGTTAGGAAGAAGGATGGTTCTCTCCATATGTGTATTGACTATCAGAAAATAAACCAAGTCACAATCAAGAATAAGTATGCCATTCTACATATTGATGACTTATTTAATCAGCTTCAAGAAGTAAGCTACTTTCCAAAGATTGATCTTTGATCAGGTTATCATCAACTATGAGAAAGAGAAAGTGACATCCAAAGACGTCTTTTGGAACTCAGAATGGTCACTTTGAATTTTTAGTTATGTCTTTTGGACTAAAAAATGCTCCTACAGCTTTTATAGATTTGATGAACAAGGTGTTCGAGCAATATTTTGATACGTTCGTTATAGTGTTCATCAATGATATTTTTGTCTAATCTCAGAGAGAGGAGGAGCATGCCAATCTTTTGAGTATTGTGTTACATGTCTTGAAAGTCCGTCAGTTATATTCTAAGTTTAGCAAGTGTGAGCTTTGGTTGAGGTTGGTTTCTTTAAATTGACATATTGTGTCTGTTGTAGGTATTATGGTGGATCCTTAGAAAACCAAAGTGATGAAGAATTGTCGTAGACCTTTGTCCCCTTCCGATATTTGAAGTTTCTTGTGCTTAGCCAATTATTATACATGGTTTGTGAAAGGATTCTCTTCGATTGCATTTCTCTTGATTACTTTACTAAATAGAAGATGAAATTTAAATGGTCTGAGGTATGTGAGAAAGGCTTCTAAGAGTTAAAAGATAGACTTATTTCCATTCCGGTGTTGACTTTAATAAAAGGGTTCGACGGGCAATATGATGCTTCAAGGGTTGGTTTTGGTTACATTTTGAAGCAAAATGGTAAAGTGATAGCCTATTCTTCTAGGAAACTTAAGGTGAATGAAAACAATTATCCAAACCATGATTTGGAGATAGCGGCGGTTGTGTTTGCTTTGAAGATTTGGAGAAACTATCTTTATGGTGTCTCTGTTAATGTATTCACTAATCATATAAGTTTGCAATAGGAGTTAAACCAAAAAGATTTGAACCTCCGACAAGGGAGATGGCTTGAGTAGCTAACTGATTATGATATTAGTGTGTTATACCATCTAGGAAAATAGAAAGCCATTGTCGGTGCTCTTAGTAGGTCATGCATGAATAGTATTTCCTATATTGAGGATGAAAATAAAGAGTTAGTTTGTGATGTTCATAGAAAAGACTTTGATGATTTCTCCCTAGGGAAAGATAGTGTACTTAGATATCAATGTCAATTATGTGTTCCCGACATTGATGGCGTAAGGGAAATAATATTGTCTGAAGCTCATAGTTCATAGTACTCTATTCATCCTGGTTCCATAAAGATTTATTGACATTTGAGAAAAGTGTATTGGTGTAATTGCATGAAGAAGGATATTGTGGACTTTATGGTTAAGTTTCTTGATTGTCAACAAGTCAATGTTGAGCATCAAATAATAGGAGGTTTAACTCAAGAAGTTGAGATTTCTACTTGAAAGTGGAAAGACTTGAATATTGACTTAAATGTGGGTTGTTGTTGATCGAATGACCAAGTAGGTGCATTTTCTTCATGTTAATACTTCCTATTCTGCCAAGGATTATGCTGCACTTGACATTCAAGAGCCGGTTAAGCTATAAGGGGTTCTGTTATTTATAATTTTGAACTAATGTACTCAATTTACTTCATTGTTTTAGGAGTCATTCAAAAAAGGTCTTGGTACTCAAGTTAAGCGTAGCATAGCTTTTCACTCTCAAATTAATGTTCAACCTGAGCATATTATTTAGACCTTGAAAGATATGTTGAGACCATGTGTAATTGACTTTTAAGGGTAATTGGGACAGTACGTATGTGCCTCACGAACCTTTCAAATGTTTACAGTTCGTAAATACCAACCGTAGAACCTACCCTATGAAAAGATTCTACAAATGACCTTATAAGGAAGGTCCTACTATCTGTACAAGGTCCTATAGACCATAGATCCACCGGTAGAAAGGCCACTGGAAAGTTACATGGACAGGAAGGTTTATGGACTCTTCTACGGACCATAAAGAGGTACCATGGAAATAATCAGGAAAGGCAAAAAAGACTAAGTGAAATATATTACAGGGTCTATGACCTGTAGTCGTCTTATGGTCTGTGTAATTCAACTATCACGACCCAACCCCATGGGCCATGATAGGTGCCCGAACTAGACACTCATGTGTACCCCTGTTAACTATAAGTAAACATGCCTCCTGTTTGAGTTATAACATACCAATAGACAGCATAAGGCAACACAATGTATAAGACAACAAGGCTATCGTATTATGTAGGGTTGTTCCATAATAAACACACGCGCGAGCTGACAAGGATTCCACGACAAAGGGAATGACCCAAAACATAAGACATATAGGAACAACTATACAAATGTATATATACAACCCACATAAATGTCCACAGACCTCTAAAACTAAGAATAGTAACATAAGGAAGGACAGGGCCCCGCCATACCCGTGAACAAATAAATATATACATTAAGTGTTAGTACCAAAATCTAGGCTCCAGCACAATAGAGCACCTCTGAACTGCTGAGTTGGACTTCTATACCGGTGGATCTCCAAAGTGTTTATTTGTACCTGCGGGCATGAAATTCATTCTCCCAGAAAGAGTGGGTCAGTACAATATGTGTACTGACTATGTAAAGCATAAAATACCACAAGGAGCGCACAATTGACATAGGGATGCAGGGAATAAGTATAACAATTAGTAATTCACTATACCTGGATCTTGTAAAATGACGTTATGTATCTCAGTGTCATATTCCATACCCGTCCTATTGTGGGACTCGATGTTATAAATGTATCCGTATGTCATCATATGCATATATTTACCGTAATCAGACCTTTATGGGACCTATTCAATAATCATGTCATCTTACCATCATATACATATATCATACCCGGCCCTTTATGGGACTCGGTTATACCCGATCCTTTATGGGACTCGGTCATACCCAACCCTTTATGGGACTCGGTCATACCCAGCCCTTTATGGGACTCGGTGAATACTTATATCATCTTATATCATACTCGGACCTTTATGGGACTCTTTCATACTTGGCCCTCTTGTGAGGGACTCAGTGGAAGATATATTAACCATATGCACGAGTAGAGCAGTGAGTAACCATATGCAAGCTAAATCATTATCTATGATACCATGAAATATCCAAGTGAATCGTGATATGAAGATCCAGGTAGTAATTGTCTTGAGTACCCTCTGAGGGTCATTAGGGATCATATTAAGTTTAGTTGCAGGCATCATAGACGTACATCAAGATAATGCTACATAGCTTACGTAATCAGAGACATTCAGCGCCCTAGAGCACTTAGGAATACGAGCTTGCGTATCCAGTTACTGCCCAACATATGGAAGGCTCGAGGGTAGTAGTTCAACTACTTTAGGACCGTCACTATTCAAAAGTAAGTACCATCAATAATTTACACCTGGAACCTATAAATGTAATTACCTCTAACTCATATCGTATACCTCTTCACTTACATTAAGCGATTTCAAGAGAAGGAAGGGATAGGTTTCACGCGTTCTACATTTCGTCATGTAGAAGACTTACAACATAATAACTCAACTATCGCAGGAGTTCTAACATCAAGAAGTGAATAAGATTTAAAAACCATACTCGGAGTTCTATGAATGGAATTATCCCCATAGTACATATACCAACCACTTATGACTACGACATGCCAAGATAAAAGAAGAGATAATCTTTACATACTCTCTACTTCCCTCATATAGTCATCATACACACATGTACCATGGAACGTATAGCCCAATCCTTAGATAGTAGCATATATCCTACTTGGACTATCAAGGGACTCGGTACCATAAACATTTCATCATAACATCATAACTGAAGTCAAAGACATATCAAGAGAGAAGAAGGGTAGCTTTGCCAAAAACATGTCAAGAGAAAGAAGGTAGCTTCACATACCTCTTATGGGTTATCCTTCACCACATTCACCTCGTCATCTTTTTAACCTATTTTACATAAAAGAAATAATAAGATTAATAACCTTCCACTGTCCAACTCCCAAATCCACAACCAAGTATCCATAGGAATTATTTCCTTATCCATTTCCCTCGACTAGTTTACTACTAGTTCCGAAGTTACCAAAAATTGGGCAACATCTCCCCTGTAACTTGCCCTATCCAACTGCTAATCTTAGAAGCCATATTAACAAAAACAACCAGAAGCTATATATAAAATCAAATCATTTCAACATTTGTCAATACAACTCCAAACAACTAGCTCAAAACTACGATACCAAAATAGAGTTTTTAACCTTTATTTTGTAAAACCTTTAACAATATGAAATGGAGGGTCATATGGATGCAACCAGAAGTACCCACACCCCTTTTAGAAAACTTTCCATACTTTCAACATGCCATCCAACCATCTACAACCGCAGCACCATAATCACAACACACTACTCGACTTTGATTTAACTATAACGACTTCAATTTAGTTTATTTCTAACGTCAAGCATCCTTATATAATTTTTCCACTTATAGACTTATTTAATACATGTAATATACTGAAGAAAAATATCATAAACTCCAATTTGAAAGGGAAAACCTTACCTTGCCCGAAACTCACCAAAACTCACCTCGGAAGCTCTTTTAGCGCGGCTAAAACTTCGTGGCTGTTTGTTAACCTTTTGTTGCTACTCCAAACCATAAATTTACATTAATAACACCTTAATACCATCATTTTATACCTTAAACACTTAATATATGGAACAAAATAGGAAAACATACCTTTTTCTCCCCTTGGCCGCCACTACTTTCTGTCTAGCTCTAGGATTTCTTCTCTTCCTTTTTCCTCTTGAATTTTCTAGAGAATTATGGAACTTATGGGATAAGGATGAAGCTAAAAGTCATAAAACACACACACACACACACATATATATATATATATATATATATATATATATATATAGGCTATTTTAGGGGTGACATGTGTCAACCCCTAAGTGGTGACACGTGTCAAGCTCTCATTGGGCCAACACTCCGCCTCCTCCGACCATGAGCTACCATGTGGCATGTGAGGGCCCACCCCTTGCTCCTGCTGCTTCCACATGACAGTTACAGCTGCTGCGATGTGGCACTCTCCCATATTGCAACATGTCACCTTATTTTCCCCTCGTGGGTTCATAATCTCTTCTTACTTTGCAAATCTATTTAATTCTTTCTACGTAAGATTGGAATGTACTCAAGTAGCTTAAGTATGTAAAACTTCAAAGTTTGTAGCGTAAGTAAGTAAGTCGAGTCGTACGACTCATTATTTGGTATCTAATTTCTTTCGAATTCTTACAACCTTATTTCCAATCTTCTCTATTATGAGGTATCTCATTCTTCCTTCCTTAGAATTATTTGATAGCGTTATAGATTATCCGGCTCACATGGTAACTTTTAAAAAGCTCAAAAAGCTTTAAGAAGCTCAAAGAAACTTAAGAACCCTTTTAGAAACCTAAGAACCTTTCAAGGCTTAAGAAGCTTACGAAGCGTTCCAAGGTACAAAAGTACGGGGTGTAACATCAACTCTCAGAACCCTAAATGAGGTTTTCATCACGAAGCCTTCTACGAACCTTCAAGGGTATTATTACCCATAGACCTTCCCGTATAAGTTTTCCCATTTACCTAGACTTGACCCTTCATTTCTACGAACCACTATAAGCTTCATATAAGTTTACATGAACCATAGAATTGGCCAATAAAGTGTCCTCCACCAGGTTTTAATTCAAGGTTATTTGGGTCTTTTCTTACTATTTTAGCTATGTAGTTGGACGTTTTTAAGAATTAATTCCTAGTCAATTAACTATCCATACCCTTTTCAAATCCCTCATTCCCTCAATTACTCTCAAAACAAAAATCCTCTCACTAGAATTGTCTCCCAAATGTATCTTCTTCATCATGTAAAAAGGGTTCAAAGGTCTTCAAGATCAAGTCTCCCAATTCCAAGGGCATTTAAGTCTTTCATTAATCAAGGTGTGTGGGAGTTCATCTATGCAGTCCTAAAGGTTTCTCAATTCTCTTTTCATGAATTTCTCCTAAATTTTAGTTTTGATCAATTTGCATTTTGTCCATTCAATTATAATGATAAATTCATGCATGATTTCAATTCAATTACATGTTTTCAATGAATTTTCTAAGGACCCATGCATTTTTCTATGAATTCCAAATATGAACTATGGACTTATGATCAGGAATTTTATGGATTCTCATGTATTATTTCAAAATTTATGAATTATAATTCAAGTATAAAATTATGAATTGTGAAAGGTTTTCTCAGATTATGTAACATGTCATGATTTGGATTCTTATAAAGGTAAGTAACCACAAGTTCAAGTTATGATTATAATTTTCAAGGAACTATTCTTATGACGTATTTTAATGATGTTGGGTTGGTTTATTTACCTTCCTAATGACTATGTATTATGCATTCCGTTGGGATTAACTTAGCACCAAGCGATTTTTGTGGTGGGGATCCACATGGTAACCCTAGTAGAAAATTTTAATTCCAAAACTACATGATATCATAGGTGTGTTTATTACTTAGCTAGTGAATCCGCATATAGCTCATGTTCATGTTAATACGGAGTCTACCTAGGAATGTAGCCTCTCTCTGCTGGGTGTGATAGTTACATCAGATTCAATGTTATAGCTCACATGGTCTTAAATTTCGTTTATAGTTAATATTCCTCATATGTATATGCTATATGTACAAGTTTAAATGATTTCTTAAGATGCATTGACCTTATAAATGTTTTCAAGTGCTTTCAAGTTTTATTCTTGTTTTCAAGATATTGGTCATAGATTAAATGTTAATATTGACTATGTCCGATTATCATTGTTCATATATATTTCTCACATACTTAGTATATTTCATGTACTAAAGCATATCTTTTGACTATATTGTATCATAATATAGGGTCTGATGATCATCACTAGCACCCTGCTCATGGCTAGATTTTGGAGTTAGATTTCCTATTATTTGTGAGTCCTCATGATTCGATCATCCTTAATTTAATATATAGTCTTAACTGGAAGGAAATGGGCTGCTTTTGTCAGCGTATCCACCATAACCCCAATAACTCATACTTCCGTAGAATGCGAGGTAAGCTTATACTACAATCCCCATTAATTTCTTTCCATATCCAAGTCGGGATTTTCATCTCCTGTAATAGGATGCCAGGCTTCTGATGCCCAATTTTGTTTAAGCTATCATATAATTTATCTTATCCCAACATGTAATACTCTAGGCATATTCTACCATGTGTTTACTCAAATTTTCTTTCTAATTCTCTTACCCCACATCATATTGCAATTACTAACTTCTTATTATTTTTATCAAGTAGTCACTTGATCTCATCCTTAGCATACTAATATTCGTAGGTTGCATAACTCTTATTTAACACTTTTGTACAAAGTGCATTCAATTTTATTCATAGCCTTTTCTTCTCTTGACTTATTCCGCTCCACATATTTCATTATACAGACATGCAGTTGCAGTCTATTTTGTCATATTTGTTTCGCTTCCTTTACTTACTCTTAAGTTATCTTATATTCTACCTTAGGAGAGACTTCTTATCCTTCTTCTTATGATACTTTATGTCGCTATATCAGTAACCAATAACTTTGTTGCCAACATCTTGACCTTTAGTTAGGTATAGCCTTGCTATCCTTTAAAAGACCTTTAAGTTACTCAGTGTTATTCTCTTGTCATATTCATCTCACTCATTCTATGATGTCATACCATTCGAGGTCTTTACCAATAATTTCTCAGCACTTTCTCAGATATCACCTTGGCTTCTAAATGTTTATTGCTGTCTTTTAGATTTCGTTAGCTCGTGCCAGTATGGGGTCTCACTTGAAGTTTAAGTATTGACATTAAAATTTTGTAATGTCGGTTGATTTCATCTCACGCCTGTATTACTCATATCCACTTCCCCCCTTTAGGGTGTATCCATGACATTGTCTATTTATTTTCAACTTTTTAGATGCATATGAGTCTTTACCCCACATATTTGTTATACTTCCCCATATTCATATATTTCTTTCTACCACCTATACTTTAGGTTACCCATGTACTAACCCTTAACACAATCGGGAGGTACTTAAAAATTCTCGATATACAGTATAAAATCTAGTCTAAAAATTGGTACTCGAGTAGTATTCTTAAGGTAGCAATTCATTCAAGCCACATTCCATTTATCCCAATCAGTAATTAGCTAGTGTTTATAATCATCTCAAATTCTCCATTCAGGAGCATTTACCCTCTAATGACCCGTGCCTCGAGCTTCATCATAACACTAGCTTTATCCCATCGGTATCAACTTCCAAAGCATACTATGAACTTAACGCTCATTCTTTCTTCTCTCTTTTTTCTATTTCTGGGAAAATTAGGGCAGAGTTTCCTCTGTATTTTTTACTATCTCTACACCTGCACACAGAAAACGCTAATAGTGGTTCACAGGGCCAACAAATATATTTAGGTCATATCACATCGCAGCCACATAGGGCGCCCAATATCAATAATAGTATAAAATGATGGACTTACCTCTATTCCTAACTCAAACTGCACATGTAACACTGCCCTGTCTAATTTTTCTTTCAATTTAAACTTTATATGTCAATCATATTTCCATACCTCATGTGATATATCTCCTTCGTACCTTTTCTTACTTACGTACTTTGTAACTTCCAATATCGTCAGTCACCTTCTTCTATCGATGTTGTCTTGCTGCTGAAACCATAGGTTAGTACGCGAATTTCATTCACTCTAACTCGGCTCTATTGCACGATTTTAGATATGAAAGAAAGGTAATACCCTAAATGTCATGTAGCCTCCTATTTATGGATGTGGTGCACAACAAACCGATAAACAAGACTCTACTAGACATAGTCTGTAGCCACTCCAAGGATGAACTGCTCTGATACCACTTCTGTCATGACCCAACCCCATAGGCCATGACTGGGGTCCAACCTGGACCCCTGTATACATATCTACCAGCAATAGTCAAGTTAAACTATGTGTGATGTGATACTATACATAAAAACCCCAATGGGTCAAAAAAATTTTGGTACATATAGCCCCTTTCATTCGTACCATATCATTAAAGGGCACGCAACACGACAAGGCTGATGTTACATAAAAACATTTACAACGCGACATACAGGCATAGCTAAAATAAACTTATAAACAACCCACATACACTCTACAGACCTCTAAGAGTTATGAACGGTAACATATGGTGGGACAGGTCCCCCACCGTACCCCTTTATAAACAAATGTCGACATCAAACGACTAGAACCAAAAGCTAGGCTCCAGAACAGTGGCGCCCTTCCAATATAGCTGAGTGGAAATCTTAAGCTAGAGGATCTCTGAAATGAATATCTGTACCTGCGGGCATGAAATGTAGCCCCCCACAAAAAGGGGGGTCAGTACGATATATTTATTGAGTATGTAAAGCATAACACATCATACTTGAGATAACAACTGAAACAGGGATGTAGGAAACAAATATAACATTTAACAACTCACTGTACCTGCATCTTAAGACATGTAGTCATATACATTCTCATCATATACGGTATGATCTTATCGTATATGTCATCATATTACCTCCGGTTCATTATGGGGCTTGGGGACATAAATGTATCACTATATTTTTATATGCATGCCTACATAAGGTATCTGACCCTTTATTGAGGGACTCGGTAAAGGGTGTAGGGTACATCTATAGCGTACCAACATCATATACCTACGTACTCGGCCCTCTAGTGAGGGACTCGGTATTCCTTTCTTATTTCTCCACACATATCATCACCCACGTACCATCATATTACAACACATACCATCATATTATAGCCGTCCTGGGACAAGGTGAATAATCGTATCGTCATAATATATACCACACCTCACATACGGAATTATCTCCTCGCATGTGGAATTATACACATCTGGACCGGGATGCGGTGAAAGAAGTAGTAAAGTTGCACCTGATATAATATCCGGCCCATCGTGAGATATGAAGAAAGAAGGGTTACAACATGCACTAGTAGAGTAGTGAGAAACCATATGCAATTAAGTCACCTTATGAAACTCAATAAAACAGTCAAGTGGACCGTCACCTAAAGACTAGGGAAGTAATTATCCGAACTTCCCTTTAGATGTCATTAAGAATTACATCAATTGGGGCCTCAAGAATCATAGACATGCATCAAAACAATACCACATAGCTTATGCAAGCAAAGGCACAACTTATGCAATTAGAAATATTTATCACTGTAGAGCCTTTAAGAAGAGGAGCTGGCATCTCTACTTACTATTCACTATATAGAAGGCTCGAGAATAGTAGTTTAACTACTTTTAGACTTTTAATGTTCAGAAGTGACTATAAGTCACGAGTTATACTCGGAGCTCATAATTGGAATTACCTCTAAACCCATATCATATATCATTTAACTTACAATTAAGCCATTCTAAAGGAAAGAAGAGATAGGCTTTACATGTACTACTTTTCATCACATAGAAGACTTAAAGGCAACAACTCAGCTATTGCAAGATTTCTAACATCAAGAAGTGGACAAGACTTATGAATCATGCTTAGGGTTTTATGAGTGGAATTATACTCACATTTCATATACATATTAATCGTAACTTACATCTAAGACATGCCAAAGAAAAGAAGGGATAACCTTACATACCTATTATGGGTTAATCGCATCCAGACTCACTTCGTTACTCCTTTAACCTATTTAACATGAAAGTAATACTAAAGTTAGTGACCTTCGAACTTCCAGCTTATAATTCTACCACCAATTACCCATAGGAACAAATTCCTTATTCGCCTTTCCTGACGAGTCTCGACTAGTCTATTAGTTAGTTAGAAGTTAACGGAATTCGGGCAGCATCTCCTCTATAACTTGCCCTATCCGAACTTCAATTTAACCTCCAAAAATTAGAAACCAATCACAACAATCAGCAGCATATATACAAGTAAACCTCTTCAACATTATACAACACAAACTCCAAACAACTCTCTTAAAACTACGATACCAAAATAGGGTTTTTCATCTCTATTTCGTAAAACCTTTAACAACACGAACTGGGGCATCATTTGGCTTCTACCAGAAGAATATACAGTCATTTTTAGTCATGATCTACTCCTGCAACACTACAAAATAACACCCAACACAACACCATAATAACAACGACTCCAACCAAACTTTAACCCGTTAAGATCGCATCAAATCAGCCCCTACATAACCTACAATGTTCTTTAGTCGTAGAATGTATATTTTTATGTTTCCAACCTGTATTTATACATTCATAACATGTCCAAACCCTTACCAGAACGTGGGAGAAGACAACTAAGGCATACCTTGCTAAAACTCGCTAAAACATGCCTCGGAAGTTCTCTTAACATACTGAAAATTGATGGGTTGTTCGCGTCCCTTCTCTGCTGCCACAAATAGCAATTTTATGCTATTAAATGCCGTTATGTAGCCGTGGGATACCTTAAATAATTAATTCATGGAACAAAAGTCTGACAACTTACCTTGGCAGCTATGGACGTAGCTTCCTCTCCTCCTCTCCAACGTTTTATCTCAATTCTTTTAAGTCTAAGATACTAAAAAGTGATGTTGATCCAGCAATACACATGTATATATATGTTTCCTTAGGAGGAGACACGTGGAATACCCTAGTGTTCCACCTCATCCATGCGCCCACTAACATGCTGCCACATGGCAGTGTGGGGGTCCACCCCAAGCAGGTGAGTCACCTACTTAGCCCAAGTAGGTGTGTCACCGACTTATCACCTGCTTGCTTCCTTTTCGTAAGTTTGTAACCTCATCTTACTTTAATAGCCTATGTATTCTTTTCTACTTAAGCTCGATGTGTACTCAAGTAACTTAATTACATAGTACATCCAACTTGGTAGCTTGCGCAAGTAGATCATATCCTACTACTCATTACTTGGCCTCCAACTCCTTTTGGATTCTTATAACTCTATTTCCAATATTCCTTATTATGGGGTATCTCATTTTCCTTTCCTTAGGGTTATTTGATAGCGTAGTAGGTAATCTAGGTCACGTGGCAACTATTAAGAAGCTTAAGAAAGCATTCCAAAGTACAAAGGTACGGGGCATAACTGTATTGTTGGACATAATAAGTGATGTTATGTTAACTTTGACTCATATTAAATTTCAAATCCCTTAGTCCCAATATCCCCTATATTTTCTCCTGATTTGTTTATCATTACCGATGAAATGCTCAATGAATGCTAAGAGGCTTGGGTAAGGTACCACTGGGTGCTTCATTATCCGTGTCACGTCTAGGCTCTAAACTTGGGTTGGGACATCCTAGCACATTAATAAGTCAAGGGACTAACCTGGGATGTAATCACTCCTCGCATATGGCCTTAGGCCCAACAATAGATAACAAGTAAGATGGCATCATAAGCCTACCGCTAAACAAAAGCTAAGCAATCGACACGTGGCTCATAATTAGATAGGAGGAGAATTACATCTAGGATTGATGTCTTACCCCAAAATTGGCACCTCAGCTCCCAACAAGCATAGCTGTGCCAAACCTACAAATATGATGAGCCGTAGAGGTCCCACACACTAGCATAAAGAGTATGATATTAATAATAAGTTATACTGGAAGCTATGCCTAGATAAGAGGACAATAAATATCTGATAAAGAACCTAAGGCTCAAACCAAGCCTACTTCCATAAATATCAATCCTAAATAGGATAATAATACAAAGTCAACACCACAACTAATGCGCACAATGTATTCCAAGGATTTCATGGGACTATTCTAGCCTAAAGCTCACCCGAAAATAAGAAAACAGATTCGGATGAGGAGAACACTAATCTCAGAAAATACTCACCTAAGTCACATATAAAATATACTACATGATATCTAATAGAGTCCAGTCAAAAGAGGGAGATCGTAGCCTACCTCGAAGCTGAACATGCACTCTTCGAATCCCCCAATTTGAAGTTCCTGACCTACACAACACCTCCAACTACCTCCATGCTATCAAAACAGTAATCACCTTATTAATACAAATATTTTGACACAAAATTTATATTTTTTAGAGACAGACCCAAAATTGGGTCTAAAATGGGATTCTGAAACCCGCACCAGAAATGCCGAATTCAACTTTGTGAAAAGGTGTATTTGAGCTTTAAAAACTTATGGTGATGCTTGTAATAAAATTTGATGCTCAAAAATTTCAGAAATTAACTCCTGCAAGTCTCACCATTAAATAATAATTAAAGAAGAAGAGCAGTCCCGTAGAGATGGAATTTACCTCAAATGATTCTTCAAAAGATGAAACTAATCACACCACAACATTCCTTGTGGAAAAACCCACAACTTAGACCCAAAAATTATTGAAAACAAAGTCAAAATGATCAAAAAATCAAACTCCAAATTTCATATGATCCTTAACTCAAAAATGTTAAGAACAACAGCTAAATTCAATATTTTACCTCATACGAAGACTCCCCTAAATATTCTGATTGCACCAACAGATTTCTAGCGGATATCTCTTGAACTTAGACTCTTAGATCACCTAATTTGGTCGAGAATTGAAGGAAAAATGCATGGCTAAGTTTGTCCTTAGTGATTTGACCTTCATGAATGTGGCTTTAGTGGCCCGTAAATGTAGAGGTGAGGAAAGTTGACCTTCGCGAATGCATCCAGATGCCTACAAATGCGGCGACAAAGGAGACATACCTCTATGAATGCAGCCCAGACCTCGTGAATGTGGAGAATAGAAACCTAGTCCACCGCGAACATGGCCAAGGGCCCACGATCACGGAGAACAACTTTGCTAGCACTATGTATTAGCTGAAATGTTGATTCTCACCAATTTCAAATATTCCAATGGGGTGCTCAAAATTCATTCGCAATCCCATGCATGTAAGTGAGATATTATACCGCACCAAATTTGATGTTTTGAACTCAATGGCTTATTCAAAATTTCCATATAAAGTCATTACGACTAAAAAGTGGGTCCCATACCCAAATGTCATTCTGAGCCTAATTCCACAATGGGCTTTGGGATTAGACCGAAGGATCGTTCTAAACCAAACTTGATATTTTGGAGCTAACCACACTAATGGAATTTCAATCTTAGCTTGTTTTACAAAAATGTTGACCAAAGTCAACACTAGGCCAAATTTTGAAGGCAAAAGTGCTAAATGGTCACAACCTCAATCTGATTGCCTCGATACTCATGTCGACCATGCTACTAGCCTAATTTGGTCATTCCAAAGCTTATGGAACCCTCAAAATTTTGTTCTGAGGTCGTTTACCTAAAGTTATGATCAAAGTCGACTTTTCAAGTTATAGAATCTCCAAAATAGAGAAACAAGTGTAAAACCCAAACAAACGACCAGGCGTCCAAACTGTCAGTGTTAGAAAGTAATAAATGACTTGGGGTCACTTTAGGAAAGCTTTAAACACTGAAAACTTGGAAGATAAAAGAAATGACCCAGAGGGTCATTACACTAAGTCACAATAGGACTAGCGATGGGGAAAGGTTCTAACATAACATTGGGACTGACATTGAATTTCAAAGCAACATAAAGAGTCGTAAAGGAAAGGTTTACTCTAGGTTTAACAAGGAATAAACATCAAAATGAAAGACTCATAACATACCAGTGACCATATCAGGGTAATCCTCTTGATCCTATCGAGTCTAAAGAGCATAAAACCAGTCTTGTTTTTGTCTTCCATAAGAACTAGATGAAGCACTAATCTCAGTCGGGCGACCTAAATAAGCACTAGGATAGGTTTGTGATAAACATCTCTACCCTTTCTAGAAAGAAAAAGGCAACCCCTCATCATCCAAAGAATTTATCTGTACCTCTTTGACGCAACCCCCGGATGACTCTTACCATACTTTTGGCAAGTGGGGAGAGCCTGACTACTAGAAACACCTCCTTGAGGCTTATGGTTTGACACCCTATCCTTGTTGAACTTTTAAGTCAAAGAACTAGATGAAGTTGGAGGATAGAAAGCCTCTGTCGGAATAGAGAAAAACTACTACCATGGGATTTCTTTGAGAGTAGTCACCACTATTGGTTCGAGCTCTCTTAGTCTCCCTAGTTTTTTCCTTTAGCTTTTCTTCCTCAATTTGTTGAGCATGAGTGATCAATCTAGAGATATCCATCTATTTGATCAATATAGAGATTCTACATTCTTTCACAACCATCTCTGAGACACCAAAAATGAACTTACTTATACGAGCCCCATAATCAACCATGATAGTCGGAGCATACTTAGAAATTTAAGTGAATCTCAAAGAATATTCTCTCATAGTAATGTTGTTTTGAGTCAAGTTAATTGTAACATCCCCTAAAAACATTGTATATGATGTTTCAATTCTCGCCAAAAAAATGATACAGCCTCTATATTTTTGGCATAACTTTTCATAGGATGGTCTAAATTAGGTGATTCAAATTTCTAAGTAACTACAATATCATTACCTACAACTTTTGGGAATATCATATTTTATGTTGCGGAGGTTAAGTAGGTCAAATAAATTAATTGTTGTAAGACAGGATGTTGTGACGGAATGAAGCGTTTATAAAATACAAACCATATCTCACTGTAGGTTGCTCTAAATTGGTTGATTCTTGAACGAATTCAAACTATACTTCTATATCTGTAATTCTTATGTAGACACAAAACCCTAATAAGGAATTGATCTTATTCAAACACAGCTCCGAAAAAGAGTATTATGATAAAGAGAACTCATCTCACCTACCATGGAAAGATCTAGAATCCTTTGACATCAGCCATGACATCAAAATCCTCAATTAAATTTTCAAGATCATCTTTTGTAATTATTTTTATTTATTATTAGGTCTCTCTTCTATACCTATAAATACCCACTTTATTTCCTCATTTTATTCATCAAGCTTTCTTAAGCAACTGTTCTCTCTATACACTTTTTTACTCATTCTCAAATATAGTTTTAGTTCTTAGTAGTGAAGAAATACTATTCCGGTGATTCATATACTCTGGGTAGTACACAAAATGTTCCGGCGAGGAGAAAATCTAGGACTCGAGAGTGTTCATTAAATCCTTTGGTTCCGTCTAAAGCTTCGGATTCCAGGTATGTAAGGCTTCAATGAGAGTATTTCTTCCACTCTCATGCCTAAAGTATTTTAATTATATGATAAATTATATTTATTTTCGTTAAGCTTTACTCTAAGTTATGTGGGTGTTTATCTATGGGTTCTTCCACCCATGTAGTCGAAAAATTCTTTCAATTAAATCTCTTGATTTTAAGTAATATTTTCTTATGGAAAATTCTTATTTATTCTTAATAGCATGAATTATGGTTAAACTAATGATTATTGATCTATTTTGATGCAACATGATATCATATGTATGAATTGATAGATTGGAAGTAATTTATCTATTTATCTCTTTAAAGGTTCTTGAAATTCATAGTGGGTTGGTTAAAACATGATTTTTAATTAATAAATTTCAATGTATTTATGTATATTTACTTAAATACATGTTTGCAAGTTGAAGTGATTTGAACCCACCCATTTTTACTATATTTTTAATAAAGTTTGACTTAAAACCTTTGACTCCAAATGAATATTTATGAAAGAAATGTCTATAATCAAAAGGGAGTCTTATTAAAAGAAAAAGAATGATGAAATGATATCAATAATGTATTCTTTATGCAATAAGAATAATTCTTGCATATTTGAATTACCAAATGTTTTAATGAGCTATTCTACCGAATATGAGGTTTTGAATTCTCAAGCTATATGCTATGACTATTTTGAAGTATTAAACTATTCCATGGTATTGACTTAGCACCGAATGGGTCATTGAGGTGGAATTCGATAAGGGAATCCTAGTAACAACCCCTTGTCACAGTAACTATGTGCCAACATAGGATCCCTTGTAGGCTTAGGCTAATGGAGCCATGAAAGCCCTTAAATTTAAGGTTAAATAAATTAATGAAGTTGGCGGAGTTCGACCGGGCAAGTAGTCTCCCCGGCCAACATAAGGGGTTATGTTGGATTCTATGTAATAGTTCGCATGGTCTTGAATGTCGATTATGTCATTTTCCCACAAAATGAATGTTTAAAAGGATATCTATATGATTTATTATGCATGTAGTACATTATGTTCCATATTACATAAATGTTTTAATATTTCCTCAATATTCATGCATCCTTACATACATAGTACATTCAAAGTACTAACGCATATTCTTTTGCCTACATGATATCACCATGTATGAACCAGTGCTCCTCCTCGTTCTCCTCCATGTGGCTAGTTGAGATTCCATTGAAGACTAATTTTGGTGATTCTCATGTTCCGGGAAAAATACTTCTTTATCTTTCTAACTTATGATATGTTGAGATATTTTACTATGACATTTCTTCTATTATGATTGAGGGTGAGCTAGGGACTTTTCTTAGCCCCGTTAAATCTAAAAGTTAGAGGTATTGTTGGACATATGCTAAGAGGCTTGTTTGAGGTACTTTTGGGTTCCTCATTCACCGTGTCACGTCTAGGCCATACGCTTGGGTCATGACATTAATGAACCCTTTCACCTTTACCTATATCATCTCAAGAGAGAAGAATTGGTCTAGAAAAGCTCTTTTAAACGTATCCCAATCTAATGTACCTACATAAATAGGACTTTATTCCTTCCAATGCTTAAACAAAATTTAAGCAATACCATTCCATTGATAAGAAACCAAGTCCATACTTTCCACCGTTGTGACATCCATAATGTCGATAATCTTTTGGATCCCTTCAACAAACTCTTGTGCATACTCAGCCACATTTAAACCATGAAATTCTAGAAGATTCACCCTTGTGAAGTCTCAAACCCTTGTCACTTTCCTATCCACATTTGTGTTCATAGGAGCTACAACCACACAGGTTGCTTGAGCAATCATGGATTGGTCAAGTACATAGAAAGTATCCCTATACTCGGCATGAGTGACCTACTCGGCCAAAGAATAAGCCGGAGTCGGAGGTGCTTGTTTCTCTTCATCTTTATTCCTTCTCACATGAGCTCTTCTTGAAGGCATGATATTGAAATGCATAGAACATGAGTTAGAAGGAAATATTTTAAAGCATAAGAATTTGAAAGAAGTGAAGTATTTGTTAAACAACTTGTAGCCTCCTATTCATGAATGTGGTGTTCTTCACACCCATTAAAAGGACTCTACTTAACGCTGCTTTTAGACACCATAAAATACTTAAACTTTCTGCTCTGAATACCAATTTTGTCATAATCCAAGACTACCCCCTAGACATGACATGGTGAATTTCAATCCTAAGAGACTCTAAATGAACAACATGGCATAGCATGATACTAATATAGTATATAAAACTAGAATAAATCGAAAAGTGAAAGAAAAACCATGAACAGTCTAATAAGAGTCCCATATAAAAAAGATATCTGAAGACACATATGCGGAATCTAACTCTTTTATATGTAAGCCTCTACTACCATAGGTGAGTTGTTAGGACATGTCCCTAGCTAACTCTAAAATCTAAATCTAAAATAGAAGTACTAAAATGGAAAGATAATAACATCCTCAAAACATATGGACTCACCAATAATAGTGTAAGCTGACAAGATCCAATACTAACCGCAATCCAAAGGATGTGCTACAGAACCTACATTATGAGATAATATAGGGAAAAGTATGTTGTCAGGACCCAACCCCATAGAGTGTGACTGGGGTCCGACCTGGACCCCCGTATACTTAATTATCTGATGTGGCAATCAATATACAAACTATACATAAGAACCCCAGTAGGCCATAGCATTTTCATATATCTGTAGCCTCTTTTATTTGTATCTTGTCATGAAAGGGCATGCAAACTGATAAGGCTGCCATAATATCTTGATATTTATAATACATCACGTAGACATAACTGAACAGAACTTACACGTATAACCCACATACATGTGTATAGACCTCTAAGAATATTAACAGTAACATATGGCGGGATAGGGCCCCCGCTATACCCCTGAATAAACAAACATATACATCGCAGGACCAGTACCCAAAAGCTAGGCTCTGAAACAGTAGAGAACTTCCAATATAGCTGAGCGGAAATCCTAAGCTGGCAGATCTCCAAAATGAACATCTATACCTGCTGGCATGAAAGACAGCCTTCCAAAGAAAAAAGGGGTCAGTACGATATATGGACGGAGTATATAAAGCATAAAATATCATAACTGAGAGAACAACAGAAATAGGGATGTGGGAACAAGTATAACATTAAGCCATCTACCATACCTGCATTTTATAAAATAAACGCATACATGCTATCATCACGTACTGTATCCAGCCCATTCGGGGACTCGATGTAACAAATGCATCATTTTATCATCGTAAGAACATATATACCATTAGCGCTGTGGAACGTACAGCCCGATCCATTTATACACAAAGTACACACCGAGGAATGATGGCCCAATCCGTATATCATATAATAATACTAGGAACGATGGCCTGATCCATATATTGTAGATTAATGCCGAGGTACGACGGCCCAATCTATATATCATATAACAATTCTGAGGTACGATGTCCAAATCCGTAAATAGCATAACATGTCGTGGAACGTACGACCCGATCCTTACATAGCAAGATATGCCGAGGTATGTTCGACCCGATCCATATATAGCAATATATGTCGAGGTACGTTCGGCCCGATACATATATATCATAATGCATATACGTGCACTTAAAACTCTATAACTTATCAAACATCCCTTAGTTATCACCATAAAACATGTCCAAGTGCCCCTAGGTATAGGAGCTTACACATCCCAATACTATTCAACCTATGGTAGGCACAAGGGTCGTATTTTAACTACTTCAAGGCCCTTATCATTTAGAAATGGGTACAAGTCATGAGTTACATCCAGAATCTATAAATGGAGCTATCTCCAAATCCCTGTTCTATAGTACCTATAGGCTAGTCTTTCTAGAAGTAGGAAAAGACAAGGTTTACATGTACCACTTTCTATCACATGGAAGATTTGAAAAGTAATGACTCCACTTGTTACAGGAGTTCTAATCAGTAGGAAGTGAACAAGAGACTTAACTCACACTCAGATTTTTAAGAGTGGCATAAATTCAAACTTCATATGCATAATACTTACATATAAGTCATGCCAAAAGAGAAGGAAGGGTAGCTTTACATACTCATCCCTTTCTAACATATGGAAGGCTTGAGAAGACCTAGTTTGATTACTGTAAGAGTGCTTTTATCAAGGAGTACATAAGAAATGTGAATTACACTTGGAATTTACAAGTAGCTTCACCCTCAAGTTCATATCATTCACTATTTAGGTTGAAGACATGCCAAAAGATGGAAACGTTAGTTTTACATACACAACTTTTCAGCACATAAAAGACTTGAGGGATGGGAGCTTAACTACTTTAAGAGTCTTAACATTCAGAAGTGAGCACGAATTATGAATCATGAATCAAGTTCAGAGCTTATGAATAGAATTACCCCAGGCTTCATACACATACCATTTGTCACTTAAAACTAAGACATGCGTAAAAGAAAAGAGAGACACACTTTACATACCTCTTACGTGTTACTCTTTATACCGTTCGCCTCATCGTTCCTTGAACCTAGGTAACATGAAAGTAATGAAAGTATCAACAACCCTTAGATTCCCATCATCTTAGGTTACATATGAGTATTCAAAGAACTTAACCCCTCGCTCGCCTTCTCGACTAGTTCCTTAACTAGTTCAGGAGTTAATGTATATCGGGCAGCACCTCCCCTATAATATGCCCTATCCGAATTTCCAATTACACTCCTAATAACTACAGCCAACCAAAAACAACAACCTGAAACACACCACCACAAAACTAGCAGCTTCAGCATCACAACACCACGCACTATTCAACTTTAATTTAGCTACGACGGCTTCAATTTAAATTATTTCTAACGTCGATCATTTCTACAAAGTTTGCACACTTATATCAGCATAAAATATGTATAATACATCCTATAAAAACACCGTAAACATCAAATTAAAAGGAAAGACCTTACCTTTCCCGAAATTGGCCAAAACTAGCCAAAATTCGCCTTGGAAGTTTCTTAACATGCTGAAACTTTAGGGGACTGTTTGTATCTTTTTGGTGCTTCTCCAAACCATAAATTTACGTTACTAGCACCTTCATAGCATGTACAAACCCTTACAAAAACTATGTAGAAGAGAATCAATCCATACCTTAACAAACGGCTTTTCAAACTTCCTGAAAATTAACTTCGAAACTCCTCAACGCGACTGAATTTAAGTGGCTGTTTGCGTTGCTTCTTGCTGCCCCAAATCAGAAATTTCCATTATTAAACACCGTTATATCACTGTAGAATACCTTAAATAATTAATTCACAGAATGAAATCGGGGCCTACCTTTTCTTTTGGCCAAGGCCGCCACTACTCTCTCCTTAGCCCTAGGGTTTCTCTTTTAATTTTTCAAAGTGCAAAGCTGAAGAATGAGACATTTGTCAACATAATATACATATATATCCCTTTTTGGAAAGTACCATGTGGCAACCCCCTAGGGCATCACGTTAATTATGCGGCCAATCTAAAGCTGCCATGTGGCAGCGTGGGGTCCACCCCAAGTAGGTGAGTCACCTACTTGGTCCAAATAGGTGCATCACCTACTTGCTTCAAGTAGGTGCATCACCTACTTGTTTCAAGTAGGCGCGTTGTCTCCTTATTTCCCTTCCGTGGATTTGTAATCTCGTCTAACTTTAAGAGCCTATGAAATCCCTTTTACGTGGGCTCAACATGTACTCCAGTAGCTTAAGTATGTAAGACGTCCAATTTGGTAGCTTACGCAAGCAAGTCGAGTCCTACGACCCATTACTTGGCCTCCAACTCCTTTCGGATTCTTATAGCCCTATTTTCCAATCTTCCTTATTATGAAGTATCTCCTTCTCCTTTCCTTAAAGTTATTTGATAGCGTTGTAACTAATAGGGGTCACATGGCAACTATTAAGAACTTTAAGAAAGCTTTTTGAAGTTCAGAAGTACGGGGTATAACATCCTTCCCCCCTTTAAAACATTCATCCTCGAATGTTAATCAATCTCATAAGGACTTACAAGGGCTTTCAGAATTTTTCGATTACAGTTGTCATCCATAAGTTTCTTAATCAACAATATGATCATCGTAGGAGTTGGATCACTTATAGATGTAGGGAATAGTTACCAATATTTCTCTTTCTATCTTTTGTTTGACTTCCCAGGTCATCTCTTCTTTATTTTTAGGAAAATTTGGGCAGAGTTTTCTTTGTATTTCTCCCTATTTCAACACCTGCATGCAGAAAATGCCAAGAATGCCTCATAGGGCACGCATATATATAGTCATATCATCTCATATCGCAGTCACACAGGGCGCTCAATATCAATAGTATGAAAATCGACTTACCTCGTATGTCCACTCGAACTGCACTTGTTGTACTTTCCTATCTATTTTTCCTTTCCATTTTAACTTTACATGTCAATCGTACTTCAATACCTTACCTGCCATATATCTTTCATGCCTTTGCTTACCTGCCTATTTTGTAACTTCCAATATCGTCAATTACTTCTTCTATCGATGTTGTCCTTCTGCTAAAAGCACAAGTTAGCCATGCTATTTGATGTTTCTTGTCTACGCTAATTTTGTTGTATATATAGCATTTATGAGGATTCATCCCCAGTTTTATTTACATTTTTCCTTTATTTTATGTAAAGGGAGAGTCTCCCTTATTTATGCTTTCCTAGCTTCTTTATATTGAGAGGAGTCATTTTCTTTAGGTGCATAGTTTCTAGGTTTTCTTCTCATGTGCTTGTATTGGGAATGAGTTGGCTGCCCTTAGTAGGATGGTCGGATTATGAACCACCATAGGATTGGACGTTAGGTTTATGTCCCCCTCCGTGTATTTTTCTATTTTTATGTATAATACAGCTTGGGGGTGAGTGGCTCAACCCCTAGCCGCGCACGAGAGGTGGGAGCCTCGTGTAGGGTCTGTTCCCTTACAAAAAAAAAGAAAAAAAAAAGAAAGGTAACATTCTAAATGTCCTGTAGCCTTCTGTTTATACATGTACTGCACAATACACCAATAAACAAGACTTTACTAGATATGGTCTATAGACACTCCAAGGACGAACTGCTCTGCTACCACTTTTGTCACGACCCAACCTTGTAGGCCACGACTAGGGTCCGACCTAGACCCCATATACTTAATTATCTGATGTGACAATAAATACATGAACTATACATAAGAACCCGTGTAGGTCATAGCATTTTCATATACCTGTAGCCTTTTTTATTTGTATCTTGTCATGAAAGGGCGTGCAAGCCGACAAGGCTGCCATAATATCTTCATATTTATAATACATCACATAGACATAACTGAACAGAACTTACACGTATAACCCACACACCTATCTATAAACCTCTAAGAATATTAATAGTAACATATGGCGGGTCAGGGACTCCGCTGTACCCCTTATTAAATAAGCATATACATCACAGGACCAGTACCCAAATGCTAGGCTCCGAAATAGTGGAGCACTTCCAAAATAGCTGAGGGAAATCCTAAGCTGACGGATCTCTGAAATGAACATGTGTACCTACGGGCATGAAATGCAGCCCCCCGAAGAAAAGGGGGGTCAGTACCATGTATGTACTTTGTATATAAAGCATAAAATATCATTACTGAGACAAAAGCAGAAAGAGGGATGTGGAGGCAAGTATAACATTTAGCCATCTACCGTACTTGCATTTTATAAAATAAAGACATACATACTATCATCACGTACTGTATCTAGCCTGTTCGGGGACTTGATGTAACATATGCATCATTTTATCATCATAAGAACATATATACCATTAACGTTGTGGAACGTATAGCCCGATCCATGCGTATACAAAGTAAAAGCCGAGGAACGACGGCCCAATCCGTATATCGTATAATAATGTCGAGGAACGATGGATCGATTCATATATCATAGACCAATGCCGAGGTACGATGGACCGATCCATATATCATGTAATAATGCTGAGGTACTACGGCCCGATCCGTAAATAACATAACATGTCATGGAGCGTATGGCCCGATCCTTACATAACAAGATATGTTGAAGTACGTTCGGCCCGATCCATATATAGCAAAATATTCCAAGGTACATTAGGCCCGATACATATATATCATAATGCATATGCATGCAACTAAAACTTTGTAACATATCAAATATCCCTTAGATATCACCATAAAGCATGTCCAAGATCCCCTAGGTATAGGAGCTTACACATCCCAATACTATTTAACCTATGGTAGGCTCAAGGGTCATAGTTTAACTACTTCACGGCCCTTATCTTTTAGAAGTGGGTACAAGTCATGAGTTACATCCATAATCTATAAATGGAGGTATCTCCAAACCATGTTCTATAGTACCTATAGTCCAGTCTTTCTAGAAGTAGGAAAAGACAAGCTTTATATGTACCACTTTCCATCACATGGAACACTTGAAAATTAATGACTCAACTTGTTATAGTAGTTCTAATAAGTAGAAAGTGAACAAGAACCTTAACTCACTCCCAGAGTTTTAAGAGTGGAATAACTTCGAACTTCATATACATAATACTTACATATAAGCCATTCCAAAAGAGAAGAAAGGGTAGCTTCACATACTCATCCCTTTCTAACATATGGAAGGCTTGAGAAGCCCTAGTTCGATTACTGTAAGAGTTCTTTCATCAAGGAGTCATAAGAACTGTGAATTACGCTTGGCATTTATGAGTAGCTTTACCCTCAAGTTCATATCATTCATAATTTAACTTGAAGACATGCTAGAAGAAGGAAACGTTAGCTTTACATACACTACTTTTCAGCACATAAAAGACTTGAGGGATGGAAGCTTAACTACTTTAAGAGTCTTAATATTCAAAAGTGAGCACGAATTATGAATCATGAATCATGTTCATAGATCAGGAATAGAATTACGCCAGGCTTCATACACATATCATTTGTCACTTAAAACTAAGACATGCCCAGAAGAAAAGAGTGACAAGCTTTACATACCTCTTACGGGTTATTCTTTATCCCGTTCGCCTCGTCATTCGTTGAAACTAGGTAACATGAAAGTAATGCAAGTATCAACAACCCTTATCTTTCCAGCATCTTAGGTTACCTATGAGTATTCATAGAACTCAACCCCATGCTCGCCTTCTCGACTAGTTCCTTAACTAGTTAAGGAGCTGGAAATCGGGCAGCATCTCCCCTATAATATGCCCTATTTGAATTTCCAATTCCACTCCTAATAACTACAGACAACCAACAACAACAACCTGAAGTACATGTATAATCAAAATATGACAACATTATGCAATACAACCTCCAAGCAACTCGCTTAAAACTACGATACAAAAATAGGGTTTTTAACCTTTATTTCATGAAATCTGTAATTGTACAAAATAGAGGGTCGTGTGGCTGTAAGAAGAATCTCCCACGCCATAAATAAACAATGTTCCATACCTGCAACACACCACCAAACAACCATCAGCTTCAGCATCACAACACCACACACTATTCGACTTTAGTTTAGCTACGACGACTTCAATTTAAATTTTTTCTAATGTCGAGCATATCTACGAAGTTCGTACACTTCCAGCAGCTTAAAAGATGTATAATTCACCCTATAAAAACACCATAAAATTAAAATTAAAAGGAAAGACCTTACCTTTCCCGAAATTGTCCAAAACTCGGCAAACTTTTCCTCGGAAGTTTCTTAACATGCTGAAACTTTAGCGGACTGTTTGGATCTTTTTGGTGTTTCTCCAAACCATAAATTTACGTTAATAACACCTTCATAGCATGTACAAAACCTTACCAAAATTAGGGAGAAGATAATCAAGCCATACCTTAACAAACGGCTTTCCAAACTTGCTGAAAATTAACTTCGGAACTCCTCGACGCGACTGAAATTAAAGGGCTGTTTGCGTTGCTTCTTGCTGCCCCAAATCAGAAATTTCCATTATTAAACCCCATTATATCACCGTAAAATACCTTAAATAATTAATTCACGGAATGAAATCGGGGCCTACCATTTCTTTTGGCCAAGGCCGCCACTACTCTATCCTTAGCCCTAGGGTTTCTCTTTTAATTTTTCAAAGTGCAAAGCTGAATAATGAGACTTTTGTCAACATAATATACATATATATCCCTTTTTGGAAAATACCACGTGGCAGCCCCCTAGGGCGCCACCTCAATCATGCGACCAATCCAAAGCACCCATGTGGCAGCTTGGGACCCCAAGTAGGTGCATCACCTACTTGGTCCAAGTAGGTGCATCACCTACTTGCTTCAAGTAGGTGCATCACCTACTTATTTTAAGTAGGCGCATCATCTCCTTATTTCCCTTCCGTGGGTTCGTAATCTCGTCTTACTTTAAGAGCCTATGAAATTCTTGCTACATGGGTTCAATAGTACTCCAGTAGCTTAAGTATGTAAGACGTCCAATTTGGTATCTTACGCAAGCAAGTCGAGTCCTACGACCCATTACATGGCCTCTAACTCCTTCCGGATTATTATAGCTCCATTTTCCAATCTTTCTTATTATGAAGTATCTCCTTCTCCTTTACTTAGAGTTATTTGATAGTGTTGTAAATAATCGGGGTCACATGGAAACTCTTAAGAATTTTAAGAAGGATTTCTTAAGTTCAGAAATACGGGATATAACATATGCGGTCCGTACTATGGAATTTACTGATTATGGAGACCATGCACAAACATAACTTAATGACATAAGGAGTATGAAAACGTGCTAATACAATGATCAAGTAAACATGACATACTCTGATAACCTTTATTCATAAAGCATAATACAATGTCAATGCAATATTCTTGAAAATATACATAATTATATCATGTCTTTTGTGGGAGATACTGTTAACTGACATAAATCATGTGAGCTATAACATGGAGTTCTGTGTACTACTCTCACACAGTAAAGAGAGTACCCTGCTTTCCAAGGTAAAGATCATTATCATAAGCCTAGGTTGATCCGCTAGTTAGAGTCAAACCTCAATTAACATGTGACTAATTAAGCAATCAAAACTCAACTAACAGGTGACCTTTTCTAGTCCTATGGTGGCATATAGTTATGGGATAAGGGGACTACTTCTAAAGAGCTCTGCCTCTGCTAACGGGTGAGCCTTCATCTAAAAATCAACTTGGTGATAAGTAAACTCTCAATGGAAAACCTGCATAATCAAATCATATTCATAATATTTGAAGTGAAAAGAATCTAGTAATACCAAATCATTCATAACTTCATATCATAAGAATAGCTCTTTAAAAATATCATGATTTCATGACATAATCAATTCATAAGAGACACTTAATCGAAAGTATCTAAATCATGATAAATCTTTCAAAATGAGAATACTTTAGTTAAAAATATTCAATTTCATAAAACATACTTGATACTTTATCTAAAAGCATCCTTGATTCATAAACTCTTTAAATCATCATGCATGCATATCAACATAACTTAGTTATTAATCACAAAATCACTTCTATAGTATGGGTCCATGTAAAAAGCATTGGAAATGTGTAATTATTATCAAATTATGCATAATAAGATCAATCATGATGAAAAATCTTTAAATCAATTAAATATATAACAAAGAAATGAAACCCTAGAATTTGGGTATAAATCATAAAGGAAATTTGAGGTTTATTTAGAACTCAGTGGGTGGAAAGGAACCCATTGATGAATTTTTCACATAACTTGATGTAATCCTAGCTTGAAAACTAAAAGGAGACTTGAAACTTGAAGAATCCTAGATTCACCTTCAAAGAAAGCTTGGAGCAGAATACTAGGGGCTTTGAGAGAATGAGAGTGAATGAGGAGGATTTAAGTCTTAAAATCAGTTATAGGTCTTCACAATAGGAAAGAAATGACGAAGTACAGAAACTAAATGAGTGAGAAAAGACCTAATTAACCCTGAGAAAATAATTGTCGGGCAACTTTTGTGACACCATTTATAGCCCGTACATCATTCTACGGACTGTAATGTTTGTGCGTAGAAAGTTGGGTACATTTCCTGAGCTTCAGATATTGAACCACAAAACTCGCTAAGATACATAAATTACTCTACAAATTTTATTGTTGATGAGTAGAATCTCAGATTAATGAAATCATTAAGTCTCTAAAGAACAAACCATGAACACGGACTGAGACTCATAAAACCAAGCACAACCAATACAATCTATCATTAGAGTCAAAGTAATGAAATATATTTTCCCTAAAGTTTAATGTACGAGGCTAATTTATGTATTGTATTCCCATGTACGACTTCTACAAGCTAACCATAGAATCCAAGTACTGAAAATACAACTTTCTAAAATATATTTTCCCTAAAGATAGATTGTACGGGGCTAATTTATGGATTGTATTCCCATGTACGACTTGTACAAGCTAACCATATAATCCAAGTACTGAAAATACAAATTTCTAAAGATTGAATCCATGAGACAAACTACGATTTGTGATTCCTTTCATGAGCGGTAATATTGGATTGTACAATCAGACTTGAGACTTGACATTTTTGAATTTTCTTAAATTTATTCCACGAGCTTCTACACTAGGACCAGTGGACCGCTAATCAGTCATTGTACCTTATCAACTGTAGCACTCCGTACTGAGTCATTCTTTCTCGATTAAAGTCGGTGTTTAACCAGTGAGGCACATATTGGTTTCTGCAGGATTCCAGTTCCTTCATCGATGTGCTTCAGTTCTTTTCATCTCTAAAACCATCAAAATTGCCTTTTCTAATAAGATTATACATATAAGAGAACTACATCCTAAAATCCCCCTCAATTAGCATTAAAGCACGACAATAATTCATGAATTTGAGTCTAATGAGTCGGTAAAATGCAAACTAATCAGGCACTTGTCCTATTTCTATTCAACCATAACATATGACACCTGTTGAGCTTAAAGAGCTCAATATTTAGCTCCAGGACCTTTTGGGTAAGGTCTTTATTAGACTGCATCTTTTTCCTTAGGGTAATCCTATTCTATTTGCATAGAATAACGATAGTACCATGCATATATGTATCAATTACAAACATCTAAACAGGGTGAAGATGAAGAATAAGTACCTATGTCTTGTATCAATGACTTATTTGATCAACTTTAGGTTGTTTCCATAAGGCCCCATAAGTTGAAAAGTTGTAACAAAAGAGAATCTCTCAAAGTATGGCATGTCCTCAAGTTAATGATTCACTCTACGACTCGTAGTCCCCTCTACGACTTGTGGGGATGAGTCATATAGTTAATCCTAAGGGCCTACGCAGGACCAATCTCAGGATACACCCAATAATTTCATATAAAGAGTTGTAGAAGTGTTGACAACTTGTAATAACGAGTCGTGATAAAACTTCAGAGACCCTTAAACATACAGGTTTTCAGACCTTCCGGATGAGTTAAGTTGCTCACTCGTAATACTTTTGAATAGTCATAGACATGACTCATAGAAAATGATCAGAGACCCTGAAATCGAGGACTTCTTAGAAACATACACGATGACTCAAGTCTACGAGTCGTAGAATTGAGGGTGACTTATAGAACCCTAGTCGTAGGTTCAAAATCTAAAATTAATGAAGGGAAATATTGTTTTTTCCCAAAGTTTTTTTCAATGTATCTAGTCAAAATTATGGTTATGTTTAAGCCTATAACTACCTAACCATTCAAAATTCCCTCTATTCTAAATCACTCTTTAAATTTCTCTAAGGCAAGATCACAAATCCTCTCAAACTCTTCTCTAAATTTCAACTAGGGTTTCTAGTTCATCAAGTGTAAGACACCATAAGTCAAAAATTTAAAACCAAGGAGAAAAGTCTCAAACTTTTGAACCTATCCAGGTGAACGAGCCCCTCTATGGCTCGTACAGATCTCTATAGCTCGTAAAGTTGAGTCGTAGAGTGATCCTTCAAACAAAAGTTGAAGTTTTCCTTAGGAGAGGTTCTACGGCTTGTCAAGACGAGTCGTCCTCAAGATGACTGCTTGTAGAAACCCATCATAAGCTATGTTCAGGACAAGTTTCAAGTATCCCCAGGGTAAAGTCTATGAACTTGCACAATGGGTCGTAGAAGCTATGATAGGTTGTAAAGACCACCCATCACAAAACATAGAGACTTGTATTTTACAAGTTTTTAGGACCTACATGATGAGCCAAAAATATGAGTCGTTTACTTGAAAATAGGTCGTAAACCCTGCCCGTTCCAAAACTTTAGAGACTATATTTTTAGACCCATTTCTCAAACCAACAGGTTGAGTCATTTAGACGGCTCATCATTGCCAAGCCGACACGTATAAAGGGGTTCATAGGGTAAATTTTCAGATTTTAATGAAGGATAATTGTGTCTTTTCCAAAGATCAGTTCAGTGAACCTAGACACATTTATGAACAAATTTAAATTTATAAATATTCTATTCTTCAAAATCCCCTCCTATTCAATTAATTCTCTCAAAATTCCCAAGGAAGGAACTCACAAAGTGTCTCAAGGTTTCTCTCCAAATTCAAGCTAGGGTTCTTAATTTCTTCAAGTTTCTTCTTCAATTATTAGTAAATTCAAGCAAGGTATGTGGGAATTGATTTATGGGCCCTTTTCACCCATGAAGTCCCAAAGATTTCTCAAGTTTTTATTCAATTTATAATTTATTATGAACTCTAGTTTTGATGAATTGAATTGGACTGATTTGATTTCATTTTTAAATGTAATCAATGATATTTATATGCATGTTTTTATATGACTTGCATGATTTCAAGTTGAATTATAGATGACCATGCATAAAGCTATATTTTTAAGCTATGATTATCAAGTGAAGTTGATTTTATGAGTTAATCATGAGTTAAATGATTTATAAAGATAGTTTTCAATGAGTTATAACTGAGATTAGGATTTTAAAGTTAAAGATTGAGATGATGACCAGACTTAAGATCATTAGATGTTTTGAAATGGTGATAAGGATAATTCTCACTAAAGTTATAGATTCTTATGAATCACCAAGCTAGATGCGCTATTCCTAAATGTTTTAAAGATGGATTGATAAGTAGTTACTATCTTTCCCTACAATGTTATGATTATATTTTATTGAGTTTCTATTGGGTTATTGACTAAGCACCGAGAGGACTTATAGGTGGGGGTTCAGTCTGGTAACGAAGTTAGTTACCTAAGGGAATCCTAGTAGCAACCTAAAGTCCCAATCCACGTTGCCCATATAGGTTGCGTTAATGGCCTAGCTAGTGGATCCATATAGCCGAGTTGAGTTGAGTTGAGTTATCTTGCAGTATACCCTGTCAAGGTAGCCTCCCCTGCTTCGATGCAGGAGTTATTGGCCTGTGTCAATGCAGGAGTCATTAGATTCCATGTAGTAGCTCCCATGTTCTTAGTTGTCGGTTAAAGGTCTTATCTCACACAAGTTAAAGTTCAACTTAAGCTATGTCATATTAAGTTATGAGTTAAAAGTTAAAGTTTTATGATATTCATTGACCAAGAGTTTCTTATGTTTTAAATTTCTTTTAAGCTATACTCATGTTCACTATGATTGGTCATGCATCTTATGGCATATTGATACATTCTTTTACTTGTTCATTCATACCTCACATACTTAGTACATTCAAATTTAGTAATACATATTTTGCCTACATTGTCTCATAATATAGGGACAAACGAAACTCACGACCACCCTATTTGTTACACCCTACACTTTTGAGCTTGGAATGTCCCTTAAGTTCTTAGAAGTTATCATGTGAGCCGCATAAGCTACCAAACTATCAAACAAATCTAAAAAAGGGAGAACGGAATACCCCATTGTAGGAAAGGTTGGAAATATGGTCAAGAGATGTCGAAAGGATTTGGAGGCCATGTAATGAGTCATAGGACTCGGTTTACCTACGTAAGCTAGTAATTTAGAAGTCTTACATACTTAAACTAGTTGAGTACACACCAAGCTTGCGCAACAAGGATTACATGACCTCTTAAAATTGGATGAGATTACAAACCCACGAGAAAGAAGAGAAGACGATACATGGCAGCCAATGGAGGAGCGACATATGGCAGCACCTCAAGCAAGCAGGTGATCCACATACTTAGGGTCAAGTAGGTGAGACACCTACTTGGTGGTGGGCCACACCAAGTACACGTGGCAGCCCATCCTTGATGGCATGGATCTGTGGCCAAATAGGGTCTGAACACGTGTCTCCCTATGGGGATGATATATGTCACCTCCTAAGACCACTTATATATATATATATATATATATATCCAAAAATATGCAGCAACAGCAAAGGAAAAGAAACCCTAAAAGCTAAAGGAAAAGGGTGACGGTTTAGGGAGAAAAAAGATATACATCCCGATTTCACTCCGTAAATTAATTACCTAAGGTATTTTTGTATCAATTGGAGGTGTTTAATAGCTTAAATTACCTATTTAGGGCATAAAAAATGTGTAACAAGCATCCACAACATTTCAGCCGCGTCAAGGAGGTTCCGAAGTTAATTTTCAGCAAGTTTGGGAAGCAGTTTGATAAGCTATGGCTCGATTCTCTTTTCCCATATTTTTTTAAGGTCTTTAAAATGTCATGAGGGAGTTAATAATTTAAATTTAAGGTTTGGATCAGCACCAAATGGACAAAAAATAGTCCACTCCATTTTAGCACATCAAGAAGTTTTCAGAGGCGGGTTTTGGCCAATTTCGGGAAAGGTAAGGTCTTTCCTTCCAATTTGAAGTTTATCGTGTTGTTATAGGGTTTATTACACACCTATTTTTCTTATGGATGTGTAATAATGTCATATAAATGCTCGACGTTCGAATTGAACTAAATTGGAATCGCTATAGTTAAATTGTAGTCGAAATGAGGCGTTGTGCATGTGGGGGATGCTGAAGGTGTTTGGTGGTGTGTTGAAGGTCATAAAGGCCTTCTAAAATAGGTGTGGTAGTGATGGTTTCATCCACACGATCCCCCACTTTTTACGGTTAAAGGTTTTATGAAATAGCGACTAAAAACCCTATTTTGGTATCGTAATGTTAAGCAAGTTGTGTGGAGCTTATGTGGTGTAATGTTGCCATGTTTTATTTGTATATGAACTTCAGGTTGTTGTTTATGGTTGGATTTATTAATTATATATCTAATTGGAAATTCGGATAGGGCACATTATAGGGGAGGTGCTGCCCGATTATCATTAACTCCGTAACTAACTAAAAGACTAGTCGAGACTAGTCGAGGAAGGCGAGTAAGGAATTGATTCCTATGGGTTATTAGTTATGGATTTAGGAATGGGAAAGTCGAACGTCACTAACCTTAGAATTACTTTCATGTTAAAAAGGTTAAAGGAGTACCGAAGCGAGTCTGGATGCGACTAACCCATAACAGGTATGTAGAGCTATGCTTCTTTTATTTTGGCATGTCTTAGGTATAAGTTATGAATGATTTGTATATGAAATTTGGGTATAATTCCACTCATAAAACTCCAAATATTGTCCACTTCTTGATGTTAGAACTCCTGCAATAGCTGCGTTGTTGCCCTTAAGTCTTCTATGTGACAAAAAGTAGTACATCTAAAGACTACCTCTTCTTTCCTTGGGAATGGCTTAATTTTAAGTGAAATAATATATGATATGGGTTTAGAGGTAATTCCAATTAAGAGCTCTGAGTATAACTCGTGACTTGTAGTCACTTCTAAACATTAAGAGTATAAAAGTAGTCAAACTACTATTCTCGAGCCTTCTGTGTAGTGAATGGTAAGTGGAGATGCTAGCTCCTCTTCCTAAAGGCTCTGCGGTGATAATTGCTTCTAATTGCATAAGTTGGGTCTTTTTTTGCATGAGCTATGTCGTATTGTCTTGATGCATGTCTGTGATTTCTGAGGCCCCAATTGATGTAATCCCTAATGATATCTATAGGGCACTTGTGATAATTACCTTCCTGGTCTTCAGATGACGGTTCACTTGACTGTTTTATTGAGTCTCAAAGGGTGACTTAGTAGCATATAGTTTCTCACTACTCTACGCGTGCATGCTTTAACCGTTCTTTCTTCACGTCCCACGATGGGCTGGATATTATGTTGAGCGCAGCTTTACTACTTCTTTTACTGCGTCCCGGGACGGATGTGTACAATTCCACGCACGAGGAGACAATTCTGTACGTGAGGTGTGATATATGTTATGACAATACGGTTATTCACCGATTCGTGGGTCGGCTGTAATATGATAGTATATATGGTGAAATAAGGAAGGAACACCGAGTCCCCCCTAGAGGGATGGGTACGGTATGTATATAATGATAGTACACTATAGACGTACACCACTCCATTCACTGACTCCTTCACTAAAGGGTCGGATACTTTATGTAAGCATGCATATGAGATTAGAGTGATACATTTGTGACCCCGAGCCCCATAATAAACTGAATGTAATAGGATGACTTACACGATAAGATTATATCGTATACGATAATATGATGTCGTATCCGACGATATGATGAAGTTAAATACATGATGATACGATGATATGTGAATATGATGAAATGATTATGACACTGAGTTCACTTGAGGAATGGGCACAATATATGATGATGTATATGATTACCTATCCTAAGGTGTAGGTACTGTAATTGTTAATTATTATACTTGTCCCCTACATCCCTATTTTAGTTATGATCTTAGTTATTATGTGTTATGCTTTACATACTCAGTACATAAATCGTACTGACCCTCCTTTTCTCGAAGGGCTGCGTTTTATGCCCCATAGGTACAAATATTCATTTTGGAGATTCGTTAGCTTAGGATTTCCTCTCAGCTATGTTGGAAGTGCTCCACTATTCTGGAGCTTAATTTTTGATACTGGTAATTTGATGTATATATTTATTTATTCAGGGGTACGACGGGGTCCCTGTCCCGCCATATGATGCAGTTATTACTCTTAGAGGTCTATAGACATGTGTATGTGATTTATTTGTATGCTTGTTTCAGTTGTGCTCATACGACATATTGCTAATGTTTTTGTGGTATGGCAACCTCGTCAGCTCAAGTGCCTGTTTCTATTATGATACAAGTGAATGAGGCTACAGGTTTATGAATTTTTTTTTGACCCATTGGGGTTATGTATAGTATCACATCACACACGGTCCAACTTACGTATAGCTGATAGATACGCATAAGAGGGTCCAGGTCGGACCCCAATCGCGGCCTATGGGGTTGGGTTGTGACAGAAATTGTATCAGAGCAGTTCATCCTTGGAGTGTCTACAGACCGTATCTAGTAGAGTCTTGTCTATCGGTGTATTGTGCACCACATCTATAGACAGGAGACTACAGGACATTTAGTGTCACGACCCAACTCCGTAGGCCATGACTGGTGCCCGAGTTGGGCACCCATACGTACCCTTAACCCCACTTAGTACATTAATCAAATAAACAAAGGTAATGATTAGAAGGGATCTCTAAACAGATATAATGCACGAGGGCCGATAGGCTATCACGGAACACAAAAAAACACAAAACATATATACAAAACCCACATCTCTTGTCTACAGACCTCTACGGAATGATATCCTAGTCATATGACGAGACAGGGCCCCGCCGTACCCCTGAACAACGTATGTATATATATAACAGAAATTGTCAGTACCAAAATAGGGCTTCGGACAAAGGAGCACTGTCGACCAACATGGTGGATGTCCTAAGCGAGCGGATCAGCAAACCAATCGTCTGTACCTGCGGGCATGTAACGCAGCCCCCGAAGAAAGGGGGTTAGTACGGAAAATGTACTGAGTATGTAAAGCATGGACTGAAATCAGTAAAGTCATTACCAGAGCAGAATGTGCAAAAATGAGCAAAATATCCAAAAATATCAAATGTTGATCAAAACCTCAGATAATGTATGTAGAAAAACATATGCCATATCTGGCCCCATTATAGGACTCGATGAACAGACGTGGTCACCCTCCCATCATTGGCGCCATAGCATAGCATAACACCAGAGTAGGGAATATCTCCGTAACAGATTATATCATATCAGATGGCCATATCAAATCATATCATATCACAAACATATATGTACATGGCACAGCATAACTCCGTGGCATAACATTTACCACCCCATGTACATGTCATACCTGCCCCCTCACGTCGGGACACGGCGAACAATGCGAAGAAGTACGCACGATAACAAAACCTGGCCCGAGCTCGGTGAAGGAAGCATTGGGGTATCCATGAGTGGAGTAGTGAGAAACTAATGCAAATTAAATCATATTTAAGACTCGATGGAATAATCAGAATGAGCTATTATGTAAAAATTAAGACAAGAGTCATGTCAATTACCTTTCGAAAGTTACCCTGGATTATATCAAAATAAATCTTCTAGAATCATATACATGTATCAAAGCATAAAAAATACCTTTCGGAAATCAAGAAATTGGCCATCCTAGTGGCTCTAGGAATAGGAACTTTTTTGAAATTATATAAAAGACATATTTTTGTTTCATAAATACCATGCCCAAAAGAAAGATTAACTTTACGTACTTATGCCAAAACATACCAAGAGAAAGAATAAGCTCATACTTATGACAAAGATATGCCAAAAGAATAGAAAGGATAGGCTTTACATACTTATGACAAAGACATGCCAAAAGAAGAGAAAGGATAGACTTTACATACCTCTTACGGATTACTCTTAACTATGCTCGCCTCGTCGTCTCTTGAACCTATTTAACATGAAATTAATACCAAGGTTAATAACCTTTCACTTTCCAATTCCAACTCTACAACCAAGTCTCCATAGAGGTCCTTTCCTTATTCATTTCCCTCAACTATTCATAACTAGCTCCGAATCTACCGAAAATCGGGCAGCATCTCCCCTATAACTTCAACATCCCCGAGTTCTCAACTTGGCCATCATGTCAACAACCATACCAAAAAAAAACAGCTAGAAGCATGTATATAAGTATATCACTTCACATTTACACAATACAAGCTCCAAATAACTCATTCAAAACTACGATACCAAAGTAGAGTTTTTAACCTTTATTTCGTAAAATATTTAATCATAGCAAATGGAGGGTCGTGTGGCTTCAACCAGCAGCACCCACATCCATTTTTGAGTACTTTACATCCCTGCAACATGCAATTAAACCACCACCAAACTGCAGCACCACCAAACAACACACTACGCGACTTCGATTTAACTACTACGACTTCCATTTAGTTTGTTTCTAACGTCAAGCATCCTTATATATTTTTTACACTTACATCATATCTTAAGACATGTAATATACTTCATAACATCCTCCTAAAGTTCAATTGAAATATAAAATCTTACCTTTCCCGAAATTCACCAAAAGTCGCCAAAACTCGCCTCAGAATTTCCTTTAGCGCAGCTGAAACTTATTGGCTGTTTGGTAAAGTTTTGGGCTGCTTCAAACCATAACATTTCATTACTAATATCTTCATAACATCATGGTATAACTCATATAATTAATTCTTGGAACGGAATTGGAGAACTTACCTTTTTCTCCTCCCAAAACCGTAGCTCTTTCCTTCTTTCTACCTTAATTTCTCTTCTCTTCTTTTTTTCTTCTTGTAATTTCGTTTTCCTTGCTCTTGAACACTCTAGATGAGTGTGGAAATTAATGAGTCATAAGACTCATATATATACATATACTACTTTAGGGGTGACACATGCCATCCCCCAAGTGGTGACACGTGTCAAGCCCTAAGTGGCGACACATGTCAAGACCTAAGTGGTGACACGTGTCAAGATCTCATTGGTCCAACACACCCCTTTCCTCCAATCACGGGCTGCCATGTGGCATGTGGGGCCCACATGAATCTTCTTGAAGACTTTATGAAATTCCTATTTTACCCCTAGCCTTCCACAATATTACCATAGGCCACTTTGCCAACTTTCCTTTTTGCCCTTTGCCTTTTCCATTATTTCCACACTATTAATGATCATAAATAATATTCATATCCAACTTGTATATTAAATAAATTTTGGAAGATGGTCATTCCCATAACTTTACCACAGCTACCCTAAAACATCCAACCGTATAAAATATGAGATATAACATTCTCTATGAGAAATTCCAATTTTTGCCCCTCACCTTTTATAATATTTCCAAGTTGAAATTCTAATTTAGTCATAAGAATTTTGTATCCAACAAGATCAAATATAGCCTTGTCCTTGACTTGTTATCATTATCTCCAAAATATCCTAATGTGCAAAATACGGGTTATAACATTCTTCCCCCCTTTTGAACATTCGTCCTCGAATGTTAAACTAACCTCATGGGGTGTCTTCATACTTCGGGCGGTTCCTCTTATTGTTATCCTTTTAATCATGCTCATTCCTTATCCCTTTTTTCATGCTTTTTAAGGTGCCGAAAAGCGTAAGTTATAACTTTACCTTGCTGCATTAAGACACAACCTATTCTTACACCCGAAGTATCACAATAAATAACATACCTATCTGGTCCATCTGGAAGAGTTAGAACTGGAGCTGTAGTCAACTTCTCTTTCAATAACTGAAAGGTTCGTTGACAGGCACGAGTCCACTGGAATTTGACTCCCTTCTGAGTTAATCTTCACAGTAGTGCTGAAATTGAAGCAAATTTCTCTACAGATATCCTATAATAACTTGTTAATCCCAAGAAGCTGCGTACTTCTGTAGGTGTCGTCGGCCTAGGCCAGTTCTTTACGGACTCGATCTTCAGTGTATCTACCCGAATACCATCAGCCCCAACAATATATCCCAGAAGTGCCATAGAAGTCAACCAAAATTCACATTTGGAAAATTTAGCATACAGTTTCTGGTGTCAGAGTACTACAAGTACCGCTCTCAAATGATTTGCATGCTCTACTTCTGACCGAGAATAAATCAGAATATCATCAATAAATGTAATCATGAATATATCCAAGAATGGTCTAAATACCCAATTTATCAGGTCCATGAATAGCGCTGGAGCATTTGTCAGGCCAAAAGACATCACTCTTAACTCGTAATGGCCATATTGGGTCCAGAATGTTGTCTTTGGTTTATCTGATTCTCTTACCCGCACCTGATGATAACCCGATCGCAAGTCTATTTTTGAAAACCACTTAGCACCCTCCAACTGATCAAATAAATCATCAATCTTGGGAAGGGGGTGTTTATTCTTAATGGTTACCTTATTCAGTTTCCTGTAATCAATACACATCTGCAGCGACCCATCTTTCTTTTACACAAATAATACCGGGGCTCCCCAAGGTGAAGTACTCGGTCTGATGAAGCCTTTTTCTAGTAAGTCTTTTAACTGCTCCTTCAGCTCTTTTAATTTTGCAGATGCCATTCTGTATGGAGGAATATATATCATATGGGTATCTAGCAGTACATCTACGGTAAAGTCTATCTCCCGTTCGGGAGGAAGGCCTGGAAGCTCGTCTGGGTATATATATGAGAATTCATTAACTACGGGAACTGACTGAAGGGTTGGCGCTTCCGCTTCCAAATACTGTATGCGAACCAGGTGATAAACACAACCTTTTCTGATCATTTTTCTCGCGTTAAGGTAGGAAATAAACTTCCCTCTCGGCGATGCTGTATTAACTGCCCATTCCATCACAGGTTCTCCTGAGAATTGAAAATATACTCGAACTACTAGGTCTTACACGAGTCCTCATTCCCCGTTATGGGTTTCCTTTTTTGGTACTTGAGAATATTGTGATCCCTCTTTGGCCTAATATAATATGGTCTCGCGCCTTGCCAGTGATTTCTCTCAGGAGTTTCACTTACTGAGGTTTCCTTACTTTTCACCTCCTTCTAATAGTTTGATCTCTTTGTTTTCTATCTACTTACCCTCTTTATTTCCCAAATATCGCTCTACTAAAATCTCCAATTTAACCTACAGTCAAATAATAGTAGAGTACGTTGCAACAGTTGTACCTTTTATTCTTATTGTCTCTTGATCTTTGGTACCCTAGCGTGGTTAATGCCTTCCTTACTATGACACCAGTTGTTGGAACTCACATGTCCACCGATATAATCGTACGTGGGACATCCTACACATTCATATATATATATATATATATATATATATATATATATATATATATATATGTATATATTCACTATCAACTAGACTACAAAATAGCTCCAGACGCTGTTCAAGCATATCGTTGTTCTAGAGCTGTGATGTACTTTCTTTCTCTTCACCAGCCTAGTCTACATCGTCTTACGCGGCCTCTTACGGTTTATAGCCATTCCATAAACTCTAGTTTTCCCTTAAGTTACTCTAGCCTCTCATTTGTGTCTTTTGTCTGAATATATAGAATTCTTGCATACTTCTCAGGGGGTCACCCATCCTAAAATTGCTCCCACCTGAGCACACTTAACCTCATAACTTTGATGGAATTGGGTACGTTAATGTTGATATAATCGCGTCCATTTCCTCGTTTTACCTTTATTACATTATTGGGAGCGAGTCGAGATCTTACAGATTCTGAGACACTTTCGTAACATATCCATCTTTTACAATTACTGTTTTACCCTTTTTGATCCTCAATCTTTACTTTTTGCTTTCGTGCGTGACTATCTTTCATACTGGACTACCAGATTCCCGAGGGTAGTGATCGCACCATCCATCAAAGTCTCTACCAATGATTCTTCACACGGTCTCAGATACCGCAGCTTATATCTATTTATTATTAGCCTTGAGATCCATCCATCTGTTATATGATCTCGTTTGGAGTGTAAGCGTTCCCATATACATATGATAGCATCAGTTGATTTTCTCTTACGCTTGTATTTCTCTTGTCCACTTCCCCCTTTAGGGTGTACCCATGTCATCATCTGTTCATTTTCAACTATTCATGCGCAAATGATTCTGTTTTAACATATTTAACATACCGCACCATGTCTACACCTTCTATTAGAACATCTATACTTTAGGTTGCCTCTATAAGAAACCTTAGTACAACCATGGGTTGCTTAGTATTCTCGATGAATAGTACATAATCTAGTCCAAGTACTGGTACTCGAGTCATATAACTAATGTAGTAGTTTAGTCGAAGCTACATTCAATTCATCCCAATCAGTACGTCACTAGTGCTTATGGCCGTGTCCGATTCTCCATTCGGGGCACTTATACTCTGATGACAGATGTTTCACATTTTGTTATCACAGTTTTTCCCAATGGATACTACTTGTTCCTTTAATAAATTCATAATGCCTCGGTTGTTTTGTAATTTCTGTTCTTTCTCCTCTAGGTATCCCACTATTTTCCAATATGGAGGTACATATACATAATACCCTTTTCTGCCTCATGAGCTTTCATCCTTATCGTGTACCCGATACTAACTCCTAATCTTACTCACGACCATATCTTGTAGTTGCTTCCTTACTAAGATTTACTTATTTCCATAACAATTCTCGTATATTCACAGTATACCCTACTCGTATAACACTTCTTCACCTTCCTCACAATTCTTGCTACAGGTTAATTCTAGTTGGTGAGGCAAACGTATTCAACCTTTGTCTAAATCATCCCTCCGTATCGCAGGCCCAAATGAATCACCCCAGCATTTTTCCACCACATGAAACACGTGACCTTGAATCGCCTACAAATTTATGTTTTTCCATTCACAGGTTACACCTCCAATTAGTCGACTAGGAACTGATAAGATGTCCCCATACAACATTTTCCCAACCTCCACCAGAGAGGAACTAATATCCACTAAGCATCAGAGTACTTCCTAGTACTTGACTCACATTGTCTTGAGTCGTGAACAATTTTTTTCTAGTCCTCAAATAACAGCTGAGGGTTTTGTACTTTCCAGCAAGAATGAAACTCAATCGCTAGACACTTTACCTTCCAACCGAAATTCTCTTTCGAATTATGACCCTCCAAGTAAAAATGGTATTCCTTTTACCGAAAACATAGAGGGAACCTCTTTCAGTTTTAGTCCAATGTTATAAATTTTACCCTATCGGTTTCAACTTCCAAGACATCTTCTAAACGTATGTCTTAGTCTCTTCCTTGCTTTTGTTCCATTCTCAAAAAAATAATTGGGAATAGTTTCCTCTGTATTTTTTACTATCTCAAAACCTGCACGCAGAAGATAGCAGCAATGCCTCACAGGGCCAACATATACATTTTTTTTATATCACCTTATATCACTGTCACACAGAGATTTCAATATCAATAACCGTATGAAAATAATGGGCTTACCTCATGTGTCTACCTGAAACTGCATTTATTGCACTTTCCTATCTACTTTCCTTTAAATTTTCAACTTTACATTTCAAGTTCAACACCTTACTCAACATATCGCTTTCATACCTTTACTTACCCGTATACTATGTAGCTCCCAATATCATCCATCGCATTCCTTTATCGATATCGTTCCTTAGCTGAAATCAAATGTTAGAAAAAGGAATTTCATGTCCTATGGATGGGCTCTATCGCAAGATTTTAGATATGAAAGAAAGGTAACATCCTAAATGCCCTGTAGCCTCCTGTTTATAGATGTGGCGCGCAACACACCGATAAACAAGACTCTACTAGATACGGTTTATAGACATTCCGAGGAAGGACCGCTCTGATACCACTTCTATCACGACCCAACTACGTAGGCCATGACTGGTACCCGAGTTGGGCACCCATACGTACCCTTAGCCCCACTTAGTACATTAATCGAATAAACATAGATAATGATTAGAAGGGATCTCTAAACAGATATGATGCACGAGGGCCGATAGGCCATCACGGAACACAAAAAAACCTAAAACATATATACAAAACCCATATCTCATGTCTATAGACCTCTAAGGAATGATATCCTAGTCATATGACGGGACAGGGCCCCGCCGTACCCCTGAACAACGTATGTATATATATAACAGAAAGTGTCAGTACCAAAATAGGGCTTCGGACAAAGGAGCACTGTCGACCAACATGGTGGATGTCCTAAGCGAGCGGATCAGCAAACCAATCGTCTGTACCTGCGGGCATGTAACGCAGCCCCCGAAGAAAGGGGGTCAGTACGGAAAATATACTGAGTATGTAAAGCATGGACTGAAATCAGTAAAGTCATTACCAGAGCAGAATGTGCAAAAATGAGCAAAATATCCAAAAATATCAAATGTTGATCAAAACCTCAGATAATGTATGTAGAAAAACATATGCCATATCTGGCCCCATTATAGGACTCGATGAACAGACGTGGTCGCCCTCCCATCATTGGCGCCACAGCATAGCATAACACCAGAGTAGGGAATATCTCCGTAACAGATTATATCATATCAGATGGCCATATCAAATCATATCATATCACAAATATATATGTACATGGCACAGCATAACTCCGTGGCATAACATTTACCACCCCATGTACATGTCATACCTGCCCCCTCACGTCGGGACACGGCGAACAATGCGAAGAAGTACGCACGATAACAAAACCTGGCCCGAGCTCGGTGAAGGAAGCATTGGGGTATCCATGAGTGGAGTAGTGAGAAACTAATGCAAATTAAATCATATTTAAGACTCGATGGAATAATCAGAATGAGCTATTATGTAAAAATTGAGACAAGAGTCATGTCAATTACCTTTCGAAAGTTACCCTGGATTATATCAAAATAAATCTTCTAGAATCATATACATTTATCAAAGCATAAAAAATACCTTTCGGAAATCAAGAAATTGGCCATCCTAGTGGCTCTAGGAATAGGAACTTTTTTGAAATTATATAAAAGACATATTTTTGTTTCATAAATACCATGCCCAAAAGAAAGATTAACTTTACGTACTTATGCCAAAACATACCAAGAGAAAGAATAAGCTCATACTTATGACAAAGATATGCCAAAAGAATAGAAAGGATAGGCTTTACATACTTATGACAAAGACATGCCAAAAGAAGAGAAAGGATAGACTTTACATACCTCTTACGGATTACTCTTAACTATGCTCGCCTCGTCGTCTCTTGAACCTATTTAACATGAAATTAATACTAAGGTTAATAACCTTTCACTTTCCAATTCCAACTCTACAACCAAGTCTCCATAGAGGTCCTTTCCTTATTCATTTCCCTCAACTATTCATTACTAGCTCCGAATCTACCGAAAATCGGGCAGCATCTCCCCTATAACTTCAACATCCCCGAGTTCTCAACTTGTCCATCATGTCAACAACCATACCAAAAAAAACAGCTAGAAGCATGTATACAAGTATATCACTTCACATTTACACAATACAAGCTCCAAATAACTCATTCAAAACTACGATACCAAAGTAGAGTTTTTAACCTTTATTTCGTAAAATATTTAATCATAGCAAATGGAGGGTCGTGTGGCTTCAACCAGCAGCACCCACATCCATTTTTGAGTACTTTACATCCCTGAAACATGCAATTAAACCACCACCAAACTGCAGCACCACCAAACAACACACTACGCGACTTCGATTTAACTACTACGACTTCCATTTAGTTTGTTTCTAACGTCAAGCATCCTTATATATTTTTTACACTTACATCATATCTTAAGACATGTAATATACTTCATAACATCCTCCTAAAGTTCAATTGAAATATAAAATCTTACCTTTCCCGAAATTCACCAAAAGTCGCCAAAACTCGCCTCAGAATTTCCTTTAGCGCAGCTGAAACTTATTGGCTGTTTGGTAAAGTTTTGGGCTGCTTCAAACCATAACATTTCATTACTAATATCTTCATAACATCATGGTATAACTCATATAATTAATTCTTGGAACGGAATTGGAGAACTTACCTTTTTCTCCTCCCAAAACCGTAGCTCTTTCCTTCTTTCTACCTTAATTTCTCTTCTCTTCTTTTTTTCTTCTTGTAATTTCGTTTTCCTTGCTCTTGAACACTCTAGATGAGTGTGGAAATTAATGAGTCATAAGACTCATATATATACATATACTACTTTAGGGGTGACACATGCCATCCCCCAAGTGGTGACACGTGTCAAGCCCTAAGTGGCGACACATGTCAAGACCTAAGTGGTGACACGTGTCAAGATCTCATTGGTCCAACACACCCCTTTCCTCCAATCACGGGCTGCCATGTGGCATGTGGGGCCCACATGAATCTTCTTGAAGACTTTATGAAATTCCTATTTTACCCCTAGCCTTCCACAATATTACCATAGGCCACTTTGCCAACTTTCCTTTTTGCCCTTTGCCTTTTCCATTATTTCCACACTATTAATGATCATAAATAATATTCATATCCAACTTGTATATTAAATAAATTTTGGAAGATGGTCATTCCCATAACTTTACCACAGCTACCCTAAAACATCCAACAGTATAAAATATGGGATATAACATTCTCTATGAGAAATTCCAATTTTTGCCCCTCACCTTTTATAATATTTCCAAGTTGAAATTCTAATTTAGTCATAAGAATTTTGTATCCAACAAGATCAAATATAGCCTTGTCCATGACTTGTTACCATTATCTCCAATATATCCTAATGTGCAAAATACGGGTTATAACATTTAGGATATTAGTTTCTTTCATATCTAAGATCGTACGATAGAGCTGAGTCATAGGGAGTGAAATTCCTTATACTAACTTGTAATTTTAGTAGGAGGACCACATCAATAGAAGCAAGTAACTGACGATATCAGAAGTAGCAAAGTACGCAGGTAAGCAAAGGCACGAAAGACATATGTCAGGTAAGTTGTTGAAATGCGATCGACATATATAGTTAAAAAGTGAAAGGAAAAGTATACAGGAAAGTGTAACAGGTGCATTTCGAGTGGACATACGAGGTAAGTCGATTTCCATATTGTTAATTGTGGGTGCCCCGCATGGTTGGTATATGATATGATCTGAATATTTACATGTGTGACCTATGAGGTAATGTTGGTATTTTCTGCGTGCAGGTGTTGATGTAATAAGAAATACAGAGGAAACTCTATCAAAATTTTCCTAGAAATAAGAAGAGAATGAGATACAAGGCTGTAGTATGTCTTGAAAGGTTGTGCCCACAACAATAATGAGATTTGATTAAACTACGAGTGTGGCTGACCACAAGAAATGAGTTAATTGCTGAATTAACGCAATAGAAACTAGGAGGTCAATACTGGTATGGCAGAACAAATTTTGAAAAAACTTATGACCCTAAGAAAATGAATTAGGAAAGACTGATAGATCTGAATAGAATGATATATTAAGACACTGATGGAATTGATACATAGGGATAAATTGTAACGAGCTATGATTAAGAAAAGTAACAATATGATTAAGACAAGGGTACAAGGGAAATAGAATTGTGACGGATATGAAGTATTAATAAGATAGCTGGTGAGATATTAAGGATAATACTAACTAAGAAGGGTAAGTAACCCATAGTAAGAATCGTGAAAAAAGTTGAGAAATATTATACGATGGGGTAGAATACGAACAGGATATGACTTGAATATAACGAGGATCGTTATGAAAATAAGTAAAGCCTAGTGAGAAAGTGGCTAAAGATAGGATGTGGTTTGTGTAATAAGAATATAAGGGTAACTTGGGCGGTGCAGCTTGGCCTACCGGATCAGCTATTGGGTCATCATCTTCGTTGGTAGCTATGCGCCCTACGGGGCAGGGTGCGATCATATCAGTACTAACATACTGAATCCCATCAGAACCCCAAAGTTAACCATGCTTAGGCGAGAATAGCACCAGGATGGGTGACCCCTTGGGAAGTGCTGTGCTACTGAGATATGAGATGCTGTGAACATATGTATATATTGGGCCTGTGAAGCATTGTGGCTATGATATGAGATGATATGGATATATAGATATATATATATACGTTAGCCTTATATGGCATTATTGGCGTAAAGAAGTATTGTGGATATGTGGTTCCGCCGTAGAAAATATAAATACCCCTCAAGGATGAGGGAGGTGGCCCTACAAAATAGCTAATGCATTACGAGTCTATTAAGAGGAACAAGTGGTACCCATTGGGGTGAAGATAGTGTCATAGCAGAGCTAGGAGCATGGGTCACTGGAGTATAAGTACTTCCGAATGGAGAAGTCGAAATGATTATTACTGTTAGCTAGTCACTGGTGGGGACAAATAGGAGGTGGCTTTGAATAAATTGCTATATGACTCGAATACCAACAATTAGACTAGAACAACACCTCACGATTATGTTAAGATGTCATACATAGGCAACCAAAGGTATGGATAATATAAAGGAAGGCATAGATATGGTGCAGTCTACTAAATGTGTTGGGAAAGAATCATACGTATTTGAAAATTTGAAATAGGGGCGTAAGGTAGAACACAAACAGATAGTGACATGGGTACATCCTAAAGGAGAGAAGTGGTTTCAGGTAAGATCCCATACTGGCACGAGTTAACAAGATTTAAAAGCCAACAATGAACTGATATAAGCTATGATACCGGAGACAGTGTTGAGAATTATTAGTAAGGACCTTGAATAGTATGAAATGAAAGGATGAGTGCATAAAAAAGGGATGAATACGATAAAACAATCACAATGAGAACTTAAAGATATTATATAGGATAGCCAGGCAACACTTGACTAAAGGTTAGGATGTTGGTAACAGAGTTACTGGCTACTGACATTGTGATATACAAGTAGCAAAAGAGAAAGGATAAGAAATCTCTCCTATATTGGAATACGAGAGGACTTAAGAGTAAGTGAAGGAAGCAAAACAAGTATCACAAAAGAGACTGTAAGTGCGTACTAGTACAATAACACATGTAGAACAGAGTAAGCCAAGAGCAGGAAAGACTATGACTAAAATGGAACACACTTCGTGCAAATTGCACAAGAATAGTTGTGCGGCTTATGAACATTGGCATACTAAGATTAAGATAAACTGATTACTCGATAAAAAGAAGTCGGTAATAGCAATGTGAGTTCCATAATTAGAATCTATTAAAGAAAAGTATAATATGGTTCGAGGAAGAACAGTTAAGATATAATCAGTATTAAGGACAAAAGCCATAGTGGAGCCCTGACCTCGACTGAAGAAGGTAAGAGACTAGTATAGCGATGCTACGGCATCTTCAAAACTGACTAAGCACCTACACATACTCATGTAAGGATTGTGACATGATGCAGGGTAAGATAATTAGAAAGAAAATCTGAGTAAAGGCACAGTGGAATATACCTAGAGTATTACAAGTTGGCATAAGAGAAATTGTGAAATAGCTTGAACAAGATTGGATATCAGAAGTCGAATGACCAATTACAGGAGATAGAAATTCTGACATGGGAATAGACAGGCCCAAATATGATCCACTAAATTATAGATAAAGTAAAGCATATTCAGGAAAAACTATTAACAGTCCAGAGTCGACAAAAGTCATACACAGATAATTGACATCGACCCGTAGAGTTTAAAGTAGGTGAGTGGGAGTTCTTAAAAGCCTCACCAATGAAAGGAGTAATGAGATGCATCCAGAAAGGAAAACGTAGCCCAAGATATATTAGACCTTATAAAATCAGTTGTAAGATAAGCAGAACTACCTATGAGTTGGACCTACCTGCAGATTTGGAAGCAATACAACAATTTTTTCACGGATCAATGCTCCGCAAGTATATTAACGACCCTCCCATAATATTTCCCATGGATAAGGTCCACGTAACAGGGAGTTATCCTATAAGGAGCAACCTATCGCCATCATAGGTCGGCAATTTGAAGGTTGCAAACTAAGGACATGGCTCCAAGCAAAGCAGGTAATGAGATAAAGATGGAGAAGAAATATTTATATGGGTTCCTTACGTCAACAGGTAATATAAACTCCTAAATCAATGGTGTTGGCGAGCAAGAGGCCTATGGATGACAACTAGTACAGAGAATTCCCAAAGTCCTGGTAAGACCTCATAAGATTAATTAACATTCGAGGACGAATGTTCTAAAGGGGGGAAGGATGTTACACCCTACACTTTTGAGCTCAGAATGTCCCTTAAGTTCTTAGAAGTTATCATATGAGCCGCATAAGCTACCACACTATCAAAAAAATCTAAGAAAGGGAGAACAGGATACCCCATAGTAAGGAAGGTTGAAAATAGGGTCAAGAGAAGTCGAAAGGAGTTGGAGGCCAAGTAATGAGTCGTAGGACTCAATTTACCTATGTAAGCTACTAATTTAGAAGTCTTACATACTTAAATTAGTTGATTACACACCAATCTTGCGTAGCAAGGATTACATGGTCTCTTAAAATAGGACGAGATTACGAACCCACGAGGAAGAGGAGAAGATGATACATGGCAGCCAATGGAGGAGCGAAAAATAGCAGCACCTCAAGCAAGCAGGTGACACAACTACTAAGGGTCAAGTAGGTTAGCCACCTACTTAGGGGTGGTCCCCACCAAGTACATTGGCAGCCCCTTCTTGTTTGCATGGATTCGTGGCCCAATAGGGGCTGGACACGTGTCACCCTATAGGGATGACACATGTCATGTACTAATACCACTTATATATATATATATATAGGGACTTATACTTCAGTTCCTATCCAAAAATCTGCAGCAAAAGCAAAGGAAAAGAAACCCTAAAAGCTAAAGGAAAAGGGTGACGACTTAGGGAGAAAAAAGAGGTACATCTCAATTTCGCTCTGTAAATTAATTATCTAAGGTATTATTTTATAAATTGGAGGTGTTTAATAAAGTAAATTACATTTTTTGGGAAGCAAAAATGAGTTACAAGCAGACACAACATTTCAGTCACGTTAAGGAGGTTCCGAAGTTAATTTTGAGGAAGTTTGGGAAGTTGTTTGATAAGCTATGGCTTGATTCTCTTCTCCCACATTTTGTTAAGGGATTTTAAATGTTCTAAGGGTTTTAATAATGTAAATTTAAGGTTTGTAGAAGCACCAAACAGACAACAAACAGTCCACTCCGTTTCAGCACACCAAGAGGTTTTCCGAGGCTGGTTTTTGCGAGTTTTGGCCAATTTCGGGAAAGGTAAGGTCTTTCCTTCCAAGTTGAAGATTATGGTGTTTTTATAGGGTGTATTAAAAACCTTTTGTGCTTCTGTAAGTGTAAGAATTTCATAGAAATGCTCGACGTTCGAAATGAACTAATTTGGAATCGCTATAGTTAAATTGTAGTCGAAATGAGGCAGTGTGCATGTAGGGGATGATAAAGGTGTGTGGTTGTGTGTTTTTAGGGCCTAAAGGCCTTCTAAAATAGGTGTAGGAGCTTATCGTTTCATACACACGATCCCCCGCTTCCTATGGTTAAAGGTTTTACGAAATAGAGACTAAAAACCCTATTTTGGTATCGTAATGTTAAGCAAGTTGTGTGGAGCTTATGTGGTGTAATGTTGCTATGTTTTATATGTATATGAGCTTCAGTTTGTTGTTGTTGGTTGGATTTAGTAATTATATATATAATTGGAAATTCGTATAGGGCACATTATAGGGGAGGTGCTGCCCGATTATCATTAACTCTGTAACTAACTAAAAGACTAGTCAAGACTAGTCGAGGAAGGTGAGTAAGAAATTGATTCCTATGGGTGCTTAGTTATGGATTTAGGAACGGTAAATTCGAACGTCACTAACCTTAGTATTATTTCCATGTTAAATAGGTTAAAGGATTACTGAAGCAAGTCTGGATGCGACTAACCCATAACAGGTATGTAGAGTTATCCTTCTTTTCTTTTGGCATGTCTTAGGTATAAGTTATGAATGATTTGTATAAATCATGCCTATTCCCAAACTTCAAACCTATATTTTTAGAACCATTTCTCTGACCTGCAGGACCAGTAATTTAGAGCGCTCATCGTTACCAAGACAACCGGTATAAAGGAGTACGTAGGGTAAAATATAAAATTTTAATAAAGAGAAAATGTGTCTTTTTCCAAGATAGGTTCAATGAACCTAGACAATTTTATGGCCTATTTCGAAGTCTACACATACTCTATTCTTCAAAATCCCGTCCTATTCAATTCATTCTCTCAAAATTCCCAAGGAAAGAACTCCCAAGATCTCTCAAGGTTTCTCTCAAAATTCAAGCTAGAGTTTCCCAATTTCTTCAAAGTTCACCTTTAATTCTTAGTGAATTCGAGCAACATATTGTGGGATTGATTCAAGGTCCCTTTTCACCAATGAAGTCCTAAAGATTTCTCAAGTTTTCATTTAATTTACAATTGATTATGAACCCTAGTTTTGATAAATTGCATTGGGCTGATTTGATTTCATTTTTAAATGTTATCAATGATCTTTGTATGCATGTTCTTATATGAATTTCAAGTAGAAATATAGATGCCCATGCATAGAGCTATATTTACAAGCTATGATTATAAAGTAAAGTGATTTTATGAGTTAATTATGAATTGAATGATTTATAAAGATATTTTTCAATAAGTTACAGTTAAGATTATGATTTTAAAGGTAAATACTACGACGATGATCAGATTTAAGATCATTAGATGTTTTTTAGATGGTGATAAGAACAATTCTCACCGAAGTTATAGATCTTTATGAATCACCAAGTTAGATGCACTATTCCTAAATGTTTTAAAGATGGATTGATAAGCAGTTACTATCTTTTCCTATTATGTTATAATTATTTTTAATGAGTTGCCGTTGGGATATTGACTAAGCATCGAGGACTTCTAGGAGGGGGTTCAATCCGGTAATGCAGTTAGTTACCCAAGGAAATCCTTGTAGCAACATAAAGTCACAGACTACGTTGACCACATAGTGTGCCTTAATAGCCTAGCTAGTGGATTCACATAGCCAGTTGAGTTATCTTGGAGTATGCCCTGTCAAGGTAACCTCCCTTGTTTTGATGTAAGATTCATCAGTCTATCTCAATATAGAAGTCATTGAATTCCATATAGTAGCTCGCATAGTCTTAGTTGTTGGTTAAAGGTCTTATCCCATACAAGTTCAAGTTCAAGGTATGCTATGAGGTGTTAAGTTATGAGTTAAAAATTTAAAGTTAAAGTTTTAAAGACATATATAGACATTTTCGTCATTGTGTTCATCGATGACATTCTGGTATACATGAGGAGTGGGAAGGAGCATGACCATCACTTGAGGATTGTTCTCTAAATTTTGAGAGATCGATGTCTTTATACCAAGTTTTCAAAGTGCAAATATTAGATTGAGTCTTCAACATTCTTTAGGCACCTAGTATATAAGGACAGGATTATGGTAGACCAAGTGAAGATTTAGGTAGTTTGTGATTGGACTAGGCCTACCTCTGTGTCCGAGATTCAGAGTTTTATTAGGTTGGTAGCCTGCTTTATGTAATTCATTGAGGGCTTTTCTTCTTTTGTAGCACTATTAACTAGACTGATTAGACTAGATGTTCTATGTTAGATGAGTGCAAGGTGAGATTTATGAAGCTTAAGGATCTTCTTTCTTCCGCTTCTATTCTAAATCTTCTTGTAGATGCCTTGAGCCAAAAGGCAGTAAGTACGGTGAGTCTAGCCTTCTTTTCATTACGGAGAAAAAATTGGTGTTTGACATCCCATTTTTAGCCAACAGCTTGGTTTGACATGATAACTCTAGTCCTAATCAAGTTCTAGCATGTATCAAGGATCGCTCTATTCTTTTGGAGCAGATTCATAGTCAATAGTTTGAGGATATGAGCTTAATGGCTATTCATGATCAGTTTTGAGCACTGATGCTAGTGAGGAAACCTTAGACTCTGAGTGTGTTTTTAAATTTGGCGAATTTATTTGTGCTTCTTGGGTTTGAAATATTATTTGCATAGTATTTCACGAGGCTCAAAACTCCATATATCCTATTCACCAAGACACAACTAAGATATATAAAGGTTTGAGGCAGCAAAACTAGTAAAGTGGTATGAAAAGGGATATAGAAGAATACGTAGCTCGCTACATGCATTTTTAGCAGGTGAAGCTCGAGAACTTGAGAAAAAAGTGGTGAATTTTAGATATTATCCATTCCTGAGTGGAAGTGGGAGTAGATCCCAATACTCTTTGATATAGGGTTGTTGCAAACTTCTCATGTTGTTGATAGCATATAGGTCATCCAGGATTGTTGACCAAGTCGACACATTTCATGCCTATTTAGTATTTTTTTTAGTGTCGAGAAGTTGGCCCTTATCTATGTGCAAAAGGTGATTTATCATCATGGGGTGTCAGTGTTCATTTTACTCAATAGAGTCTCTATATTCACTTCTAGCTTCTATAGGGCAGTCTAGGAGGATTTGGGTATGCAGGTTAATCTTAGCAAAATATTTTACCCACATACCGATGGGTAGTCACATCAGACTGTTCAATTTTTGGAGGATATGCTTTGATCCTATGTGTTGGACTTTTAAGGTCACTTAGATCAAATTTTGGCTTTGGCGGAATTTGCTTATAATAATAGCTACCATTCAAATATTCAGATGCTCTTATTGAGGCACAGTATAATTTGTATTGTTTTTTTTTTTTTATGGGAACTTGTTGATTTCCAGTTGATGGTTTTAGGATATAGATCCTAGGACCCATGGTACGGACTTGCTTTAGAAGGCTTTGGCTCAAGTTTATGTGACTCTAGACAGGCTACATAAAGCTTAGAGTAGGAAAAATAGAAATGATGATTGTAGGTGTCGTCCTTTAAGTTTTGATGTTGGTGATCTTGTGTTCCTCCTAGTGTCACCCTTAAAAGGAGAGATAAGATTCAGAAGGTGAGGCAAGCTTAGCACCAGGTATTTAAGTCCTTTTGAGATCCTTTGAGTAGTTGGAGATGTTGCTTATGAGTTGTCCTTGCCTCCTTCTATTTTTGATGTTCATTAGGGTTTCCATGTATCGATGCTTTGATAATACATCCCAAATAATTCCCATGTGCTCTTGTATTACTCAGTCTAGTTAAATGATCGTTAGCCTTTTATAGAAGAACTAGTTGCTATTTTGGCCGGGAATGTCCGGTCGTTGCGCTCAAGAGATATTCCTATGGTTAAGGTTCAGTGTAGACGTCATCTAGTTGAGGAGGAAGTTATATTAGTTTTCAGCATTTTCAAAATTATTCACTATATAATTTACTCCATAGAAACTCTTTGGAAGTTCGATTTTGAGGGTTTTGGGAATTGCTTAGGGATAGAATAGGGACCTCTCAAGGAGTGTTATTCTCTTGTTTCACCTGTAAGTTTCCTTCTAGATTCCATCTTTTATTTTTTTTATTTGTTAATTTTTAATCTTTGATCACGGGCTATTTTGAGGCTTGTTTGATAGTGGATTGTGCCCATTTTTTGGCATAAGTTCCTTGTGATGGTTGGGGCTCATTGAAGGAGTCAATTTTATGACTCTCTTACAACCCAAGCTATGCCCAAGGTGTGACACGCGATAAGAATTCTGAAAGACTCCAACCAAGCCTCTTAGCATATGATTCATGAAATTACATAAGGTAAATGAAACAATGACTAAATCTTAAATGCAGAAATAAAGTGTCAACATGAATAACTTGATAAGGAAGAAACCAACTTTAAAAATTCATGACAACGCAGACTCCATGAACATCTAACATACCTCTAATACCATGGATGGGGCTTAGTAATGGTTCCGATCTCACCAATATCGGAAGTAAAAATTTACAGGGCATATAAAGAAAACATAAATGTCACATTCTCGAACCATGAGGATTCACCAATAAATAGAATGTGCGTGATGATCGTCGGACCCTATTTTATGATATAATATAGGAAAGAATTATGTGTTATGCATGGAATGCACTAAGTATGTGAGAAGCATTCATGAACAATCATAAAAAGACATAATCAATACGAAAATGGTATGCATGACCAATATCTTAAAATATGAGTAAAACTTGAAAACTTTTGATAATCATAATCATCTGGTCAATGCACCCTAAAACATTCTAATAAGCTTATAAAAATAACATATACATATGTGGGATATTAACCTTAACCTTCATGTCAGATTATGTAACTCCCACACCGAGAAGAGAGAGGCTATTTTTCAAGGTAGACTATATATCATTCATATAACATGAGCTATATGTGATCCACTAGATAAGCCATAAAGGAAAACCTACGGTAGCAAGCAGTTTTGGAACTATGGGTTGCTCTTAGAGTTTCCTCGTAGATCCCAGCCACAAAGTTCGCTCAATGCTTAATTAATCCCAACGGATTAAATTAAACATAGTCATAGGGAAAGGTGTCAACCAATCCAACATAATAAAACTACATCATAAGAATAACTCCTTAAAAACCATGATCATAACTTGAACTTGTGGATACTTACCATTCTAAGCATCCAAATCATCATAACTTCCATATTATAAGAAAAAATTTCACAATTCATGGTTTTATATTTGAAAACATACTTGAATCATAATACGTAAGTTTCATAAAACATACATAAGAAATCATAAACTTCATGATCATAAATTCATAATTCATACTTGAATTGATGATATAATGCATGGTTCATTGAAAACATGTAATTGAATTGAAAGTATGTATTAATGAATGATTATAATTGAAATAAATCATGATTGAGTTGACCCATATGGAATTTGACTAAAACTAGAATTTAGAAGGAATATATGGAAGAGAGATTTGAGAAACCTTTGGGACTCCGTGGATAAAAGAGGATCCATAGATAAATTCTCACATACCTGGACTTAGGAAGCTTCAATTTAACCTTTCTAATGGGAGCTTAAAGAGTTTTCGCTAGTTCTTGCCTTGGAGAGAAATTGGGAGAAACTTGAGGGTTGGATATTGTGATTTGGAAGAATGAGGGTTTAGGAGTGTTAGGAATTAGTTATAGAATCCCAGTGCACTAAAGCTCTGGCTATGCGCGGGGTACGGGGAAGGGCCTGACCACAAGGGTCTATTGTATGCAGCCTTACCTTACATTTCTGCCAGAGGCTATTTCCAAGGCTTGAACCAGGACCTCCTGGTCACATAGAAGCAAGTTTACTAGTTGCTCCAAGGATCCCATTTAGTGTTAGGAATTAGTTATAGGCTAGAAATTAATTTCTAAAAGCGTCCAACTACATAATTAAACCAATAGGTAACGGAACGCAACGTCTCAACTAAAAACAGAATAATGAACTGGATGGCCTACTTTTACGATCTGTGAAATGTTCCACGGGCCATGGAGTAGTTCATAGAAACTAGGGGTCAATTTCTAGGTAAAGGGGAGTTTAAACGGAGGGGGTCATGGTCCGTGAAGAGAATCACGGGCGGTGAAGGCCCTCGTGGAAAATGTCCCTAACAATCCATTGAAATATTCCTTTATATGTTAGGATTTACGGGTCGTGGTCACTTCTATGGGTCATTGAAGGCTTCGTGAAGTTGAATTGTTTCAATATCCTTGAGGATTGCATTTCGTGAAAAGTCCTACAATTCCAGAACAAGTCTATGGGTCGTAGACCATTTCGTAGACTTCTCCAGATTTTCCCCTCTTTCATGGGACCCTTTCATAGGTCTGTTTCCTTTTATAGTCCATTGAAGGGTATTTACAAACCCTTCCCACAGTCATTATTTCTAGTTGACTTCCACGACCTCTTTCCATGGGTTATGGTTCCTTATATTTCCCCTGAAGGACTTCGTGAAGGTCAAAAAGTTTCACTTTTCTGTGATTTCTTTCCAATTTCATTTTTCTAACTTTTTAACTATTGAGGTCTTAGAATATCTCCCCCTTGAGAACATTCATCCTTGAATGGGACTCAAACTAGTACGAATAGATTCAAAATGAGAAATAACAGCCCAAAATGAATGCACAACATATCGAAAATGCCTAAAACATGGAATATTCTATCCTAAGATAAAATACAACATTAAAACACAATTCATGAAAATGCGTGCATATGAAAAATATGAGAATGACTGAAATGCATGAATTTGAATGAGTGAATCATGAAGGAACACAATACCTAAACTAGGAATGTAAGGAAAGAGATGACGATATCTTGACATCATATCGGCTTCAGCCTCCCATTTAGCACCCTCAACCTCTTAGTTCATCCATAAAACATTAACGCAAGCTACTTCCTTATTCCTCAACCTTCGAACTTGCCGGTCTAGAATTCCAACCAAAATCTCCTCATAGGATAAACTTTCTTTCACACTAATGTTTTCCAAAGGAAAATAGAGTTAGGATCACCCACACACTTCTTCAACAAAGATTTATGAAACACCGAATACATAGATGCCAATTCTGAGGGCAAATCAAAACACATATACCACCTTCTCAATCCATCTCAAAATATGGTATGGGCTTACATATCGGGGACTACGCTTCCCCTTCCTACCAAATTGCATCACACCCTTAATGTGTGAGATGTTTAAGCAAACCCAATCATCTACCTCAAATTCAAGTTCCCTTCTCCTCACATCTAATAGGACTCTTATCGATTTTGCACAGTCTTTAATTTTCTATAATCAATACACCAACTTTGGTACAATAAAGGCAAATTCACCAACTTTAAACTAACCAATAGGAGACATACATCTCCTACCATATAGGGCCTCAAATAGAGCAGTTTGAATGCTAGAGAAGTAACTATTGTTATAAGCAAAACTAGATCAACAACAAATGAATATCCCAATTACCCTTAAATTCAAGTACACATGCCCTCAACATGTCTTCCAAGGTCTAAATAGTACACTTGTATTGACTTTGTATGTGAGGGTAAAAAGTTGTGTAAAGCTTTACTTGAGTACCAAGATCGTTTTGGAAAGACCTCTAAATTTAGAGGTGAATTGAGTACCTCTGTCTAAAATGATAGATAATGGAACACCATGATACTTAACCAACTCGTGAATATAAAGTATAGCATACTCCTCGGCTGAATAGGAAGTCCTAGTAGAAAGAAAATGCACTAACTTAGTCATTTAGGCAATATCCATTCAAATAAAATCATGTTGCCTACGGGTAAGAAACTAACCCGTAATGAAGTCCATATTCAAGTCTTCAAAATTTCAAGTAAGAATCCCCATATGTTGAGCTAAACTCTCGGTTTTTAATGCTCAACCTTCACTTATGACAATTAGGATAATTGATCATAAACTATGCAATATCAATCTTCATCTCATTCCACCAATACATTTGACTCAAATCTCTATACATCTTTGTGGAACCCAGATAAATAGAATACAGTGAGCTATGTGCTCCGGATATTCACTCATGACATCAACCTCTGGAACACATAACTGGCCTTGATATCTAAGCACACCATTTCCCTCTTTGGGAGAAAGCCCCAATGGTTTTTTCAGGAACCATTTTTTTTAACTCAACCAATGTTGGATCATTATCTTGCTTTGCCTTAACATCCACAAAACCTATACCACCATCCTGCAAATAAATAAAGAGAACACCCAAATGAGCTAGTTTATGAACATCACGAACCTACTTCTTCTTTTTATACTCAACATGGCCAACATTATTCATAGACAACATACTAATATCATTGGCAACCACATTTTCCTTTTCCGTATGGTACAACACACTCATATCATAGACCTTCAATAACTCAAGCCATCTCCTTTGTCGAAGGTTTAAATCCTTTTAGTTGAACACTTAATGCAAAATTTTGTAGTCGGTGATTACTCAACATGGAAATCATAGAGATAGTTTCTCAAAAAGTTTCAAAGCAAACATAACCGCCAGTAACTCCAAGTCATAAGTTAGATCATTCTTTTCATGCACCTTGAGCTTCCTAGAAACATAGGATATGTACTTAAAATTTTGCATCAAAACACAGTCAAGACCAATACTTGAAGCATCACAATCTACCACAAAACCATCAAACCCTTCTGGTAATGTCAACACCGAACAAAAGTAAGTCTATCTTTATGCTCTTAGAAGCCCTTCTCACATGCCTCAGACCATTTAAATTTCACTTTATTTTGAGTCAAAGTAGTCAAGGATGATGCAATGGATGAGAATCCTTCTACAAATCATCTATAATAACCGGCTAAGACCAAGAAACTTTGAATATCAAAAAGAGACAAAGGTCTAGGCCAATTCTTAACCTCATCAGTTTTCTTAGGATGCACCATAATACAATCACCATACACAATATTTCCAAGAAAAGTAACCGACCTCAACAAAAACTCACTTTTGCTAAACTTCATAAGTAGTTGACGATCTTTAAGAATTTGCAAGATAATTGTCAAATAGTTCGCATGCATATCCTCACTCCGGGAATAGATCAATATATCGTTAATCAACAAATTAATGAACATATCCAAGTATTGGTTGAACACCCTATTCATAAATTCCATAAAAGTTGTAAGAGCATTTGTTAGGCCAAAAAATATAACCAAGGATTTAAAGTTACCATACCAAGTTCTAAAAGCCTTCGTCTGAATGTCACCTTCCCTCACTCGGAGTTGATGATAACCTGATCAAAGATTAATCTTTAAAAAGTAAATTGCGTCTTGAAGTTGATCGAACAAGTCATCAATCCTTGGAATGGGATACTTATTTTTAATGGTGACTTGTTCAATTGCAGATAATCAATAGATATTCGAAGAAAACCATCCTTATTTCTAACAAAGAGAACAGAGCACTCCATGGACATATACTCGATCTAATAAAACTCTTATCCAACAAATTCTTCAATTGTTCCTTAACTCCTTAAGTTCCACCGATGCCATACGGTATGAAGGAATAGAGATAGGTTTGGTATCAAGGAGAAGGTCAATATCGAAGTCTATCTCCCTTTTGGGAGGGATACCTCAGAGATCATTGGGAAATACTTCTAGAAACTCATTAACAACTAAAATTGACTCAAGACTAGGAACTTCAGAATTTGTATCCCTAACCCGGACTAGATGATAAATGCATCCTTTAGAAATCATTTACTGAGCTTTAAGGAACTAGGTGAATTGACCTTTAAATACAAAATTACTACATTTCCATTCTTGGATCGGCTCATTAAGAAACTGAAACTTGACTACTCGGATTCTATAACATATGAAAGCATAACATGCATGAAACCAATACATACAAAGAATAACATCAAAATAAGTCATATAAAGCTCTACAAGATCAATTGAGGTGATTTTATGAAACACTGAAGCTGGACAATTTCTATAGACTCTTTGAGCCAAAATTTAATCACTGATAAGAGTATAGATCGCAAAAGGTTCTAGCAAGATCTCGAAATAACAACAAACTTCATAGAAAAATAAAGAGTAACAAATAATAAAGTATCACCTGGATCTACTAATACATAAATATCAAACTCAAAAACTTTCAACATACCACTCACTACATCGGACGAATCCTCTAACTACTGATGAGTTGGGTAACGCATAAAATTTGTTTTTGCGCTGACTGCCACCCGAAGTAGTACCATGTTGAGTTGATCATCCTATAGTAGTCTGAGTTTGGGGTTGGCCACATCCACCTCTAGTAGCACTCAAAGGTCAAGCCTTCAATTTTTGTGCCATCTTACAACAACCAAAGTAAGAACCCAAACCCTCTAGACATACTCTTAGATAAATCCTCCCACACTTCTTACATGGGGGAATAGATTGACAACTTGGAGCTCCTCTTAGAGGCTTAGGATTAGGCACCTTATCTTTGTTGAACTTCGGAGCCAGAGTGTTAGAAGAATTTTGGCCAGAGTACTTTTGGATAAATTAAGGATGGCCACCATTGACCAACTTATCATGCTAGTATTCACCACTATCGATTTGAACCTTCTTGGACTCCCATCTTGACCTCTCCTTCATGTTTTCCTCTTATATTTGTTTGGCAAGTATCATATGCCTTGAGATATCCATTTCTTTAATTAGAATGGTGGTTCTACACTCCTTGACTACAAAGTCTGATATACCAGAAATGAACTTGCTCATACGAGCTCTTGGATCGCCAACCATGGAAGGAACATATTTTGACAACTTAGTGAACTTCAAGGATACTCCCTCACACTCATATTAGCTTGTCCCTAGTTAAGAATTCCTACACTTTAGATTCCCTCAACTCTAATGGAAAGAAATGTTAAACCACCCTTCAAGTCTTCCCAATCAATGGGACCCATACTTATAGTCGTATCACTTCTTCATTGATCAAACCACACTTGAAACACCCCTTTGAGTTGATACACTGCCAAGTTGGCCTTTTCCACCTGAACAATGCTCGTGATATCCACAATTTTGCTAATACCCTTGATGAACTCTTGTGGATCCATGTCCACCTTAAAACTATGAAAATTAAGAGGGTTAATTCAAGTGAAGTCCAGAACTCAGCTAGCCTTGTACCCATAGTTAGGTTCATAAGAGCTACCACTTCTTTATTGGCTTGTGTGGCCATAGCTTGGTAAAATACTTGAAATTTGGCTTTTAACACCACATGAGAGACCTGTCATTCAAAAGGTCATTTAAAACATTTTGCTCCTCCACGATATTTTTTCTCATGGGAATTCTTCTTGGAGATAATATTTTGTAATTGTAAAAAGAAAGCGTTAGAGGGAAATCCTTAGAGTTTAACTCTATCGCACAACATAAGAATGATAAAGAAGTAAATTTTCCTAATGTCCTCATAGCCTCCCATTCATATATGTAGAATGCTTTACACCGATGAACAATACTCTATATGACACTGCATGTTACACTCTGTGGGAAACCTTAAAACTTGTGCTCTACTACCAAGTTTGTCTTGACCAGGCTAGGCCCTAGGTGTGCCAGAGATTAGAATCCTAAAGTACTCTAATAAAGCATCTTAGCATATTATACATAAGCGTACATATATTAAATGAAACAATAATACTAATAGTAAATACGGAAATAAAGTCTCAACGTGAATTACTTGATAAGAGAGAAAGCAACTCCAAAAAGTCATGACAACATAAAATTCATGAACACTCTAACATGCCTCTAATACTATGGATGGGGATTAGGAAAATTTCCTAGCTCACCAATATAGGAGGTAAAAATTCTTGGGGAATATAAAGAAAACATAAATGTCATGTCCTAGTACCATGAGGACTCACTAATAAATAGAGTTGGTATTTCAACTCTAACCACGAGTAGAATGTGTGTGATGGTCATCAGACCATACATTATGATATAATATAGACAAAAGTATGCATTAGTACATGGAATGCACTAAGTATGTGAGAAGCATATATGAACAATGATAAAAGTACATATTCAATATAAAAATGTGATACATGACCAATATCTTAAAATATGAGTAGAAATTCAAAATATTTGAATATCATAATCATGTGGTCAATGCACCATAAAACATCATCATATGCTTATAGACGTAGAATATACATATGTGGTCTATTAAACTTAGTCGACATGTAAGACCATAGGAGTTATAACATGGAATTCGATGTAAGTCCCACATCTAGAAGAGAGAGGCTACTTGAAAAGATAGACTCTATATCATAAAAATAACATGAGCTATATGGGATGCACTAGCTAAGCCATAAAGGCTAACTTATGGTGGCATGTAGTTTTGGAACTATGGGTTGCTATTGGGGTTCTCTAGTGGATCCCAACCACAAAGTTCGCTCAATAATTAGTTAAATGCAATAGAATACATTAAACATAGTCATAGAGAAAGGTGTCAACCAATAAAACATAATGAAAATACATCTTAAGAATAGCTCCTCAAAAACCATGATCATAACTTGAACTTGTCGATACTTACCTTTCTAAACATCCAAATCATCATAACTTGAATATTGTGAGAAAACCTTTTATAATTCATGGTTTTATACTAGAAAACATACTTGAATCATAAAAAATAAGTTTCAAAAATCATACATGAGAAATCATAAATTCATAATTCACACTTTAATTGATGGAATAAAGCATGGGCCATTGGAAAATACATGGAAAATATATAATTGACTTAAAACTATGCATGAATGAACCATTTTAATTAAAAGAAATCATAATTGAGCTGACCTATATGGAATTTGATCAAAACTAGAATTTAGAAGGAATTTATGGAAGAGATATTTGAGAAACCTTTGGGACTCCACGGATAAAAGAAGATCCATGTATGATTTCCCACATACTTGGATTTAGGAAGCTTAAATTTAACCCTTCTGATAGAATCTTGAATATTTTTTAGATGTTTGACCTTGTGATTTGGAAGAACGAGGGTTTACGAGTGTTAAGAATTAGTTATAGGCTAGGAATTAATCCCCAAAAATATCTGAGTACATAATTAAACTAATGGGGAAAGGACCAAAAAACACCTAATGAAAAGTTGAACAATGCACTATATGGACTAGTTAAAGTCCGTGAAACATTCCACAGGCCGTGGAGTGGTCCATAGAAACTAGGGGTCAAGTTCTGGGTAAAGGAGAGTTTTGACGGACAGGGTCACGGTCCATGAAGTGCATGATGGGCCTTGAGTCCCTTGTGGAAAATGACCCAAATAACCCACTGAAATATTCTATATATGTTAGGGTTTATGGATCGTGGACAGTTCTACGAGTCATAGAAGGCTTTGTGAGGTCGACCCACTTAAAGATCCCTGAGGGTTGAATTTCACAAACCACCCTATGGTCCATGATTAAGTCTACAGGTAGTAGACCCTTTCACGACTTTTCCTGATATTCCCCTTTCCCTGGTCACTTATACAGGACCCTTTCATGGGTCGTGATTCCTTCAATGGTCCATTGAAGGGTCCACAAACCCCTTCCCTCAGTCACCAATTGCAGCTAACTTTAACGACTCCTTTCCATGGGTCATGGTTCCTTGTATGGCCCGTGAATCACCTTGTGAAGGTCAAAAAGCTGCACTTTGTTGTGATTTCTTTCCAACATTATTTTTCTGACTTTTCAACTTTTAGGGTCTTACAGACTTCATGCGCAAGACACTTGATGCCATTTGGAACCTATTTTTTTACCAGGACATTTTTGTTGCAATAGGGGTGTCAAAGCAATATTATTGACAATAGGATCATTATTTTCTTAGTGTGACATCATTTAGAGGTTACTCAAAAAGGACAGCACCATTTTAGAGATTTAGATAACATATGTTCCACTTCGAGGTAGGCTATGACTTACTATTCTTAAACCTTGCTTGTTGATTATTCTAGCATGATAACTTACTAAGTGTTGGGTTGGTATTTAGCATGATTCCCTGTGTTTTATCATTATTGGATTGATTTAGCCTTATTTTTTATATAAAGTTTTCAATTTTATTTGTTGGAATTGAATTTGAATAAATAACTAATAGAAGACAGAATCACTGAATCATGTTTTGTCTTCACTTGAAACTAGAGTAAGGAGTAGACCTTATCCTACCTTTACCCTAGAAAGGGTAATATATTAGCTTACTTTAACGAATCTTCTCTCTTTGTTGTGAACAAGAGGAAGCTCTACAGATGAAGCAAGAAAAGGGTAAATGCTCTTTTTGAGTTCATACCAAGATCTAGGGAAAGGCTATTTGCTCACCCAGCAAAAGGTACATAGGATGATTCGATTTATTTCTATGTGTTAGCAAGTAAGAAGGAAAGACTATTGGTTAGAAATCTAGAGCCTTAACCTAAGGTTTGCTAGATTTTTCCCCAGTTCCTAATGTTTCATACTTTGGAGCGCAGCCTTTCACTTTTGCTCCCTATATAGAGGCACCACTGAAACTTGTGGTTGCTTAGCTTGCGGTACCTACGACCACTATGAAGTAGAGGATTAAAATATATTAGGCTGGTTCTTTAGATTTTCTCCTATGTTGTTTTCTAGGTTTGTAGGGGAGGATGACCACAAGTTTCTGACTAGCTACCGAGAGAGATTGTATACATAGGTCTAATTAAGTCCACAAGGACAGATTACATGGCTTATTAGCTAGATGGGACAACTAGGAATTAGTGGTATACATATATAGAGTGTTCATTTGTTGGATATCCTCACTTAACTTAGACGTAGTTCTCTAAACCCTTATTTGTCAAGTCATACCCTTTAGCATCAGGAACAGATTGAGAGATCAGTTCACTAGGATAGAGAAGGGCTTTATGTCAGTGTTGTGAGACCCATTTCTGAAGGCTCTCTAGATATGTTACTATGATTCTATCTACAAAAAAGGACAGACTTATGTGTTTTGCTTGAGGTTTGAGTCTTCTTCTTTTGATAGATAAAGGGTCATTGGCATCAGTGGGCAGATTTTTTCTGAATGTAGTTGATCATGCCCGTACTATGGAGGAGCTCCACCATGAGGCTCGTGGGGTAGCTGTAAGAGGGCTCACTTTCAAGGTAGCCATGGTGATTTTCAGTCCATGGTAGATACTTCTCAGTTAGAGGTCAGCATACTTATCAGCCTTAAGGAGAGTCTAGATGACTAATTCAGGCCTCACTTTTTATTTTAGGCCGTAGAGGCTAGGGTGGATCAGCAAGTCTTCCACCTAGACCATGGGGAGATCATGGTTACTTTGATTGTGGCTAGATTAGGTATTATTCTAGATATTATGTCAGGCATAGGGTTTTAGAACCTCCTAGTAAAAAGAATGCTCATGTTTGTAGAGGTGATCCCAGGGTACTTGGGGAGGTACGCAGGTAGGAAGGGCAGGTGATAGAGTTGGAGCCCAGTCCGGGGGTAGACGGGGTCATTTTTATTCAAATAGACCCATTCATCCACCTCACAGTCAAGTTCTCTTTTCCTAACATCTAAATAGTATTTTTTGACGACCTTGAGCCATCTTCAACCTCTCCCTTATGATTCTAACCTTCTCCATAGCTTCTTTAACCAAATCTGGACCAATCAAGTCCATATCACCTACTTCAAACCATCCTGCCAGGGATCTACATCTTCTCCCATACAACTTTAAAAGGACCCATTTGGATGCTAGAGTGATAACTATTATTATAGGTAAACTCAAAAAATGGAAAATGTTCATCCCAACTCCCTTTAAAATCAATAACACATGCCCTCAATATATCCTCTAAAGTTTTGATCGTTCTTATGACTTGACCATCGGTTTGAGGATGAAAAGAGATACTTCACTTAACCTTTGTACTGAGCCAATTTTGAAATGACTTCCAAAAGTGTAAAGTGAATTGAGTAGGTCAATTTGATATAATGGGAAAGGGAACACCATGAAGTCTTACCAACTCATGAACATACAACTTAGCATAGTCTTCGACACCATAGGAAGTCTTAATCAGTAGAAAATAAGCTGACTTAGTCATCCGGTCTATAACAACCCAAATAAAATCATGTTTCTTCTTAGTACGAGGAATATACATTACAAAATCCATATTCACGTCTTCTAATTTCCAAGTAGGAATTTGTATATCTTGGGCTAAACCTCCCAGTCATTGATGCTCAACTTTAACTTGTTGGCAATTTGGATATTTGGCTACAAATTATGCTATTTCCTTGTTCATACCATTCCACCAATACACCTCCCTCAAATCATGATACATCTTGGTGGAACCCCAATGAATTGAATATTGGGAACTATAAGCCTCATTCAATATCAACTCCCTTAATCCATCAACGTTAGTTACAATCGGCCTTGGTAGTATCTCACCCCATCTCCCCCTTGGGAGAAAGCCTCAATGACTTTTTCGACAACTGACTTCTTTAACTCAACCAAAATTGGATCATGGTCTTGTTTGGCCTTAACATCTGCCACAAGAGACGATTCCTAACCATTATGAACAAGAATACCTCCATTATTGGAGTCAACCAACCGTACACCTAAACGTGCCAACATATGAACATCATTAACCAATTCTTTCTTACTTGCTTCAACATGTGCAACTACAACACTACTTATGGACAATCTACTTAGTGCATCGGCGACCACATTAGCTTTGGTCGGATGGTACAATATACTCATATCATAGTCCTTTAGTAATTTAAGCCATCTCATTTACCAAAGGTTTAAATCTTTTTGCTTAAGAACATATTGTAAACTCTTTTATGGTGGGTGAATACATCAACATAGACACCATAAACATAGTGTCTCCAAATCTTCAAAGCAAACAAAACAGCCGCTAGTTCAAGATCATGGGTTGGATAGTTCCGTTCATACACCTTAAGTTGCCTTGATCAATAGGATATCACCTTACCATGTTGCATAACAACACAACCAATACCAACCCTTGAAGCATCAAAATATACCATGAAACCATCAGACCCTTCCGACGTGGTCAAGATAGGAGCGGTAGTAAGATGATCTTTTTACTCTTGGAAACTCTTCTCACAAGCTTCCGACCATTGAAACTTCATCGTCTTTTGAGTCAACATTGTCAAAGGTGATAAGATCAAGGAAAACCCTTCCACGAACTTTTTATAGTATCCGGCTAGGCCCAAGAAACTTCTAATATCCAAAGGAGATAATATTCTAGGTCAATTCTTCACCGCCTCAGTTTTCTTAGGATCAACCATAATCCTTTCACCGGACACAATGTGACAAAGAAAAGCTACCTCCCTTAGCCAAAACTCACATTTGTCGAACTTGACAAATAATTTCTTTCCCATAGAGTTTTCAATACAATCCTTAAGTGATTAGCTTGTTCCTCCTCATTCTGAGAGTAAGCCAATATATCATCAATAAACACAGTTACAAACATGTCCACATATTGTTTGAACACCTATTCATCAAGTCTATCAATGTCACAAGGGCATAGGTCAAACCAAACAACATAATTAGGAACTCATAGTGGCCATACCTTGTTTGAAATTCCATTTTGGGAATGTCACACTTCCTCACCCTCAATTGGTGATAAACAAAATAAAGATCAACCTTAGAGAAGTAACTTGCCCCTTGTAATTGGTCCAACAAATCATCTATCATCGGAATTGGGTATTTATTCTTAATGAACACTTTATTCAATTACCAATAGTCAATGCACATACGTAGTGAACCATCCTTCTTTCTAACAAAAGAAATAGGAGCACTCTATGGGGATATACTTGGTCTAACGAAACCTTTGTCTAATAAGTCTTTCAATTGATCATTTAACTCCTTTAATTCTATCGATGTCATTCGGTAAGGAGGGATAGAAATGGGTTGAGCACCTGGAAGAAGGTCTATATCAAAATCAATCCCCCTTTTTGGAGGGACATGGGTGGATCATTGAAAAATACATCCGAAAAGTCATTAACATTAGGGACTGACTCTAGAGTAGGGGCTTCAAAATTTTCATCCCTAACCCTCACAACATGGTAGATACAACCCTTGGAAATCATTTTATGAGATTTAAGGCACAAAATGAAGTGATATTTGAACATGGAATTACTACCCTTCCATTCTAGGACCGACTCATTTGGGAATTGGAACTTAACCACTCAGTTCTACAATGAATAGAAGCATAAAATGCATATAGCCAATCCATACTAAGGATAAAATCAAAATCGATCATCTCAAGATCAACTAGATCACATAGAGTAACTTTATGAAAAAAATAAACCGGATAACTTCTATAAGCTCTTTAAGCCACAACAAACTCACCTACAGTAGTATAAACAGAAAAAAGCTCTAGCAAAATTTCGGGGCTAACATCAAACCTCATGGAAACATAAGGTGAAACAAAAGACAAATTTGCACCTAGATCAAGTGAGGCATAAACATCATATTGAAAGACCCATAATTTACTGGTAACAACTTTGGGAGTCTCCTCCACCTCTTGCCTAACATGAAGAGTATAGAACCGATTGTTGCATTGACTACCCTTTGGTTGCACTTGAGCACCATGAGTAACTTGGCCTCCATGAGAAACTTGGCCTCAAGGATGACCATCTTTTTCCTTGCATTCCTTATCATGATGACCCGTCTTTCCACAACGGTACCATTCATTCAAGCCGTCTAAAAACTCACCCATGTGGTTCTTACCATACTTCCTACATATAGAAGTGGCTTGGCCGATAGGACTACCTCCATAAGGTTTAGGGTTGGGAACCCTATCCTTGTCAAACTTTAGAGTAGTGGCATTAGAAGATCCTTGGTTAGAGTACGTTTGAAGAAAATGAGGATGTCCAGCACCTCCGAACTTTGCATTAGAGAAATCACCACCATTATTCCCTGGTCTCTTAGACTCCCTATTCTTCTCTTTTATATTCTCACTCTATATTTGCTCCGTATTGGTCATAAGTCTATATATATCCACCTCCCCAATCAGCAAAGTCATTTTTCACTCCTTTGAGACCATGTCCGACACATCTGACACGAACTTACTCAAATAGGCTCTTGAGTTGGCAACCATGAATGGAGCATACTTCGACAATTGAGTAAACTTGAGGGCATACTCCGTTACTCTCATTCCACCTTTTTTAAGGTTGATGAACTCTTATAATTTGGCCTTCATCAACTTCCCCTCGTCAAGCCTGTCACTTTTCTATTGATCATATCAAATACGAGCAACACACTTTAATTGATACTTGGCCAACTCCACCCTTTCAATCGAGCTAATCCCTATGATATCAATAATCTTGTGAAACTCTTGTGGATCCTCTTCCACCTTAGAACGCCAAAACTCTGAAGGATTCCTCCTCATGAAATCATAAATTCCTATTGCCACCTACCAACATTTGAGTTCACGGGAGCAACCACTTCATGGTTAACATGTGTTGTAATGGCTTGTGCAAGTACTTGAAAGGTCGTTCAAAACTCAACATTAGAAACTTGATCATTCAAAGGGTCATTCGGGGCTTATTTCTCCTTTTCAACCACATTCCTTCAAGCGGGGTATCTTCTGAAGGCATATTCTCAAAATTGCAAAGAAAAAACGTTAGAGGGAAAGACTTAACCACTCTACCACATAACATAGATCTTCAAAGAAGTTAGACTTTTCCTAAGATGTTTTGTAGCCTCCTATTCATGGATGTGGGGTGCTTCATACCAATGAATAAGACTGTACTTAATGCAGCATGTTAGACTCCCTAAGACTCTTTTAAACCTTGTGCTCTGATACCAAGTTTTTCATGACCCGAACTAGGGTCAAGCTACGACACAAAGATTGGGAAACAGAGGACCCCAACTAATCCATCATAGCATACATTGCATTCATAAGTTAACCAAACATGATAAAATAAGCGGATGTAATAACTTAAGGGAATGGGACTAAGGGATAGCAACTCAATAGATGTCCAATCTGGACTACATCACATAGCATCCTAAACCTGCCTCTAGTCTTGTCTTTGATGGGGGCTTAGAATAAGCTCTTAGCTTACCCGAACATATGAAGAAGTTAAAATAGTAGCAACATGAAAAGAAGTCATTGCCCACGATAAGAAGAAGAATCACCAAGTCTTGATATCTAAACAACTTTAGCAACGAATAGGAGGTCGTGAGTATCATCCGCCCCTACATTATGAGACAATATAGGCAAAATATTTGTTAGTATATAGAAGGTAATAATTATGTGAGGTATGCATGAACAAGTAAAAGAATGTGAAAAATATGCCATAAGATGTATGATCATTCATAATAAACATGAACAAGGCTTAGAAGCATTTGAAAACATATAAAAGTCATATTCATACAACTCATAACTTGACACTAACTTGTGTGGGATAAGACATTTAACTACATCTAAGACTATGGGAGCTATAACATGGAATCCGATGGAACCCTCATCGAGAATGGGGAGGCTTCCTTGCCAGGGCATACTCTGTAATGGTACTCAACTATGCTATATGTGGATCTACTAGATAGGCCACGAAGACAATCCTAGAAAGGAAACATTGTTTGGCAATTTAGATTGTTACTAGGATTCCCTTAGATAACTAACTTCATTACCGGACCGAACCCCACCAAGAAGTCCTCTCGGTGCTTAGTCAATATCCCAATAGAAACTCATAAAACATGATCATAACATAACAGGGAAATTTTGTAACTACTTATCATTTCATCTTTATAAAATATATTAGGAGTAGCTCATTACCAAACCATAATAACTTCTTTGATAATATCTTGATCACCACCATAACTTCATCATTAGAATCATAATCTCAAATTTTAAATCATAGAACTTTCATTGAAAATTATTGAAATCAGCATCAACTCATAATAATCAACTTTGAATCCTCAAAATCATAATTGAGATAGATTTATGCATGGGCATTAATAAATTAACTTTAAATGATGAAATTTATGTAGCAACTTACTTAGCATAATCATTGATGATAATTTAAAATAAAATTAAATCAGCCCAATGAAATTCATAAAAACTAGGGTTCATAATTCAATTCAAATTGAAAGAAACTTTGATGAAACTTTGGGTCTCCATGGGTGAAAGAAACCAATGGATCAATCCACACATACCTTGATTAAAATCACTTTAAAATTGTGAAAAACTCTTGAAGAAATATAAAACCCTAGCTTGTAGCTTGGAGAAGAAACCTTGAGATACTTTGCACTTGCCTTAGGGAGTTTAGGAGAGTGATTTAGAATAACGGAAAATTTAAAGAATTGGGTAGATATAGTATTGAATGTAGCCATAATTGTGTCTAGGTTCATTGAACCGAACTTAAGAAATGACATAATTACCTTTTATTAAAACTGGGATTTTAAACCTACGAATCGACTTTACGGGTCGTAGAAGAGATGATAAGTCATCAAGAAGACTCATCCTACAGGATTTGGAAACGGCCTGAAAATCAGGTCGCTGAAGTTTAGCTACAAGTCATTTCTACGACTCATCCTCACAACAACGAGCCATCAACTTGACTAGTCTTATAGGCTTAAAAACCTACAAGTTGGAGGACCTCCAATCTTTGGTTATGAGTAATTTCTATTCCTCTGGGATATGGCCTCTGAAGTTTGTTTACGATTCAGTATTACGACTCGTCGAATTAACTACAAGTCTTAATATTGATATTTAGGGCCTCTTATGAGATTCGGTCCTGAAAAATACCTAAGGTTCCCTCTACAACTCATTTCTATGAGTCGTAAGAACCTATACAATTCATAGAGTAGGTCGTAGACTTGGGTTCCGTCAACATTTCTGAGGATTTTCTCTTGATTCCAACTTTTTGACTTTCGGGGTATTACACTAAATTCCTCCCAAAAAAAAGTCAATAACTCAAGCTAACAGAAAGGTTCTTCTCTTAGATTCTAAGCAGTCAAAAACATCCCCTCTTTTGCCTTGTAAAATTAATTTATACTTGTACAAAACACAGGCAAATAAATCTTTGTTCGAACGTCTTCGGTGATATTAATCTCGCACACCGAAGTGGTCGGCGAGTCGCCCTTTGTTCTTTCTCCTCGTCTACCAACACATTTCCTCTTCAATTCATATTCTACCCATTCGGCGATGACGTTCGATCTCGCCTAGTGATTAGGCGAGTTATCATTTTATCCTTTAGCCTTTAGCCTCGATCTTCAGTAATCCTCTTTCCCTGAAGTTCTAGTGATTTCGTTGGTGACTCACCCTTTACTTTCTTTTCTCCCCTTTCTGATATTCAGTTGAAACAATCACTCTATCACCTTTTTAGCTGCCACGATGTCTCACACACTTTTACTTGGTGAATCATCGAGTTCCCTTTAGTATACCGAGTAAATCCAATTGTTGGTCTTGATTTTAAGACAATTAGGTGAGCTTCAGTGTCCTATTAGCGATTGGGCAAAAGCTCTTTGCAAGTTTCAGCATTCACTTTGCCCATTGTTTTCCCTTTTTTAGCTCTTTTCTTCACCATTATGCTTATGCCTTATCCTTAACTCCTCACATCTGTAAATGATTACTTCATAGTCAATATTGGACATAATATAGGCAAAGAGGACACTAATTTATTGAGTTTTGAGCTGTAAATAACTCCAAATTCCCGACTCATCAAAACCCCCAACTTAAATTCTTGCTTTTCCTCAAGTAAATAAAGAAGCTATCAGATTAAAACTAATAACTATAAGTAGTGTTTATCTAGACTCAACGCATAAGTACGAATGAGGTTTAAATAAGCATGCAATGTTCAATTATGCATTCAAGGCTTCAAACGATGACTAATCAATCTCAATGTGATTTCATGCTAAAAAATGTTCGTCCCAAAGTACAAACATATGCCCAATGCACATATTAGAATGTCCTCACATCAAGGAAGTGATTCCACACTCTCAAAAATCCATTCATAGATTAAAGCAAAGAAATCAATCACAATTCCCACACTTACAAAGACTAAAACATGCATAACTCCACCCATAGGCATGCCCTTATTTTCAAACCAATAGATCAATCGGATTATGCAAGATCAGAAAGGTCTTTTAAGGCTCGTAACAAGGATGAGTGCAAGGTATGATCATTTAGGTTCACTAACTTTTCTCCCATCAAGCATGGATCAATTCAAATATCTTCCTTCCCTTTTGTTATTCAAATTCATGGATCACCCTTTTTCATTCATGGTACTCTACAACTTTTGACTTAATTATTCAAACCCCCCCTCTTTTTTTCCTAACTGAAATGGCAAAAACAACTTGCCTCATTTTTCTTCTCTTCTTGAGTCTTCTCTCTCTCTCTCTCTTTTATATGAAGGGTTTTCATTTTATTCTATGAAAGAAGCCAAGGGTAATCTCTCACAAACTATTTCTCTAATTTGTTTCCCAATCTTACCATACCTCCAACTTAGGCTTTTGGCCAAAGTGGGATATTCAACACATCCAATGCTCCAAGGAGTCTTCAGGTAGGTAAAATAATGGGATTTCGTTTAGCAATTTGGGTTCAAGTTTAATTCAAAGAAAAGGCTAGGCACATATGGTGCCAAATTAAGTTCACTTGCTAATAAGGGAATCACAAAAGGTTAAGGCAATTTAAGGTTCACTCATAGAAATCATGCCTAAGATCATTTCTTTCAACCACAAATTATAATTGATTGGACCAACGGGGCAAGTTATAGGTGTCCTTTTGTATATCTTTCAAGTAAGCCTCAACAAACATGACATTCTATTTACGAACATCGAACATAACTTGATAATTTAAGCTCACATGCACCGATCACTGTAATACTAACACTCAACACTTGATTAGTCACAACGAGATGCAAAAATTTCACACAAGACATATGCGACCTGTTTTGCCTTTGTTGAATTGCACAAAACATGTCATTCATCAAGAGCACTACTCAAGTCATGGATATTGGTCAAGATCGATTCTTAAATGTAGAAGTGAACAATGTACACAACCATAGAGATTTGCATAGAGGTGCAAATGAAGAATTTCCAAAACTAAATATATGCAAACAATCACAGTAACAAAATACTATTTACAACCCAAAATGGACAAGTTTCCGAAAATCAATATATACAAACGGTTTAGGTACCTAAGGTACCCTCACCCTACAAAAAAAACAAAGTAGTGTGCTCAATACAAAAAATAAAAATAGTAAGTAAATGAGATAGTGATAAGGATCCCCCTATTAGGCTAAGTCTAAAGAGATCTCTAGACTGTAGGTGTGTCCTTAATTGGGGTATTAGTACCCGAGTCTCACTAGCGGGGGTAGGAGGTGGTGCCACAGATGATGGAATAGTAAGTGATGGCTCATTAGAAGGCATAGAAGGTGGTGTCAGAGGACATGGATCGATAAGGGACTGCTCAATAGGTACTGAAGCTGCACATCCTCAAAATCATTAAGGCCCTCAATGTGTCCTCAACCTGCAACTCAGTTACTCCCAAGTCTTCCTCATTTGTATCAGAAAGCTCATCATCATCATCATAAGAAACTGAAGCTTGGTCATACAAGCCAGAGGGGAAAACACCAATAATTCTTGAGCTGGAGGGACCTCAAAACTCGGCCTCTTGGGGGAATTAACACTACCACACAACATAGTGATATTTATGGACCTAAGCTCATATACATCCTTCCTCAACCTTACAATGTCATCCTAGATAGACTACAAATAAGTAGAATATCCCTCAACCTTTTCTCGTTGCTCAACTCGAGTGGTGAGAGTAGCTAGCTTTTCAATAATCTTAGTAAAAGTGGCTAGCTGTCCCACAACCCCAATCTGTAAGGGCACAAGAGAAGCCTCAATCACCATGGAAATCACAGAAGGGAAAGAAGACTCAAGCCTCGAAGCTTATACATCTACTGAGTGGGTAAGATTACCCATCTTATATAACATAGCCTACGTCAAAGAAGGCTGGGATGTAGTGCTAGTTGGAGGGAATGCGGAAGTAGATAGGGTAGAGGATGGACCCAGCAGAGGGGGAGTAGGTGGTACTGTGCCTGCCGCTAAGGATTCCACGTCAAAAATCGGTGTCGTATTAATCTGTGGGGGCCTCCTCCTTGCCTCAATTTCTCATAAATAATCTACCTCAATCCTGCGGATGTCACTAGATGATATGGGCTCTACCCTCATATTAGAATCCTTATGAGACCCCAGGCAGCTCATACAAATCAGTAATCAAAATAAGGAACGACAACAAAGTCAGCTATTATCAAACCCTCAAAAAGATTTCAAGGATAATGATCGAACCCAAGTTCAATCTCTCCCTAATATTAATACTCCCCAATAAAGTTGCATTGGGGTGCCAAAGGTTAGACTCATTCTGACTAGGCATCAATGTGCTACTAATGAAGTCGAACAAATAATGAGCAGCCACATTAATGTCCTTCTTCTCTATCATAGCTCCCTCCTTAATCCACGGAGGAGTAATATCAAAAATCAATGGAGCCTACCACCCCTTTAATTCATTTAACATATTGGTTTTTATTTTATCTATTAATGAATGATGATAATGGTATGTGCATCACAATGCCTAATTAAAATCAATTTGACTACACTTAAGTTCTTTGCCACGAACAGTCACAATATCAAGAAGACCTACTACAGCTGGCCTTTTTCTTCCCCTTTGGTAGTGCACTGTCATAGGCCTCATAAAACTAACGAACCCATGCTGGGACATATGAAATCTGAGCTCTAGTGAACTACTCGAATTGATGAAAATGAATAATTCTCCAGATTTTATGTTACCTATGGACTACTCCATCCGTAGAGAGCCATTTCTCCTCTAAAATAATGCAACGATCCAAAACCTTTAATATTTTCATAGAGCGGGGTACAACAGGGACTACTTGGGGCATCCTATTAGCAACCAGATAATGCATAGCTTTGGAGTGTATTTCAATAAGGGCGCGCTCATGCACCTATTCTTCAATAATAGGTATTGGGTTGGGTTCAACAGTGGGTTCATAGACCGGAACCCTTGTCGTATAGGCATTTCATCATCCGAGGAAGAGTCATGATAACAGGGTTCATCAACCAACTAACGCTTGTCTTTTCCTTTCCAGTATCTTTTGCACTTGCACACTATGGTGGGCGTTGAGTGTCTATGCAAGGTTCGGATGGTTAATTGATAGAAATACCTCAAGCTTTTTTGCAAGGTTGAGATCCAAGCTTATCTGTAAGATGACGCACCAGATGCTTGTCCCTAGCCATGCTACACACTACAAATACACCACAAGAGAGAATTTGGTGATAACTTAGACCAAAACCAAATTAAATTCCAAGTTTAGATTGCAAAAGGACTACAGAACGTTGAAGCTCGCCTACAGGATTGGCGGCTTGCCGAAGTGAGAAAGCCAGGCTCAGTCGAGCTCGCCAAATCTAGAAGGTCCAAGTGAAAGCTAGTAGGCGAGGGACTAGGTATGTAGGTAATATGCCGAACACATTCAGCGAGCTATCAAAGCTTGCAAAAAGTCACAAAATGTATTATGAAAAATCACTATAATATCAAGCGGAATGGTTAGGGGAAAATCATAACAACTAGCTGCTAGTTGTATCAGCAAGCTAACAAAAGCTCACCGATTTGGTCGTAGAGAAATGAGAACTAAGGGAAATTAATGGTGAGAGAAAACGACCTTTAGTGACCTGCAAGAGGTAACTACAGGCACGTTTGAGCGCGCCTAATGGCCCAACAACAAGAAAACCCTAAATTTAAAAATTTCAACCCCCCGCCCCCATAGTTATTACAAAGCTTTCCTCATGCAATTTACACACAAAATTAAGGCAACCCACTTTCTATTCAATGACATAGGTACTCAAACTTCCCTACAGGACTAACCAAATACCACAATTTGATAAAATTGGCCTTAAGAATGACATTACCCATCAATCATCAGGCAAAATAAGGAATTCATGGGATAGGGTTAATCAAACTTCACCCCCACACATATTATTAGACCCAAATTAATTCAATAGTAACCCACATACATACATACTCCACCAACCAGATACCCGCATTTTCAACTCAAAGCAGAGATGCATATACTAACCATGACTATCACTTAATCTATTAGTTTAGAAACCCAATCAACACCAATGACATTCACAATAATCAGCCCAAAAAAATAATCATGCATATTCAACAAATGGTTCAGGAAGACATTGATCACACAAAATATTAACCAAGCATTGTGGGAAAAAAAAGTATACATGGAAATCAAACCTATGAAAATGAGCTTAGATAAAAGAGGGAAAGAGATTCAAGTAGAGGAGAAATCCACACAAATGCATATAAAAGGAATATAAAATCAAAGATATACACTCAAAATAAGGGAAATAGGGAGGTAAAGAGTGTGGGGAAAGAAGGAGAGAAATTTGAAGAGTTGGAAATTTAAATGAAAGAAGACACTTAAGTTCCAGCTAGTTGTTCAGGTCTACAAGCATTAACGTCACTAAATGTGATAGTGACTCGCCAATGATGCAAGTTCTCGCCAATGTTCATAGGACACCCTAGGTAAGAATATAGTGGATCGGCGAGCCCAATGGACCCGACCGATGATCTTCAACGAGTCGTTGATGTGACATTATCTTGCCCTTTTCCTTCAGCATGTTCAATCTTAGTGACAACCCAGATAGCTAGGTGAGAGGACCTCGCAGAATGGTTCATCGAGTCGCCGACAAAAAATTATTCTACCTAAACTTCCAGAACATTCAGGAATTTTTAGGTCATACTAAGTTCCAAAAGGCGATCAGGAGTGGGATCGCCTTTTGATTTTTGCGTGTCTCAGAATAGGATCCTATCTTTCCCATTCCTTGACATCCATAAATTCCAACTTCAACCTACAGAATAAACACACGTTATTCAAAAACCACTAAAAAGTTGGGTTGCCTCCCAAGAAGCGCCTGAGTTAATATCGTGGCACGACGCGGACACGCATTCCATCATTGTCTAAATACATCACTTCAACCATCCCTAAACTTAGGCCATCATCAAAATATAACTTTAAGAGCTTCCCATTAACTTTGAATGTCGACTCTTCTTTGTTTCCAACATCAATGACACCATTTTCAAACACACGAGCCACCCAATAGGGTTCAGACCATTCGGGCTTCAACTTCCCTTGAATTTGTTACACCTCATACTTTTGTACCTTGGAATGCGTTCTTAAGTCTCTTGAAAGGCTATTAAATTTTATGGAAGGATCGTAAGCCTCTTAAGTTTTTTAAGGTTTCCTAATGTTTTTTAAGTCTTCTTAAAGCTTCTTAAGACTTCTTAAGAACTCTTAAGTTTCTTAAGAGTTTCCATGTGAGCAAGATAATCTATAAAGCTATCAAACAACTCTAAGGAAAGGAGAATGCGATACCCAATAGTAAAGAAGATTCGAAATAGAGTTATAAGAATCCATAAGAAGTAGGAGACCGAATGATGAGTCGTAGGACACGACTTATTTACGTAAGCTACCAACTTGGAAATCTTATATATTTAAACTACTTGAGTACAACTTACGTAGCAAGGATTATACAGCTTCGTAAAGCAAGACGAGATTACGAACTCATGAAGAGAAGAAGAGAGCGACATGTGGCAGTATGGGAGAGTGCCACATGGTAGCAACTGGAGGTGACATATGGCAGCAGCTTCAGTAAGGGGGTAGTGTCATGACCCAACCCCGTAGGCCGTGACTAATGCCCACACTGGACACTCGTATATACAACTATCATCTATAGTCAATCAGCAACTAAAGTTGATAGGGGACTTATCCGAGCACAACATCGCCTCAAAACTTTCATACATATATATATATATATATATATATATATATATATATATATATATAAACCACATATCTTCTAGAAAGTCACAATCGTCAAAAGATAACATAGTACATAAGCCAACAAGGCTGCCACTACACATTATATTCCAAAATATACATGTATATATGCAAGCCGACAAGGCTGCCTCTATGAATATGAACATTCCAAAATATATGTTATACTAGTACAGATAGATAACATCTATATACCATCCACATATATGTCAACAGACCTTTAAGAACATCAATAGTAATATATAATGGGATAGGGCTCTGTCATACCCATGGATAAATAAATATATACATCAAAATATCTATACTGAAATTCTAGGCTCCAGATAATGGAATATTTCCAAAATAGCTGAGTGGAAATCCTAAGCTAGCATATCCTCGAAATGAATATCTATACCTACGGGCATGAAATACAACCCCCCTCCCCCGAAGAAAGGGGGTCAGTACGATATATATACTGAGTATATAAAGCATAACATATCATAAATGAGATCACATCTGAAGTAGAGATTCAGGAGACAAGTATGATACTCAAGAAATCACTGTACATGTGACTTATAAAATAAAATCAATCATGATTATATCATATATTATATCTAGCCTATTATAGACTCGGTGAATCTGTCATATACATCTATCATATTTAGCCCATCATGGGTCCCACAACCATCATCACATCATCATGTCATCATATCATATCATATATATATATATATATACCGTACTCGATCCTCTAGTGAGGGACTCGGTGAATAATATAGTGAAACTGTGCATGAATACATACCCGGCCCGAGAATTAGTGAAAGATATATTGAGGCATGAACGAGCAAAGTAGTGAGCAACAATATGCAAGTTATCATCCAAAAATTTGAGACTCGATGGAATAATGAAAATGAGCTATCATTCAAAAATCAAGACAATAGCCATATCAAGTACCTTTCAATGTCATTGTGGATTGCATCAAAATAGAACTTCTGGAAATCTAGAACATTGTCCATCGAAGTGTCTCTAAGAATAGGAATTTCCTTGGAATCATATAAAAATCATATATTTATTTCATAAAGATAATGCCAAGGAGAATAAAGGTCTAACTTTACATGCTTACTACTTCCCAATGTATAGAAAAAAACTAGAGAAGCAATAGCTCAATTATTGTAAGAGTTCTAACATTAAGGAGTTAATAAAAATCATGATGTATACCAAAATATGAATTATACCAAATTGTTGTTATTGTTGCTTATTAGAAAATGAAAATGAAAGCATACGACATGTCAAATTAAAGTTGTAATTGATTTAAGGGTGGCTTATAGTGTGTAGCTGCTTGTGTTAAATTGAAGTTATGATTATGCATTGTATGGTTGATTCATATTTTGACATGTCGTATGCACCCATCCTTTGATGTCATACTGTTCAAGGTCTTTACCAATAATTCTCTACACTGTCTCATATATCATCTTAGATTTTATCCATTTATTGTTGGCTTTTAGATCTTGCTAACTCGTTCTAGCATGGGATCTCACTTGAAATTTAAGTGTTCACATTAACGTGTTGTAGTGTCGGTTAATTTTATCTTACGCTTGTATTTTTCTTATCCACTTCCCCCTTTAAGGCGTACTCATGTCATTATTTATTTATATTCTACTGTATGCCCCCATTTCAAATTTTCAAAAGCATATGATTCTTTTCCAATACATATGGTATACTGCACCATATCCATATCTTCCTTTGTATCATCTATAACTTAGATTACCTATGTACAAAACCTTAACACAATCATGAGGTGCTGAGAACTCCCGATATATAGTATAAAATCTCGTCTAATGATCAGTACTCAAGTAATATAATTAATGTCCCAATTTATCCAAAGCCACATTCCATTCATTTTAATCAATAATTAGCTAGTGCTTATAATGGTTTCAAATTCTCAATTCGGTAGCATTTATATTCTTGTGATAAGTGTTGCAAGCTTCCTTATAACATTATCTTTATCTCAATAGATATCACCGGTTCCTCTAATAAACTCACAATACACCCGTTATTTTCCAAATCTACAATCTTTGTCCTTTAATGATCTCACTTTTTTTCTGAGGTGAAGTCACATATACACAATACTTCTTTATGCCTCATGATCTTTCACCCTTGTCGTGTACCCAATGCAACTTCTATTCTTAATCAAAATCATATCAAATTCATTTTATTAGTGGTTTTGTCTTATCACCTTTCTATCGTACTACACCTTCAGTTCGTAGCTATCTATTTCCCTTTTTGTTCTATACTCATACTTAATTAATTACGTCTATCTTGGGTGCTTCCTTTAGTACTCCTTTTATTTCTATAACAATCCTTATGGTATTCACATTACATCATGATCATATTCCGTCCTATGACCTAGCACTCCTTAACCTTATCCTTAATATCTCACAAACTGTCTTATCAATTCATTCATATCTGTCACAATTCTTTTTCTTGTATACTTTTATCTTAATCACACTATTACTTCTTTTAACTATAACTTGTCATAATTTATCCATCTTATCAATTCAGTTGGTGCCTTAATATATCACTCTATCAAGATCTACCAATTTTTTCTTAATCATCTCTTTGTATCACAAGCCCTTCCAAATCATCTTAGAATTTCATCAACAATATATGAAATACATAACCCTAAATGGCCCATAAGTTTATATTTTCCTTGCGCAATTTCCCTCTCCAACTAGTTGGTTAAGAACTAACAAAATATTATCCATATGCATTTTCCAACGAACACCAGAAGAAAACTAGAATTCGATAAGCACCACAGGACTTCTTAATGCTTAATGCACCTCGTTCACCTCCAGGCTTATTCTTGAATCATGTATTAATTATTTAATTCATAATGTACTTATTGCATGCTTTGTACTTTTCAACAAATTGCCCTTCAACATAAGTTTCTTTTAAGACAAAATTGCGGTTGGAAAGTATCTTGGTCCGTTCAAATGAATTTTTAACTTTGCTGCTCATATAGGCTTTTTCAAAATAAAATTTCCCAAGTAAGAATGGTACGCCTTACGGATGACATGGAGGGTGTCTCTTAACTATTTACTCCAACATAATAAATTTACCTTGCCGGTATTAACCTCAAAACATATTATGAACTTATGTCCCATTTTCTCTTTATTTCTAGAAATATTTTGGTAGAGTTTCCTCTGTATTTCTTACTATCTCAAAACCTGCCCGTAGGAAATACCAACAATGCCTCACAGGTCCAACATATATATATATTCATATCGAATCCACACAGGGTGCCCAATATTAATAACAGTATGAAAATGATGGACTTACCTTGTATGTCTAACTCGAACTACACCCATTATACTTTCCTGTCTACTTTTACTTTAAATTTTTAACTTTATATTTCAATCATATTTCAATATTCTTACCTTATCTAGCATGTCTCTTTTGCACTATTACTTACCTGTATACTGTGTATCTTCCAATATCATCAGTCACTTTCTTCTGTCGATGTCATTCTTCATCTGAAATCAAAGGTTAGAAAAAAAAAGGAATTTCATTTCCTATAGATGGGATCTATCGCACGATCTTAAATGTCCTGTAGCTTCCTATTTATAGATGTGGTGCACAACACACCAATAAACAAGACACTAATATACACGATCTGTAGACATTCCGAGGATGAACTGCTCTGATACCACTTCTGTCATGACCAAATCCTATGGGCCATGACTAGTACCTGAACTGGACACTCATATATACACCTCTCATCTATATTCAATAGGCAACTGACCTATATAGGGGACTTATACTAGTAGAACATCTCCTCAAAACTATCATACATATATATATATATGAAAACCACGTGTCTCCTAGAAAGTCACAATCGTCAAAAGATAATATAGTATGTAACCCGACAAGGCAGCCACTACACATCACATTCCAAAATATACATGTAAATATGCAAGCCGACAAGGCTGCCACTATGAATAGGAGCATTCCAAAATATATGTCATACTAGGACAAATGGATAACATCTATATACCACTCATATATATATCTACAAACCTCTAAGAACATTAATAGTAACATATGATGGGATAGGGCTCCACCGTACCCATGAATAAATAAATATATAAATCAAAATATCTATACCGAAATTCTAGGCTCTGGGATAATGGAGCACTTCCAAAATAGCTGAGTGGAAATCCTAAGCAGGCGGATCCCCAAAATGAATATTTGTATCTGCGGGCATGAAATGCAACCCCTCTAAAGAAAGGGGGTCAGTATGATATATATACTAGTATATAAAGCATAACATATAATAAATGAGATCACATCTGAAGTAGAGATTCAGGAGAGAAGTATGATACTCAAGAAATTACTGTACCTGTGCCTTATAAAATAAAATCATGCATGATTATATCATATATCATATCCGGTCCATTATAGACTCGGTGAATTTGTCATATACATCTATCATATTTGGCCCATCATAGGCCCCAGCGCCATCATGACATCATCATGTCATTATATTATATCATCATATATATATACCATACCCGTCCCTCTAGTAAGGGACTCGGTGAACAATGCAGTGAAACTGTGTATGAATACATACCCGGCCCAGGACTCGATGAAATATATATTGAGGCATGAGCAGAGTAGTGAGCAACCATATGCAAGTTAAATCATATTTGACACTCGATGGAATAATCAAAATAAGCTATCATTCAAAAATCAAGACAATTGTCATATCAAGTACCTTTGATTGTCACTATGGATTGCATCAAAATAGAACTTCTGGAAATTTAGAACATTGGCCATCCAAGTGGCTCTAAGAATAGGAATTTCCTTAGAATCATATAAAAATCATATATTTGTTTCATAAAGATCATGCCAAGGAGAAGAAAGGGCTAGATTTACATGCTTACTACTTCCCAACGTATAGAAAAAAACCTGAGAAGCAATAGCTCAATTATTGTAAGAGTTCTAACATTAAGGAGTTAATAAGAATCATGATGTATACCAAAATATGAATTATATCAAATTAGGATGGCTGGAGTCATACACATTTATCAAGTCACAATGATATAAGTTCTATAAAATCAAGAACATTAGCCATCCTAGTGTATCTAAGAATACGAGGTTCTTTGGAATTTATGCATTCATCGTCCATTGATTTCATATGAATCATGCCAAAAGAAAGAAAGGATAGGCTTTACATACCTTTAGCATTTATCCTCACACAACATGTATATGCTGCCCCATAGGATCTCAACTTATATTAATACGTTAAAAACTATCATTAGGCTATGGAAAGGCATAAAACGTACTTCGTCGTTAGTAGGTTATTTCTGAATATTTTGACAGCATCTCCCCTGAATTTCATTACCATTTTTCGAGTATATAAAAGAAAATTTGGATTTTAGAGCCTAAATGAAATTTTTAGATCTATGAAATATCTTTCCAGAACATCTTTAATCACTAAAAATGAAGCTTTACACAAGGAGTTATACTAAAATTAGTAACAACAGTTCTATCCAAAAATGGGTTTGCAAAACACAAAATTCTGGGCAGCAACTACGTTATACTGCTCACTTTCCCCACTTCCCAAATCAGCCATACAATAACCAAGAAATATCAATAATCACACATTCAAATGCCATATCAATACAATCCAAGACGATATTCAAAAACACTCCAAACAATCCACATAACATTTAACTTCCGTTTACTACCAACATGACGACTACCATGCCATCAAATTACTTCTAATAAGTTGCAGCCATCACACCTTATTAAGATGATCTATAACAACCCAACAATCAACCATACAATGCATAATCATAACTTCAATTTAACACAAGCAGCCACATACTATAAGCCGCCCTTAAATCAATTACAACTTCAACTTGACATGTCGTATGCTTTCATTTTCATTTTGTAATAAGCAACAATAACAACCACCACATTAATCGATGTTCATCCGTTATTCTTAGTTTAGAACATCCCCAATATGTCCCAAATATTAACATATACAATTTCTTCACTTTTAACATATAATTCATGACAACAATAGCAACAATGACAATCAACCCAATCTAATTCAAACAACTCTAAATCTGTCCATTTTAATACCAACACTAATCATGGGTTTTCTTTCTTCCAATTCCATTTAATACATGTTAATATCTTCATTATAACATTATTGGTAAGTTAAGGAAGTCCACATTCATAACACTCAAAAACAATTCCAATCCACATACAACTACTACACCTTTCAATTATCTTAATGATCCATAGTCTTGACGTTTTATCAAAACAATCCTAAAATAGCCCAACCAACATATAATACAACATAAAACCTTAATTATCTGTTACACCCCGTACTTTGCTACCTTGGAACGCTTCTTAAGCTTCTTAAGTTTCTGGGAAGGCTCTTAAGTTTCTTAGAAGTCGTCATGTGAGTCGGATAATCAATAATGCTATAAAATAATCTTAAGGAAAGGAGAAGGAGATATCCCTTAAGAGAAAAGATTGGAAATAGGGTTATAAGAATCGAGAAGATGTTGGAGGTTAAATAGTGAGTCGTAGGACTCTACTTACTTGTGAAAGCTATTACTTGGGACATTTTACATACTAAGATACTTGAGTACAAATCGAGCTTAAGTAGCAAGGAATACATAGGCTCTTGAAGTAAGACGAGATTACGAGCTCACGAAAGAGAAATAAGGAAATGACACACCTCCTCGAAGCAAGTAGGTGATGCACCTACTTGGACAAGCAGGTGATGCACCTACTTAGGGAAAAGTAGGTGATGCAGCAGCTTGGGTGGATGCCACGCTACCAAGTGGCAGCTAATGATTGGAGGCATGATTGAGGTGGTGCCCTAGAGGCTGCCACGTGGCACCCCTAGGGGGGCTTCCATGTGGAACCTCCTAAGGATGCATATATATATGTATGGATGACTAAGGATTCATTTTCAGCTTTGGACTTGGCCAAAAATGGAGAGAAAAAACAGGAGAACAAGGGGGAGGCAGCCATGGGTTGCTCAAACTTAAGGTAAGCCCTCTGATTTTATTCCGTAAATTAAATATTTAAGGTATCCCTCTACTACATGACAGGGTTTAATAGCATAAAATTACTATTTGGGGCAGAAAAGAAGGGACACGAATAGTCCGCAACTTTCAGCATGTTAAGGAGTTTCTGAAGTTAATTTTCAGCAAGTTTGGGAAGCCATTTATTAAGGTATGGTTTGGTTCTCTGATCCCACATTTTGGTAAGGGTTTGGAAATTATATTAAGGTGTTAATAATGTAAAATCATGGCTTGCATTAGCACCAAATGGATAATAAGCAGTCCACGCGATTTCAGCAAGTTTGAAGAGTTTGGGCCAATTTCGGGTAAGGTAAGGTCTTTTCTTCCAATTTGAAGTTTATGGTGTTTTGATAGGGTTAATTACACACCTTTTATGCTGATTTAAGTTTACAAATGTCGTAGAAATGTTTAACATCTGCAGGAAGCTAAATTGGAGTCGTTATGGTTAAATTGTAGTCGAAGAAAGGTATTGTGCTTGTGGTGTGCTGTTGCAGGTGTATGGTGGTGTATTACGGGGAATAAAAGAATTCTAAAAGGCGTGTGGGGGATTCTGGTTTCAGCCACATGACCCCTCGTCTCGTACAATTAAAGATTTTGAGAAATAAAGACTAGAAACCCTATTTTGGTATCGTAATTTTCAGCAAGTTGTTTGGAGCTTATGTTGTGTAATGTTGCCATGTTTTAGTTGTATATGAGATGCAGGTTGTTGTTGTTGTTTGGATGTAGTGATCAGGGATCTAGTTGGAAATTCGGATAGGGCATGTTATAGGGAAGGTGCTGCCCGATTTTCATTAACTCCTTAACTAACTAAGGAACTAGTCGAGAAGCGAGCGAGGAGATGAGTTCTATGAATACTCATATGTATATTAAGATGTTGGAAAGTCGAGGGCTGTTTATGCTCATATTTCTTTCATATTAAATAGATTCAAGAGACGACGAGGCAAATGTGTTAAATGTAATACGTAAGAGGTATGTAAAGCTAATGTTTCGTTCTTTTGGCTTGTTTTTAGCATAAGTATGTAAGGCTTAGACTTTCTTTTGGCATGTCTTCGGCATAAGTGTATTAAGCTTATTATATTTCTTGTCATGTTTTGGGCACAAATATGTAAAGTTAATCTTCCTTTTTGGCATGGTTTTTACGAAACAAGTATATGACTTTCATATTATTCCAAAGAAGTTCCTATTCTTAAAGCCACTAGGGTGGCCAATTTCTCGACTTCCAAAAGATATTTTGTTATGCCTTGATACGTGTATATGATTCCCAGAAGTTGTATTTTGACATAGTCCATAGTGACTTTCAAAAGGTACTTGAGATGACTCTTGTCTCGATTTTGAACGAAAGCTTATTTTGATTATTCCGTCGAGTCTCAAATATGATTTAAATTGCCTATAGTTTCTCACTACTCCACTCATCGATGCCTCAATGCTTCCTTCACCGAGCTCGGGTCAGGTTTTGTTATCGCGCATAATTCTCTGTATTGTTCATCATACCCCGACGTGAGGGGGAAGGTACGACCTGTACATGGGTTTGATTTGTGGAGTTATGATGTGCCATGTACACCTATGATATTATATGATTTGATATGACTATCTGATATGATATGATCTGTTATAGAGATATTCCCTACTATGGAGTTATGACGTGCTATGGAGGTAATGAAGGGGAGACGACCATATTTTGTAATGTTCACCGAGTCCCATAATGGGGCCAGATATAGCATAAGTTTTTCTGCATACATTATCTGTGGTTTTGAAAAGCATTTTGATATTTTGGATATTTTGCTCACTTTTGAACCTTTTGTTCTGGTAATGGCTTTACTTGTTACAGTCCATGTTTTACATACTAAGTACATGTGTCGTACTGACCCCCCTTTCTTCAGGGGGCTGTGTTTTATGCTCGCAGGTACAGATGTTCATTTTGGAGATCCGCCAGCTTAGGGTTTCCACTCAGCTATGTTGGAAGTGCTCCACTGTTCCAGAGCCTAACTTTTGATACTGGTCATTTGATGTACATATTTACCTAGAGTGTATTTGCTGATTCCTTGGGCATTAACAAGGAGTACACACCTCTTACAAATCTGCTAATGAGGTGGTGGAATGCTAAATATAAGAATGAGGCCCATAGGCTCTTGTTATAGGCTCTCCCTATCTTCATATGTTGGAACCTTTGGAAGAATAGATGTGCTTCCAAGTATGGAGGAAAGCAGTCTAATCTTGCAAGAGTCAAATTCTCTGTCTTTAAGAACATTTTCCACTTGCTTTACAGTGTTTTTCCCTATATTATGTGGCCTAACAACTGGAGAGACCTTGTCCCCTTAGTTGAACAATGCTACCATGATATCAAGATTACCCCTGTATACTGGACAAAGCCTCCTGATCATTTGGTAAAGCTAAACACTGATGGTAGTGCTCTCAACAATCCTAGCAACATTGGTAGAGGAGGAATCCTTAGAAATGCATCTTGTGAGCTCATTTTTTTTTTGAAATTCCTCTAGGTGCTTGAACTAATAATCAAGCAGAGATTAAAACTGCAATCTTTGGTCTCTCTTGGTGCCTTCATCTTGGTTATTCACAGGTAGTGCTGGAGGCTGATTCTCAGCTCCTTATCAGATGTCTGAAGCATGAAGCAAAGCCTCTTTGGTCTATCAAGGAATTGTTGGACAAACTCAATAGCCTCATCATCCAATTCCAAGAGTTTAGCTGCAATTATGCCTTCAGAAAAGCCAACTCCACAGCTGATAGTCTTTCCAAATACAGCCATAAATGCACAGCTCCTGAGCTCTACTTCACCAAGCAGGACCTCCCCAGGGAAGATAGATCTCACATGGAAATATACATGCTGGGAATGATAAATTTCAGAAGAAGAAGGCTCAAAAGGATCAAGAAACCCCCTTAACCTCCCCCAAACTGCTGTTCTAATTTGATCTTCAACTTGGATATCTCTATGTATAGTTATAGCTACTTTAAATATCCTATAATTAGGATAATTATAAAGGGGAGAGTCTCCTTTTCTTATTGCTTTTCTAGACATAACAGCTTGCCTCTTGAGGTAAGGAATAGGGTAGTTCTTCTTTCTCTTCCTCTCTTAGTTGTCTATGCAGGTACATACAAACTTGCATCTCTTCAATCTACACTTGGAGGCACAGCCTTACTTGTTCCATGGTGCAGCAGTAGTAGGATGCAACATGTTACAATTGGGAGCTTGCCTACATCACCTGATGCAGGCCCTCCCTAGATTTGCTCTAAGGGTTGCAGTAACACAAGATCCCGCTTAAGGACTCTTTTGTACAGCACCTTCAACTTGCCTCTTACCTTTATCAACAACAACATCCTTCAGCAATAGCTCCACCAACCTGTAACACCCAAGGAACATATACAAGTCATTAGTATTAGTTACAACAACTTGCAAAATTGTTTGTTTATGTGTTTTTCTTTTTTTGTTTGTGGCTGCAGATACTCTAAGGAGCTGATCCTATTCACAATGAAGGTTCTCCTCTTGGGAGTAGCTTGCAAAAGCAAGAATCTTAACCCCCTATACTATGGAAGTAACATGGAGCTACACAAGGACCTGCAGCAGCATATGCACCTATCTCCCTTGTTTGTGTCTTTGCCACTTGTTTATATAGGTTCAAAGTACTTCAATAGTAGAGAGATAACAGCTTGGCATACTAGGACTTCACCAATTCTTCAGCCTCCCATTCATGCCAACTTCCTTTATGCAATATCTGGAACTAAGACCAAGCTACAGTAGGGTATGATGTGCAGGGTGATTTGCATCATGTGGACCTGCACCTAGGCCTCCAAAGTTTGCAGGATTGCAGCAAATACTATAGTGGCAAGGCCCAAGAAGTTTCAGCTCAAACGGTTTATTGGAGATGTTAGGTGAGTGACTTTGAAAAAGTCAGCTGTCTTAAGCCTAAAGAGGGAGCAATTTGCAATTTGGAAATTCCAACTTGTGCAAAAAGCCTCCAAATCTTGCAAGACTAAAGAAAAGGCTGTATGTGCAAACCTTAAGAAGTTTCAGCACAATCGGATAATTAGAGACGTTAGTCGAGCGACCTTGAAAAAGCTAATAGGCTACAAAGCACTCTTAGAGGTCCTTTCTTTTTGCTAGCTTTCGTAAGTCCTTTCTTGCTTTTGTTTGTTTGTTGTATTGTTGCAGGTTGTTGGAGTGATACATCAATATGCATTAACAATAACTGCATAGAGGACATCACAGATACAACCACCAAATCAAATATCTTCACCAAGAGTGCTACAAAAGGATTGTGCAGAATTAGAAGCCCCTCTTGGGTTTTGTGTTTGTTTGGTTGCCTGTCTTTGTTTGATTGTTTTTTGTGTAGGTGAAACAACACCAAGGGTGCTATTCACAGCACCTTGGCAAATAAAAGGCAACAACATGGATCTCCAGCTGAGCAACTTGGAGCTTCTCACACAGCAGCAACCCTACAACAATTGCTCCAGTTTTTGGTTGTGTTCTTCTTCCTCTACACAGCTCCATTTCCCTAGAATAAGAACTTCAACCTTCAACAACATTCAGGAGCCTCCAGCAACACCTCTCCATATCAACAAGACAACTTCCAACATATGGAAATCCATTCAGCAGACATCAAAACTGAATCTTCAGTTCTATTTTTGTTCTCTATTATATATCTCTTTATGCAGGCATCATGCAACTTTGAGCCTTGTGTTAGACTTGCAGCAGCTGGTTTTGGAAGTCCTACACCAAAAAATACATATAGTCTCACAACTCCCCAATGACAACACATGTAGAAGCTACATCACAGCACCCACAACTACATGGCTGAGATGCAGCAGGCTGCATTCACTACTAGTAACAACATTCTTGGACATCCTTGCTTGGTTACTTGTTTGTGCAGGCCCACAAAGCTTCAAACAAAGGGAGATAACAACCATACATGTAGGGGTCTCACACTTGCAGTAGGTCCCTTGCATACAAAATTCTTGGAGCTCCTTGTCTATTTATTTGTTTGATTGGAGGCACAGAAGAATCTATCCAATATGGAAGGCACCAACAGTTAAACATCCAAGCAGCTGGTCAAGCCAGGACTTGCAAGATACTTCTTTTCAGTCCACCACTTTCTTTTTCAAAAATCCTAAGGCTGCTAACTGCTCAAGTTCCATATACTTCTTCTCATTTCACCCTTCTTAGCTGATATTCATGCTCTGGATGTTGTTGTATAGTTCCTTTAAATTTTCTTGGTATGACAAGACTAAAAATGGCAAAGATAAAAAGAGCTTCCTCACCCCATGCGAGATAAAAGGTTCATATACTTGTTCTGCTTCAATTAGCTATGTATGATATGTAGCATAGTTGAATAAGACTAGTGTAGGATACTTTCTTGTTTTCTCATGGAAGGGGAGAGTCTCTCTCATTTATGCTTTCTTAGTCAACTTGTAATGGGAGGAGTCCTCTCATAGATTTACTATTTTCTATTTTTTAGTTAGTCCTCTTTTGTATCGGGGATGAGTTAGCCGACCTTAGTAGGTTAGCTGACTTATGAACCAACATAGGATCAGAGGTAAGGTTTTATGTCCCCCTCCTTGTACCTTTCTGTTTATTGTTTATGTTAAGGCTTGGGGGTGATGCTCAACCCCTGACTGTGTACGAGAGGTGAGAGTCTCGTGTAGGGTCTGTTCCCTTAAAAAAAAAGATGTACATATTTATTTATCCAGGGATACGGCGGGGGCCCTGTCCCGCCATATGATATAATTATTCCTCTTAGAGGCCTGTAGACATGTGTATGTGGGTTATTTGTGAGTATGTCATGTTATACACGTCATTGTGTTATGGCAGCCTTGTCATCTTGCGTGCTCTTTCAGGATATGGTACGAATGAAAGAGGCCATACGTACACGAAAAAGTTTTAATTTATTGGGATATTTTTGAGTAGTATCACTTTATTTATAGTTCGATTTGACTACAACTTATAGGTATGTTTATGGGTGCCTAACTCGGGCACCAATCGTGGCCTACATGGTTGGGTCATAATAAAAATGGTATCAGAGCAGTTCGCCCTTAGAGTGTCTACAGACCGTGTCTAGTAGAGTCTTGTTTATTGGTGTTTGTACACCACATCTATAAACAGGAGGCTATAGGACATTTAGGATGTTACCTTTCTTTCATATCTAAGATCGTGCGATAGAGCCGAGTCATAGGGAATGAAATTCCTCATACTAACTTGTAGTTTCAGCAGAACGACAACATCGATAAAAGAAAGTAACTGATGATATTGGAGGTTACAGAGCATGCAGGTATGCAAAGGCACGAAGGAGATATCTCAGGTGAGGTATGGAAATACGATTGACATGTAAGGTTGAAAGGTGAAAGAAAAGTAGACAAGAAAGTGTAACAAATGTAGTTTGAGTTGGACAGAAGAGGTAAGTCTATTATTTTCATACGGTTATTAATATTCAAAGCCCTGTGTGGCTGTGATATGAATAAATATATGTTGTCCCGGTGAGGCATTATTGGTATTTCCTGCGTGCAGGTATTGAGATAGAAAGAAATACAATGGAAACTCCGCCTAAATTTTCCTAGAAATAAAAGGAGAATGAGATATAGGATTGTAATATATCTTGAAAGGTCGATACTGGTATGGTAAAATGAAGTTGGAAAAGACTTATGATCCTAAGAAGATGATTTAGAGATGACACCTAGATCTAGATAGAATGACATATTAAGGCACCCACTATGTTGATACACCGGGATAAACGGTGATGAGCTAATTACTCATTGGGACTAATGGAATGTGGCTTTAAATACACTACTATAGTAAGGATATTATTGTAGTACCAGTATTCAAAACTGGAGTTGGTACTGTATATTGAAGATTCTAAGCACCTCATGATTGTATTAAGGTTTTGTATAGGGGTAACCTAAAGTATAAGTGATGTAAAAGAAGATATGGAAATAGCGCAGTATACTAAATAGGTTGGAAAGGAATCACATGCATTTGGAAAGTTAGAAATAAAAAGACAATGACATGGATACATTCTAAAGAGGGGAAGCGGACAAGAGAAGTTCAAGCATAAGAGAAAATCAACTGACGTTATCATATGTAAATGGGAACGCTTAAACTTCAAACAAGATCCTATAAGGGATGGATGCGATCATACCAGCACTAACACACTAGATCCCATCATAACTCTAAAATGAAGCGTGCTTGGGAGAGAGTAGTACTAGGATGGGTGACCCCCAGGAAGTGAAAGAGGAAAGGAAACACAAGTATCAATACATATTCCCTACGTCTACAAGTAATCCTAACCTTTGAAACTTTGATATTGATTTCTCGATGAAAGTATATGTTATGGCACATGGATAGAGGATCTCTCCATATAGTTGGTATAAGATCCAGAGGAAGGTTTTGGTTCACATTTGAGGATGAAGGTTCTAAAGGGGGGAAGGATGTTACACCCCGTACTTTGGTACCTTGGAACACTTCTTCAGCTTCTTAAGTTTCTGGGAAGGCTCTTAAGTTTCTTAGAAGTCATAATGTGAGTCGGATAATCTATAACTCTATCAAATAATCCTAAGGAATGGAGAAGGAGATACTCCATAAGAGAGAAGATTGGAAATAGGGTTATAAGAATTTAGAAGAAGTTGGAGGTTAAGTAGTGAGTCGTAGGACTCAACTTACTTGTGAAAGCTATTACTTGGGACATTTTACATACTAATCTACTTGAGTACACTTCGAACTTAAGTAGCAAAACATTCATAGGCTCTTGAAGTAAGACGAGATTATGAGCTCACGAAAGAGAAATAAGGAAACGACGCGCCTACTCGAAGCAAGTAGGTGATGCACCTACTTGGACAAGTAGGTTATGCGCCTACTTAGGTTCAAGTAGGTGATGCAGCAGCTTGGTTGGACCCCACACTGCCATGTGGCAGCCAATGATTGGAGGCATGATTGAAATGGCACCCTAGGGGATGCCACGTGTCACCCCTAGGGGGCTTCCAGGTGGAACCTCCTAAGGAAGCATATATATATGTATGGGCGACTAAGTAGTCATTTTCAGCTTTGGACTTAGCCAAAATGGAGAGAAAAAATGTGAGAACAAGGGGGAGGCAGCCACGGGTTGCTCTAATTTAAGGTAAGCCCTCCGATTTCATTTCGTGAATTAATTATTTAAGTTATACATCAGATACATGAAGGGGTTTAATAGCATAAAATTACTATTTGGGGCAGCAAAGAAGGGACACGAACTGTCCACAACTTTCAGCATGTTAAGGAGTTTCCGAAGTTAATTTTTAGCAAGTTTGGGAAGCCGTTTGTTAAGGTATGGATTGGTTCTCTTATACAACATTTTGGAAAGGTTTTTTTACATGATATTAAGGTGTTATTAATGTAAAATCATGGCTTTTACGAGCAACAAATGTATAACAAGCAGTTCGTGCGATTTCAGCAAGTTTGAAGAGTTTCCGAGGCGCAATTTGGCGAGTTTGAGCCAATTTCGGGTAAGGTAAGATCTTTTATTCCAATTTGAAGTCTATGGTGTTGTTATAGGGTGTATTACACACTTTATATGCTGCTGTAAGTGTAAAAATGTCATAGAAAAGTTTAACATTCGAAGCAAGCTAAATTGGAGTCGCTATAGTTAAATTATTGTAGAAGCAAGGTGTTATGCTTGTGGTGTGACCCTGCAGGTGTGAGATGGTGTTTTTCAGGGAATAAAAGTATTCTAAAAGGGGTGTTTGGGATGCTGGTTTCATCCACACGACCCCTCATTTCGTACAATTAAAGCTTTTGTGAAATAAAGACTAGAAACCCTATTTTGGTATCGTAATTTTCAGCAAGTTGTTTGGAGCTTATGTTGTGTAATGTTGCCATGTTTTAGTTGTATATGATCTACCGATTGTTGTTGGTTGTTGTCTTTATTTATTAGGGATGTAGTTGGAAATTTGCATAGGGCATGTAATAGGGGAGGTGCTGCCCGATTTTTGTTAACTCATTAACTAACTAAGGAACTAGTCGAGAAGGCGAGCGAGGAGATGAATTCTATGAATACTCGTATGTATATTAAGATGCTGGAAAGTTGAGGGTTGTTGAGGCTCATATTTCTTTCATGTTAAATAGATTCAAGAGACGACGAGGCAAACGTGTTAAGAGTAATCCATAAAAGGTATGTAAAGCTAATATTTCCTTCTTTTGGCTTATTTTTGGCATAAGTATGTAAGGCTTAGACTTTCTTTTGGCATGTCTTCGTCATAAGGGTATTAAGATTATTCTATCTCTTGTCATGTTATGGGCATAAATATGTAAAGCTAATCTTCCTTTTTGGCATGGTTTTTACGTAACAAGTATATGACTTTCATATGATTCCAAAGAAGTTCCTATTCTTAAAGCCACTAGGATGGCCAATTTCTCAACTTCCAAAAGATATTTTGTTATGACTTGATACGTGTATATGATTCCCAAAATTTCTATTTTGACATAGTCCATAGTGACTTTCAAAAGGTACTTGATATGACTCTTATCTCGATTTTGAATGAAAGCTCATTTTGATTATTCCGTCGAGTCTCAAATATCATTTAAATTGCCTATAGTTTCTCACTACTCCACTCGTGGATGCCTCAATGCTTCCTTTACTGAGCTCGGGTCAAATTTTATTATCGAGTGTAATTCTCTACATTATTTGTCGTGCCCCAATGTGAGGAGGCAGGTACGACCTGTACATGGGTTTGATTTATGGAGTTATGATGTGCCATAAACATCTGTGATATGATATGATATGATATCACTATCTGATATGATATGATCTATTACAGAGATATTCCCTACTCTAGAGTTATGATGTGCTGTGGAGCTAATGAAGGGGCGGTGACCACGTTTTGTATTTGTTCAACGAGTCCCATAATGGGGACAGATTTAGCATATGTTTTTCTACATACATTATCTCTGGTTATGAAAAGTATTTTGATAATTTGGATATTTTGCTCACTTTTGCACCTTTTGTTCTGGTAATGGCTTTATTTGTTATAGTCCATGCTTTACATACTCAGTACATATGTCGTACTGACCCCCCTTTCTTTGGGGGGCTGCGTTTCATGCTCGCAGGTACAGATCTTCATTTTGGAGATCTGCCAGTTTAGAGTTTCCACTCAGCTATATTGGAATTACTCCACTATTTCGGAGCCTAACTTTTGATACTGGTCATTTGATGTATATATTTATTTATCCAAGGGTACAACAGGGGCCCTGTCCCACCATATGATTCAATTATTACTCTTAGAGGCTTGTAGACATGTGTATGTGGGATATTTGTGAGTATGTCATGTCATACACGTCATTGCATTATGTCAGCCTTTTCGTCTTGCATGCCTTTTCAGGATATGGTACGAATGAAAGAGGCCATACGTACACGAAAAAGTTTTAATTCATTGGATATTTGTGAGTAGTATCACTTTATTTATAGTTCGATTTGACTACAGCTTATAGGTATGTATATGGGTGCCCAACTTGGGCACCAGTCCCGCCCTACAGAGTTGGGTCGTGACATTATCATTAATCTTCCAAGCTTAACAAGAACAACAATAACATATCAAAACAGCCTCTAATTAACAACATAAGGAGACTCAAAATGTTGCGATGACTTGTGAAAACACCAAGGAGACTACATACGATTTTACACCTCATGTTGTATTAACCTTTCTTCCAATTTTTGTGAGCCATAGCAACAACCACATATTAACCACATCACCTTCTTATGTGCAAGAAAAGTATATTAGCATCATTTAACTCCTAATCCCTCTAATCAACAAGAACAATAACACACCCAAAACAGCCCACAACAAATTCAACCTCAACTTTAACCACTTACTTTCCTTTATTCTCATCACTTAATTCATATCCATAACAATTAAATACTAAATAAAATTAATTTATCATTTTCATACCAAAATAGACTCCAACATTTCACCAACATTTCAGCATCAACAAATATGATTTCATACATTTATAGACTCACAAAATATTACAGCTCACCCTAAAACGTATAGAAAATTATCAACTCTTACCTTAACAAGTTGGCTCCTTAACTTGCTGAAATTTGAGGAATGAAACATTAGGCTTTATTGCTACCCTAAGGACTCCATCCTTACTGCCATGTACTTGAATAATTACCAAGCTTGGAGCTTCTCCATGATCAGCCATGGCCGAGCCTCTTTCTTTCTCAAAAGCTTAGGAAATTTGGAGAAGATGAGAGCTTTTCTCTCTTTCTTGAATCTTCTAGAGTTGGAAATTATTTTTGGCTGATGTTTTGGTCAACAAGAAGACATATGCTGCAGATTTTTAATCCATAAGGAGACCAAGTGGGTGCCCAATAAGACTACTTGTCCCCTACTAACACATAGGCCAATCAGAATTGGCCATGTGGCAATGGGGCCATTTTTCATCCCACTATTAGCTTAATTCATCTTAATTAATTCCAAATTCTCACATAATAATCTAACTATGGTTAATTAATCCCTAATATCGACTATTATTATTATATTATAGAAATTTGCAAACAAGTCGAGCCATTTTAAAATTCAGAATTAAAAATTCGTAATGAGCGCCTTTGTTTAGTAAAATAGTCATATCTCTTGATTCTGTTATCGAATAAATTCCCACAACCTATGGTTGGAAAGATAATCCAATTATCTACAGCTTTTAATTTAAGATTTTTCCTAAAATCCTAAAAAATGATGTCGTTATGGTCTCCCAAAATCAGATCACCCAAAAACATAACTTAAAAACATCTTTTTGGAGGGCTTACACTTATATTTTGCTCAAGGGTCCTCCTTGAGTTGTGTTTAACTTTACATATATTATCCATATAAATTATCATATGTACTTCTTATAAAAATTCCATTATGTGGACTCCACCTCAGCTCATGATTAATTCATCAATAGCCATAGTAAGACAAAAAAATTCTGGGGTGTAACACGTGGGCCTCACCTACCATGTGGCATCCCATAAGCGGAGGAGGTGGTGCGTTGGACCTATAAGGGCTTGACACATGTCACCACTTAGGGAATGACACGTGTCACCTCCTAAAGTGGCCTATATATATATATATATATATATAATTTATGACTTTAAGTTCATATTTATACAATAAGTCTCATCTTCATTCATGAATAGTCTAGAAAAACAAAAAGAAGAGAAGAGGAACTTAAGCTAGAGAGAAGAAAGAGCTACGGTTTTGGGAGGAGAAAACGGTAAGTTCCCCGATTCCATTCTGTGAATGAATTATATAGGGTATACCCTGAAGGTATGAAGGTGTTATTAATTTAAATTTATGGTTTGGAGAATCCCCAAATGGACAACAAACAGCCACGAAGTTTCAGTCACGCTAGAAGAGCTTCCGAGGCAAGTTTCGGCGTGTTTTGGCGAGTTTAAGACAAGGTAAGGCTTTCCCTTTAAAATTGAAATTTATGATGTTCTTATGGGGTATATTACATGTATTAAATTAGGCTGTAAGTGGAAAAAAAGCATAAGCATGCTTGACGTTAGAAACAAACTAAATTGAAGTCGCTAGCGTTAAATCAAAGTCGAGTAGTGTGTTGTGCTTGTGGTGCTGCGGTTGTAGCTGGTTGGATGGCGTGTTGAAGGGATGGAAAGTGTTTTAAAAGGGGTGTGGTTACTTCTAGTTGTAGCCACATGACCCTCCGTTCCGTATTGTTAAAGGTTTTATGAAATAAAGGTTACAAACTCTATTTTTGTATCGTAGTTTTGAGCTAGTTGTTTGGAGTTGTATTGTGTAATGTTGAGGAGGTTACTTGTATATATGCTTCTGGTTGTTGTTTTTGGTTTGTTTGTTGAAACTGTGTCCAAGTTGAAACCTCGGGAATGTTGAAGTTACAGGGGAAATGCTACCCGATTTTTGGTAGCATCGGAACTAGTAACAAACTAGTCGAGGGTAATGGATAAGGAAATGACTCCTATTAGTACTTGGTCGTAGAGTGGGACATTAGAAAGTGAAAGGATATTAATCTTAGTATTACTTTCATGTCAAATAGGTTAAGGAGGTATCAAGTAAAGACGGATATCACTTAATCCCGAAAAAGGTATGTGAAGCTTTCGCTTGACATGTCTTTGGCATGACTAAATAGAGCTATCCTTCTTTCCTCTTGGTATGCTTTTGGCATAAGTATGATGCTATTATGCTATAATTATTCACTGATCCATGATGGGCCAGGTACGATATATAGATATGATGACTCCATGAGGGAAATAAGGGAGTATGTAAAGATTATTCTTTCTCTTGGCATGTCGTTGGCATAAGTATGTAAAGCTTATTCTTTCTCTTGGCATGTCGTTGGCATAAGTATATAAAGCCTATCCTCTCTCTTCTTTTGTCATGTCTTGATATAAGTATCACATGATGTAAGCTTTGGGTAGTATCCCTTCCATAAAGCTCCGAGCAAGATTTATGAGTCTTACCAACTTCCTAATGTTACAACTTCCGTAATAATGGAGCTACGGCTCTCAAGCCTTGTATGTGATGCAAAGTAGTAAGTACGTAAACTATCCTTTCTTCTCATTTGACATATTATAAAAGTAGGTGATATTTATACAAGCTGGGGTAATCTCATTCTTAAGTTCCGAATAGGATTCTTGTCTCTTAGTCATTTTCTGATGTTCATGCTCTTATGTTGTTTAGCTACTACCCTCGAGCCTTCTGTACGTAAAATAGGAATTGGAGTATGGAAGTCCATATGCTCACAGACACTACAGTGAATCATGTCCTTACTTCAATAAGCTCCTATTCCTAAGGACTCTATGACTAACAATGCCTCCGATTTCATAAGCCATTTGGCATTACTTGATAAATGCCTATGATTCCTGAGACTCTAGTTGATACGAGCCCTAATGACACTTAGAGGGCACTTGGGATAAGTACCATTCTTAACCTCAAAGGATAGTCCAGTATGATCATGTTATTGAGTCTCAGATTATAATAGGATGATTATGACACTAAGTTCCATAAAGGGCCGGGTACGGTATATGATGATTATGACACCGAGTCCTATAAAGGGCCGGATACGGTATATGATGATATGATGATATTGAGACCCATAAAGGGCCGGGTATGGTATATGATGATTATGACATTGAGTCCATAAAGGGTCGGATACGGTATATAATGATATGATGACACCGAGTCCCATAAAGGGTCGGGTACGATATATGATGATATGATGACACCGACTCCTATAAAGGGATGGGTATAGTATATGATATGTGGATCGGACCAAACATTCCCCATTATTACTATATGATACGTGGATCGGGTCAAACGTTCCTCGACATTACTATATGACATATGTATCGGACTGAACGTTCTTCGGTATTATTATATAATGTACGTATTGGGTCGTACGTTCCTCGGCATGTACTTACTATATACATGGATCGGGCTATAAGTTCCACAGCGCTAATAATATGTATGTGCTTATGATGAAAGAATGATGTAGATGGTACACCGACGTCCTTAATAGTACGGGCACAGTACGTGATGGTAATATGTATGACTTTCTTTTATACGATGGGAGTACGGTAAATGGTTAAATGTTATACTTGCCCTATGCATCCCTAAGCCAACTTTAATCTCCTTATGATCTCTATGCTTTACATACTCAGTACATATATCGTACTGACCCCTCTTTCTTCGGGGGGCTGCATTTCATGCCCATAGGTCCAGGTACTTATTTCGAAGATCCGCCGGCTTAGGCTTTCTGCTCAACTATTTTTGAAGTGCTCCATCATCCCGGAGCCTAACCTTTTGGGTAAATATCTAGTGATATATGTATTTATCCAAGGGTACGATGGGGCCCTATCCCGCCTTATGTTACTTTTTTTACTCTTAGAGGTTTGTAGATATGTATATGGGTTGTATATGTATATGTGAACAGTTGTGCCTATATGTTACGATAGCCTAATCGGCTTATATATATTTTCTTGCCTGTTGGCACGCTATGAATCAAATAGGAGATAGGTTTCCTTATAGTTAGCAAGGGTACACGCGAGTGTCCAATTCGGGCACCAGTCACGGCCTACGAGATTGGGTCATGACAAAAGTGGTATTAGAGCGGTTTGTTCCTCGAAATATCTATAAACCGTGTCTAGTAGAGTCTTTTTTATTGGTGTGTGGTGCACCACATCTATAAATAGGAGGATACAGGACATTTATGATATTAACTTTCTTTTACATCTAAGATCATGCTATGGATCTAAATCATAGGAAAAACTCCTTAAACTAACCTTAGATTTGAACAGAAGGGTGGCATAAATAGAAGAAAGTAATTGATGATGTTGGGAGTCACAACGCACATAGGTAAGCAAAGGTATGAAAGAGATATGTTGAGTAAGGTAGTGAGCTTGAAATGTAAAATTGAAAATTTAAAGGAAAGTAGACAGGAAAGTGTAACAAATGTGGTTTGAGTTGGACACATGAGGTAAGTCCATTATTTTCATACGGTTATTGATATTGAAAGCCCTGTGTGGCTGTGATATGAATAAATATATGTTGACCCTGTAAGGTATTGTTGGTATTTCCTGAGTGCAGGTTTGGGATAGTAAGGAATATAGAGGAAACTTTGTTGATTTTTTTTTCTAGAGATAGAAAGAGAATGAGATATACGGTTGTAACATATCTTGAGAGATCGTATCCACGGTAACGATAAGAATGAAAGCTCATGAAGTATAAAAGGGTATTGTGTATATGTACTTCCACTTTGGAAAATAGTGGGATCCCTCGAAGATAGGGAATAGAAATTGCAAAACAACTGAGGCATTGTGAAATTATCAAAGGAACAAGTGGTATCCATTGGGGAAAAAAATGTGATAAACAAAATGTGAGACATGTGTCATTAGAGTATAAGTGCCCCGAAATGGAGAATCGGACACGATTATAAGCACTAGTAATGTACTGATTGGGATGAATGAAATGTGGCTTCTGCTAAACTACTACATTAGTTATATGACTTGAGTACCAGTACTTGGACTAGATTGGGTACTAGTTATTGAGAATTCGGAGCACCCCATGGTTATATTAAGGTTTCTTACAAGGGCAACCTAAAGTATAAATGAGTTAACAGAACGTGTAGACATGGTGCAGTATGTCAAATATTTTGGAACAGAATGATATGCGTATGAACAATTAAATATAAATAGAGGATGACATGGGTACACCCTAAAGGGGGAAAGTGGACAAGCGAAATACAAACGTGAGAAGAAGTCAACTGAAATGGTCATATGTAGACAGGACCGCTTAAATTTCAAGCGATATCCCATACTAGCATGAGTTAGCAAGAGCTCAAGGCTAACAATAAATAGATAGAAGTCACGGTATCTGAGACCATGCGAAGAATCATAGGTGCCTACAAAAAGGGGTGAATATAATAAAATAGTAGGACTGACCAAACTAAGGGCCGCGAAATGGGTAGTAGGGACGTGTTTGAGTAAAGATTACGATATGGTAACAGCATCATTAGTCGCTGATATCGGGATGTACAAGAAGCAAGAAGAATAGAAAATCTCCTATGGTAGGAAATGAGGAGACCAAGGAGTACGTAAAGTAAGAAAAGAAAGAAGTAGGACAAAATAGTATTAGCATGAGCAAGTCCTAGTGTGAAGTCGATATGTAAAGCAAGACGGGCCGGGAGATGAAAAGACTGTGTGTAGCTCATACCAGTGGTATAAGAGTAGTTGTGCAACCTACGAATAGTTATATAAAGCATAAGACTAAGCGGAGAAGTAGATGATGAAAAAGAGTTATGATATTTTGGAGACGTTACAGAGGAGTACGAAGAGAAGTTAAATCAAATGGCCAAAAAGGACACAGTCATGATTGAATTAAAGATCTACCCCGACACCAGTTGTAAGAGAGGAGAAGAGAGGGCAAGGCAAATCATGAAGACTAGCGAGAAGACACTAAGGTAAATCTTGGGCTAAGATGAGTGCCTTCACACATTATTGCAAGGATGGAAATGGAACGTGACACAAGGACTTCCTAGAAGGGTCACCCATCCTAGCACTACTCTCACCCAAGCACGTTTAACTTCAAAATTCTGGTGGGATCCGGTGCGTTAGTGTGGTTATAATCGCACGAGATGGGAGAATCTGAACTAGCAGCGAAGTAATGACACGAGATTATATACCTACAGTGTTATAAGTTACAATAAGGGAATTGTAAAAGAGTTAAAGAAAAACAAGAAGGATTAGCTAATTACTAACAGGTGGCGCACTTGTATGCCACAGTTCTTTAACATAATACAAGTTAATGTTAAAGCAAACCACGGAATGGCTATACAGGTCATTGTGTGAGGGGACTTCAACACAACTTGGTAGCCAACTCTGATAGGCAAAAATCAAAACCCAAAAGGCGAGGTTACCAGTTGATGTCATCTAAAGAAGGCAAGAAGTAATATACTAGGTCGAAGATTCCATAATACGACCTTGGCTACAAGACTCACTTTGCACTCCTTGGACAGATAATTCTATATGGAATGTTATCTGTAGATTAACAATATCAGCCTATGTTCCTTTAATCAAGGACTATCTGTCCAATAGAGATTGTGTAAAATTATAGGTCAAGAGGGTGGTGAGACTTTACGGAGTTCCCATAGTCTCATACGAAGGAGCCCAAGTTATAGTTAACTACTGAAGATTAGTCTAAGAAGAGATTGGGAAGATATATAGGTCTTCGTACACCATTGTACCCTCAGAACGAAGGACAGACTAAGCTTACTAGCTAAATGCTAGAAGAGGTGTTGCGAGCCTATACGGTTGGCTCCAAAGGTAGCTTGGATAATTTCCTACTACCTGTCAAGAGTATATACTATATCAACTATCATTCTAGTCTCCAGATGGCCCCGGAAGAGACATGGTATGGCAAAAAGGGTAGGTCATCAATTGGTGGGTTGATGTTGGTAAAACGACACTAATAGGCCCAGGCGTGGTTCAATAAGTCATCAAGAAGGATAATCTTATTTAGGAGAGAGTGTTAGTAGCTCAAAGTCGATAGAAGTCATATGTAGGTAATCGATGTTGACTTCTAGAGTTTCAAGTTAATGATTGGGCATTTCTGAAGGTACCCCCCGACACACATAAAGAAAGTAATAAGATCCAGTAGGAAAGAGGACCTTAGTCCCAGTTACATTGACCTTATCAAATCTTCCACCGAATAGGTAAGGTTGCCTACGAGCTGGACTTACTAGCGAATCTAGAAGCGGTACATCCAGTCTTCCATGTATCAATTTTTTGTAAGTATGTTGGTAATCCAACCTGGTATATCCTGTAGAGGGTATCCAGGTCACAGAGGAGTTATCCTACGAGAAGCAACCTATCGCCATCCTGGGTTGGCTAAGTAGAAGATTGTGAACTAAGGACATAGCTTCCGTTAAGGTATTGTGGCAAAATAAAAATTGTGAAGAGATGACCTGGGAAGCGGAAGAGGAAATAAAACATAAGTATCCGTACATAGTCCTTCTGTTACAGGTAATCCCAACCTTTGGTACTCTGATAGTGATAGCTCGATGAAAGTATATGTTATTGCAATAGAACAGAAAAACTCTCCATATGGTCTGTATAAGATCTTAAGGAAGGTTTTGGTCACATTCGAGAACAAATTTCCTAAAGGGGGGAAGGATGTTACACCCCGTACTTTTGTACCTTGGAACGCATTCTTAAGTCTCTTGAAAGGCTCTTAAGTTTCATGGAAGGATCGTAAGCCTCTTAAGTTTCTTAAGGTTTCCTAAAGTTTCTTAAAGCTTCTAAAAGCTTCTTAAGACTTGCAATGTGAGCCGGATTATCTATAACTCTATCCAACAACTCTAAGGAAATGAGAATGTGATACTCTATAGTAGAGAAGATTGGAAATAGAGTTATAAGAATCCAGAAAAAGTTGTAGACCGAATGATGATTCATAGGACATGGCTTATTTACGTAAGCTACCAACTTTGAAATATTACATACTTAAACTACTTGAGTACATACCAAGTTTACGTAGCAAGGATTACATAGGTTTGTAAAGAAAGACGAGATTATGAACCCACGAAGAGAAGAAGAGAGCAACACACATGGCAGCTTGGGAGAGTGCCACATGGAAGTAGCTGCAGCAAGGGGGTAGCACCCCACCTTCCACGTGGCAGCCCATAAGTGGAGGAGGTCGTGCGTTGGCCCTATGAGGGCTTGATACGTGTAACTACTTGGGGCATAACACGTGTCACCTCCTAAAGTGGACTATATATATAATTTATGACTTTAAGTTCATATTTAGCCAATAAGTCTCATCTTCATTCAAGAATAGTCTAGAAAAACAAAAAGAAGAGAAGAGGAACTTAAGCTAGAGAGAAGAAAGAGCTACGGTTTTGGGAAGAGAAATAGGTAAGTTCCCCAATTCTGTTCCTTGAATTAATTATATGGGGCATACCCCGAAGGTATGAAGGTGTTATTAATGTAAATTTATGGTTTGTAGAATCCCCAAACGGACAACAAACATCCACAAAGTTTCATTCATGCTAGAAGAGCTTTCGAGGCGAGTAATGTGGTTGACGTTAGAAATAAACTAAATTGAAGTCGCTAGCATTAAATCGAAGTTGAGTAGTGTGTTATGATTGTGGTACTGCAGTTGTAGCTGGCTGGATGTCGTGTTGAATGGATGGAAAGTTTTCTAAAAGGGGTGTGTGTACTGCTGGTTGTAGCTACACAACCCTCTATTTAGTATTGTTAAATGTTTTACGAAATAAAGGTTAAAAACTCTATTTTCATATTGTAGTTTTGAGCTAGTTGTTTGGAGTTATATTGTATAATATTGAGGTGGTTTACTCGTATATATGCTGTTGGTTGTTGTTTTTGGTATTGTTTTTGACACTATGGCCGAGTTGAAACCTCGAGGATGTTGAAGTTACAGGGAAAATGCTGCTCGATTTTTGGTAGCATCGAAACTAGTAACAAACTAGTTGAGGGTAATGGATAAGGAAATGACTCCTATTAGCACTTGATTGTAGAGTGGGACATTGGAAAGTGAAAGTCTATTAATATTAGTATTACTTTCATGTCAAATAGGTTAAGGAGGTATCAAGTCAAGTCGGATTTCAATTAATCCCGAAAAAGGTATGTGAAGCTTTCTCTTGGCATGTCTTTGGCATGAGTAAATAGAGCTATCCTTTTTTCCTCTTGGTATGCTTTTGACATAAGTATGATGCTATTATGCTACAATTAGTCACCGAGCCATGATAGGACGGGTACGATATATGCATATGATGACTCCATGAGGGAAAGTAGAGAGTATGTAAAGCTTATTCTTTCTGATCACGTGTCATTGGCATAAGTATGTAAAGCTTATTGTTTCTCTTGGCATGTCATTAGCATAAGTATGTCAAGCCTATCCTCTCTCTTCTTTTGGCATGTCTTGATATAAGTATCACATGATATAAGCTTTGGGGAGTATCCCACCCATAAAGCTCCGAGCAAGATTTATCAGTCTTACCAACTTCCTAATGTTAGAACTTCAATAATAATGGAGCTACGACTCTCAAGCCTTCTATGTGATGCAAACTAGTAAGTGTGTAAACTATCCTTCTGGTTTGGCATATCCTTAAAATAAGTGATATGTATACAATCTGGGGTAATCTCATTCTTAAGTTCTGAATAGGATTCTTGTCTCTTACTCATTTTCTGATGTTAATGCTCTTATGGTTGTTTAGCTACTACCCTCGAGCCTTCTGTACGTAAAACAGGAATTGGAGTGTGGAAGTCCATATGCTCACAGATGCTATAGTGACTCATGTACTTACTTCAATAAGCTCCTATTCGTGAGGAATATATGACGACCAATGCCTCTAGTTTCATAAGCCATTTGGCATTACTTGATAAATGCCTATGATTCCTGAGATGCTAGTTGATATGAGCCCTAATGACACTTAGAGGACACTTGGGATAAGTACCATTCTGAACCTCAAAGAATAGTCCAGTATGATCGTGTTATTGAGTCTCAGATGATAATAGGATAATTATGACACGGAGTCCTATAAAGGGCTGGGTACGGTATATGATGATATGATGACATAGAGTCCCATAAAGGTTTGGGTATGGTATATAATGATTACGACACCAAGTCCCATAAAGGGATGGATATGGTATATGATGATATGATGACACCGATTCCCATAAAGGGCTAGGTACGGTATATGATGATATGATGACATCGAGTCCTATAAAGGTTCAGGTACGGTATATGATATATGGATCAGACCGAACATTCCTCGGCATTATTATACGATGTGTGGATCGGGCTATGCGTTCCTCGGCATGTACTTACTATATACATGGATTGGCCTGTATATTTTATAGTGCTAATAATATCTATGTGCTTATGATGACAGAATGATGTAGATGGTACACCGAGTCCCCTAACGGGCCGGGCACAGTACGTGATGGTAATATGTATGACTTTCTTTTTATACGATGTGAGCACGGTAAATTGTTAAATGTTATACTTTCCCCCTGCATCCCTACGTCAACTGTAATCTTCTTATGATGTTTATGCTTTGCATACTCAGTACATATGGCGTACTGACCCCCTTTCTTCGGGGGGCTACGTTTTATGCACACATGTCCAGGTACTTATTTCGTAGATCTGTAGACTTAGGCTTTCTGCTCAACTATTTTGGAAGTGCTCCATTGTCCTGGAGTGTAGCCTTTTTAGTAAAGATCTAGTGATATATATATTTATCCAAGGGTACGATGGGGCCCTGTTCTGCCTTATGTTACTTTTCTTACTCTTAGAAGTCTGTAGACATGTATGTGGGTGGTATATATATGTGTAAATAGTTGAGTCTATATTTTACGATAGCCTCATTGGCTTATATATATTGTCTTGCCAGTTGGCATGCTATGACTCAAATAGGTGACAGGTTTCCTTATAGTTAGCAAAGGTACACGCGAGTGTCTAGTTCGGGCACCCATCACGGCCTACGGGGTTGGGTCGTGACAGAATTAGTCAGAGATAAGAGTTGAAAAGCAACACAAAATCACCCACTCTAAAGTCTCATTTGAGAATTCTAGCGTTATGTCATTTCTTCATTCTTGCCTTATAAATAGTTGAGTTCTAATACACTCGAAGTAAAAACTCCTCTAATGCATGAAGTTGATCAACTCATCTCTTCGACGCCATATCCCAATTCAAATTCATACCTTTCAATGCACACAATGCTTTATATTCCAACTCAATCAGCAAATGACAAACTTTACCGAACACTAGCTGCTACGGAGACATGCTAATCGGTGTTTTAATGCAGTTCGATAATCCCAGAAGGCATTATCTAACTTCTTGGACCAATCATACCTATTTCTATTCATGGTCTTGGACAGGATAGCCTTGATTTCACGATTCAACATTTCCACTTGCCTGCCAGTTTTACGATGATAGGGCATGGCAACTTTGAAAGTGATGCCAAGCTTGCTCATTAGCGACTCAAATTTACGATTGCAAAAGTGAGATCCACCATCACTTATAATAGCTCGTGGTGAGACAAACCTTGTGAATATATACCTCTTGAGAAATTAAACCACACTTCTTGCCTCATTGTTACGTAAGTCTACCGTATCTACCCATTTTGACACATAATCCACCACAACTAAAATATACTTGTTCCCATAGGAATTCACAAAGGGCCCCATAAACTCAATCCCCCATACAACAAACAACTCAACCTCTATGATCATAATGAGAGGCAACTCATGTCGCCTAGACATACCTCCTTTCTTCTGGAACTGATCATATTTCTTACAAACACATTAGTGTCTTAATACAAAAAGGGCCAATAGTAGTCTCTTTGAAGAACCTTGGTTGTAGTTCGAACCCCATTATGGTGACCACCAACTGGTGACGAATGACAAGAACTAAGGATTACTTCAATTTTTACTTCCGAAACACATCTCTGGATCATATGGTCGGCATATTCTCTAAACAAATAAAGTTCATCCGAATAGTATTTCTTTACATTAAAAAGGAACCTTTGTCGTTGTTGAAAATTCAAACCATCAGGGATAATCCCACATGCTACAAAGTTGGCAAAATCCACATACCATGGGAGTGAACCATGAGATATCCCCATCTCTGATTCATCCGAAAAGGCTTCCTCGATATCCATTTCTCTGGACACCACCACGTCCGATTCAAGTCTTGATAAATGATCGGCTACCTTATTTTTGCAACCCTTACAATCCCTGACCTCAAAGTCATGCAACAGTAATACCCAATGGATAAACCAAGGTTTAGCATCTTTCTTTTCCATCAAATAATGGATCGCAGCATGATCGGTATGAACCATTATCTTCGTACCCAAGATAAAGGCATGAAATATTTCAATTGCATAAACAACCGCCAACAACTCCTATTCTGTAACTGTGTAATTCTTTTGGGCTATATTCAACGTCTTACTAGCATAGTAGATGGGGTGGAATATTCCCTTTCTCTGACCAACATCCCCCAAAGCTACACCACATGCATCACACATAAGTTCAAAAGGGATGCTCCAATCTGGAACCACAATGATAGGAGCATCTATGAGTTTCTCTTTGAGACACAAGAATGCATCGACACAAACCTCATCAAACTCAAACACACTTTTGTTCTTAAGCAACTTGCACAATGGATAGGCCACCTTAGAGATATCTTTAATGAACCTCCGATAAAATCCGACATGTCCCAAGAAACTATAGACACCCTTTACCGAAATAGGAAGAGGTAAATGATCAATTACTTCAACTTTTTCTTAATCCAATTGAATACCATCTCCGATATTTTGTGACCCAACATGATACCCGCTTTCACCATGAAGTGGCACTTCTCCCAATTAAGCACAAGGTTTGTTTCAACACATCTTTGCAACACTGGACTAATATGCTCAAGACATGCATCAAATGTATCCCCTACAACCGAAAAATCATCCATAAAGAACTCCATCGTGTATTCTACAATGTCGGCAAAAATTGAGACCATACATCTTTGAAAAGTCATAAAAGCATTGCGTAACCCAAAAGGCATCCGCCTAAAAGCATAAGTGCCATATGGTCACGTGAAACTATCCCTCTCTTGATCCTCGAGTACAATATAAATCTAAATATACCTGAAATAACCATCCTAAAATCAGTACCAACCATGACCCACAAGACGATCCAAAGTTTGGTCCACAAAAGGCATAGGAAAGTGATTTTTTTCTGTGCAAGCATTCAGTTTTTGGTAGTCTGTGCAGACCCTCCAACCGGTCACTGGGCGCATTGATATAAGCTTATTCTTTTCATTTGGAACAACTATTATGCCACCCTTTTTAAGAATGCATTTTACTGGGCTCACCCATTTACTATCGACAATGGGGTATACAACATCCGCATCGAGACATTTAATGGTTTCCTTCTTTACTACCTCTTGCATAGAAGGATTTAATCTCCATTGGTGCTCAATTCTTGGTTTACTATCAATAGCCAGTTGTATTTTATGTATGTACACACCAAGAAGAATGCCTACAATATCAATAATTGTCCACCCGATGGCCATGATGAATTTCCTCAACACGCTCACAAGAGCCTTCACTTGTTCATCAACTATATTAGCAGCTATGATGAAGGGCAATGTATAGTTGGCCACCAAGAAAACATATTTAAGATGCGATGGAAATACCTTGAGTTCAAGCTTGGGTGGCTCATGTCTTGGCGGGTGGCGGGTGGTGTGTCTCTATTTTTCAAATCAATATCCATCTTCACGTGGTTCTTGGGGAAGGAATCATTACCACTAAATGCAGCCACCACTTTGTCATAGTTGGGAATTTTTTCCCCATCATAGTTGAATAACACCGCTGCTAACAATTCCTGTACACTAGATAGTTCTGCACATTTGCAACGGCTTCGTCAATAACATCAATAACTAAGATTACATGAAGATCACTAAACTTCTTCATTAGCTTGCACACATTAAAAGTGACTTTCTAACCATTGACCCAAAATTTTAGTTCCCCATTTTCCACATCGACCAACATTCTTCCGGTAGACAAGAATGGTCTAGCAAGAATAATGGGAACATCCGCATAAATTTCATAATCAAGAATAGTGAAATCCATTGGAAATATGAATTTATCAACCTTTACCAAGATGTCATAGAGAATGCCAATGGGTAGTTTGATCGATCGAATGGCCATGAGCAACTGCATAGTAGTTGGTTTGGGTTCACCCAAACTAAGTTGTTTGAAGATGGCATAGGGAAACAAATTTATACTTGCAGCTAGATCACAAAGTTCCTTGGCGAATTGGTATAGCCCAATAGTGTATGGAATAGTAAATTCCCCAAGATCATATTTCTTCACCATAATATTACTCGACATAATTGCTCTACAGCTATGGGACACATCAATAGTTTCAAAGTCTATACTTGTCATGACCCAACCCCGTAGGCTGTGACTAGTTCTCGAGTTGGGCACTCATGTACATATTTGTTAGACATCGTGAAACTAAAACCAAACACAATATGGAGGCTTTGTGAAAACAGGATGTCATCTCAAGCATTTCATGTATGTATCAGGGTAACCTCACTTCTAAGGAATCAAAATTAATTTAAACCACATAATACACAAGCTGACAAGGCTTTCATTACAAACAACATCCCAAAATACAAGTCATATATGCATAATCGAATACATATACACAGAACCCACACATATGTCTACAGACCTCTAAGAGTATCAACTATATCATATGGCAGTACAGGGCCCTGCCTTATCCCTGAATTAAATATATATATATATATACACATCAAAAAGGGGTCTATACCAAAAGTCTAGGCTCCGAGACAAAGAATAACTCCATGATATCTAAATAGGAATCCTAGTCTGGCGGATCACCGAACCTATTACCTATACGTACAGGCATGAAACGTAGCCCCCTGAGGAACAGGTTCAGTACAAGATATGTACTGAGTATGTAAAGCATGAAATACAATAGGAAAGATTATAACTGAAGTAGAGAGCCCAGGAGAGAAGGTATGATAATCAAGAACTCACTGTACTTATGCCTTACAAAGCAAATCATACATATCATTATCATATATCATACCTGGCCTATTATGAAACTCGGTTCCATAATCATGTCATCATATTATCATATCATCATATACATATACTATACCGTACCCAGACCTCTAGTGAAGGACTCAGTATAGATGTAATAAAGTTATACATGATAACATACCTAGTCTGGGACTCGATGAAAGAGGTAATAACAGTATGCATGAGTAGAATATCATGAAAAAACATATACAATTAGATCATCGTCTAAGACTCAATAGAATAATCAAAATGAACCATCATTTGAAAATCAAGACAATAGTTATCTCAAATAACTTTTGAATTTCATTATGAATTATACCAATAGTGAATTATACCAAAATTTGAGTTATACCCAAAATAGAATGGCTGGAATCATACACATGTATCAAGATATAATGATATATGTTTTGGGAATCAAGAACCTTAGCCATCCTAATGTCTCTAAGAATGGAGCTTCTTTGGAATTTATACATTCGTCGTCCATTTGTTTCATATGGATCATGCCAAAAGAAAGAAGGAATAGCTTTACATACCTTTAGCACTTATTCGTAATACAACACGCATATGCTGCCTAATAGTGTCTCAACCTATATTAAGACATCAATGTCACGACCCAACCCCGTAGGCCATGACTGGGGCCTGAGTTGGGCACCCATACGTACCTGTAGCTCCACTTAGCATATTAGCAGAATAAACAAAAGTAGAAATCAAAAAAAGGTCGCTATAGAGCACATGAGAACAAATATAGCACACGAGGGCCGTTAAGGCCATCACAGAACATAAAGCCCAAAGCATATACACAGAACCCACATCACAAGTCTACATACCTCTATAAAACGTTAGCCTAGTCATATGATGGTACAGGGACCCATCGTACCTCTTAATAAACAAACATATATATCAAATGACCAGTATCAAAAGTTAGGCTCCAAAATAATGAGCACTTCCAACATTGCTGAGTGGAAACCCTAAGATAGCGGATCTCCAAAATTAACATTTGTACCTGCGGGCATGAAATGTAGGCCCCCCAAAAAAGGGGGGTCAGTACGACATATGTACTGAGTATGTAAAGCATGGACTGTAACAAGTAAAGTCATTACCAGAACAGAAGGTGCAAAAGTGAGCTAAATATCTAGAATATCAAAATGTTGTTCATAACCACAGATAAAGTATGCGGCAAAACATATGTCATATCCGGCCCCATTATGGGACATGGTGAACAAAATGTGGTCGTCACCCCGTCACTGGCGCCACAACACAACATACATCAAGAGTAGGGAATATCTTCGTAACAGATCATATCATATCATATGGTCATATCAGATCATATTATATCATATATGTACATAGCACATCAGAACTCCACAAATCCAATGTACAGGTCATACCTGCCCCCTCACGTCGGGGCATGGCGAACAATGTAGAGAAGTACGCACAATAATAAAACCTGGCCCGAGCTCGGTGAAGAAAGCATTGAGGCATCCACGAGTGGAGTAGTGAGAAACTATATGCAATTTAAATCATATTTGAGACTCGACGGAATAATCAAAATGAGCTTTCATTTTAAATCGAGACAAGAGTCATATCAAATACCTTTCAAAAGTCACTATGGACTGTATTAAAATAGAACTTCTAGGAATCATATACACGTATCAAGGCATAACAAAATATCTTTTGGAAGTTGAGAAATTGTCCATCCTAGTGGCTTTAAGAAAAAGAACTTCTTTGGAATCATATGAAAGTCATATACTTGCTTCATAAAAACCATACCAAAAAGGAAGATTAGCTTTACATACTTGTGCCCAAAACTTGCCAAGAGATAGGATAAGCTTAATACACTTATGCCGAAGACATGCCAAAAGAAAGTATAAGCCTTACATACTTATGCCAAAAACATGCCAAAAGGAGAAAACATCAGCTTTACATACTTATGTCAAAACATGCCAAGAGAAAGCTTCACATACCTCTTATGGGTTACTCTTGTCACGATCACGTCATCTTCCTCCAAACCTATTTAACATGGAAGTAATGCAAGTATCAACAACCCTTAATTGTTCAGCACCTTAAGTTATACATGAGTGTTCATAGAACCAATTTCCTCGCTTGTCTTCTCGACTAGTTCCTTAACTAGTTAACAAGTTAACGGAAATCGGGTAGCACCTCCCCTATAATATGCCCTATCCGAATTTCCAATCACACTCCTAATAACTAAAGCCAACCAACAACAAAAACCTGCAGCACATGTATAATCAGTTCACACCAACATAATACAACACAAACTGCAAACGACTCGCTCGAAACCACGATACCAAAGTAGGGTTTCTAGTCATTATTTCGCAAAGCCTTTATTTATACGAAATGAAGGGTCGTGTGGATTTTACCAACAGCACCCACACCCCTTTTAGAACCCATTTAGGCCCTAAAACAAACCCCCCCCACACACACACCTGCAGCAGTACACCACAAGCACACTACTTTACTTCGACGACAATTCAACTATAGCGATTCTAATTTAGTTTATTTCGAACGTCAAGCATCTCTATGATGTTTTCACATTTCCATCTACGTAAACAACATATAATACACTTAAACCAACATCATAACTTCAAAATTGAAAGGAAAGGTCTTACCTTAACCTAAATTCATCAAACTCGTCAAAACTATTGAAACGTGAATTCTGGACAGCCTACTGTCTTATATTGTCACTTAGTTTCGAAGGGGTAATTGAGGGAAACAGGATTGGTGGCCTCAAGTAAAGTTATAGACATGTATCTTAGGGTAGTATACAATTTCGAATCACCCCTACAGCAATTCGATACAAAAGGATATGCCCAAAATACCAACAACAGCCCGTGGTAGGATTTCCAAAACGAAATCTGGGCAGCACGTCCTCCATACTTCATCACCCTTTTTCGAGTAGATAAGAGAAAAAATGGATTTTCGAGGAAAAATGAAAGTTATAACCCTATGAAATATCTTTCCAAAAAATCTTTAATAACTCGAAATGAAGCTTTACACAAGGAGTTATACTCTTATTACTAACAGCAGTTTAATTCAAAAACGGGTCTATTCCCTAGCATTTTCTCTCTTTCTTTCTCTCACGTTTTCTCTCTTGTTATTGGCTGAAAACTTTGGATGAAGAATGAGTTAATAGTCATCATAAGACATATATATGTACCTCTTTAGAAGGTGCCACGTTGCATCCCCCTAGGGGTGATACATGGCATCCTCCTAGGGTGCCACCTCAACCCATACGGCCAATCACATGTTGCCATGTGGCGGTGGGGTCCACCCCAAGCTGCTGCATCACCTACTCATGCCTAAGTAGGTGCATCACCTGCTTTTCCAAGTAGGTGCATCACCTGCTTGCTTCGAGTAGGCGCGTCGTTTCCTTATTTCCTTTCTATAGGTCCATAATCTCGTCTTACTTCAATAGCGTATGCATTCTTTGCTACTTAAGCTCGACGTATACTCAGGTAGCTTAATTATGTGGGACATCCATGTTGGTAGCTTACGCGAGTCAATCGATTCCTACGACTCATTTCTCGGCCTCCAACTCCTTTCGAATTCTTATAACCCTATTTCCAATCTTCCCTATTATGAAGCATCTCATTCTTCTTTCTTTAGGATTATTTGATAGAATTATAGATTATCCGACTCACATGAGACTTCTAAGAAATTTAAGAGCCTTCCAGAAACTGTAGAAGCTTAAGAAGCATTTCGAGGTACCAGAGTACGGGGTGTAACATCCTTCCCCCCTTTAGAACATTTGTCCACAAATGTAAACCAAAACCTTCCTACGAATCTTATACCGACTATATGGAGAGTTCCTCTATCCCATTGTCATAACATATACTTTTATTAAATAATCAATATCAGAGTTCTAAAGGTTAGGATTAATTGTAGACATAGGGAATAGGTGCCGTGAGTTGGGCACCCATACATACCCGTAGCCCCACTTAGCGTATTAGCAGAATAAACAAAAGTAGAAATCAAAAAAGGGTAGCTAGAGAGCGCATGAGAAAAAATGTAGCACACGAGGGCCTTTAAGGCCATCACAGAACACAAAGCCAAAAACATATACACAGAACCCACATCATAAGTCTACAGACCTCTACAGAATGCTAGCATAGTCATATGACGGGACAGGGCCCCGTCGTACCCCTGAATAAACAAACATATATATCAAATGACAAGTATCAAAAGTTAGGCTCCAGAACAATGGAGCACTTCCAACATTGCTGAGTGGAAACCCTAAGCTGGCGGATCTCCAAAATTAGCATCTATACCTGCGGGCATGAAACGCAGCCCACCCAAGAAAAGGGGGGTCAGTACGACATATGTACTGAGTATGTAAAGCATGGAATGTAACAAGTAAAGCCATTACAAGAACAGAAGGTGCAAAAGTGAGCTAAATATCCAGAATATCAAAATGTTGTTCATAACCACAGATAATATATGCAGCAAAATATATGCCATATCCGGCCCTATTATGGGATGCGGTGAACAAAATGTGGTCGCCACCCCATCACTAGCGCCACAGCACAACATACATCAAGAGTAGGGAATATCTTCATAACAGATCATATCATATCAGATGGTCATATCAGATCATATCATATCATATGTGTACACGGCACATCATAACTAAACAAACCCCATGTACAGGTCGTACCTGCCCCCTCATGTTGGGGCACGGCAAACAACGCAGAGAAGTACACACGATAAAAAAAACCTGGCCCGAGCTTAGTGAAGAAAGCCTTGATGCATCCACGAGTGGAGTAGTGAGAAACTATATGCAATTTAAATCATACTTGAGACTCAACGGAATAATCAAAATAAACTTTCATTCGAAATCGAGACAAGAGTCATATCAAATACCTTTTAAAAGTCACTATGGACTATATTAAAATAGAACTTCTAGGAATCATATACACGTATCAAGGCATAACAAAATATCTTTTGGAAGTCAAGAAATTGGCCATCGTAGTGGCTTTAAGAAAAAGAACTTCTTTGGAATCATATGGAAGTCATATACTTGCTTCATAAAAACCATACCAAAAAGGAAGATTAGCTTTACATACTTGTGCCCAATATATGCCAAGAGATAGGATAAGCTTAATACACTTATGCCGAAGACATGCCAAAAGAAAGTATAAGCCTTACATACTTATGCCAAAAACATGCCAAAAGGAGGAAACATTAGCTTTACATATTTATGTCAAAACATGACAAGAGAAAGCTTCACATACCTCTTATGGTTACTCTTGTCACGCTCATGTCGTCTTCCTCCAAACATATTTAACATGGATGTAATGCAAGTATCAAAAATCCTTAATTGTTCAAAACCTTAAGTTATACACGAGTGTTCATAAAACCCATTTCCTCTCTCGTCTTCTCGACTAGTTCCTTAACTAGTTAACAAGTTAAAAGAAATCGGGCAGCACCTCCCCTATAATATGCCCTATCTGAATTTCCAATCACACTCCTAATAACTACATCCAACCAACAACAACAACCTACAGCACATGTATAAGCAGTTCACACCAACATAATACAACACAAACTGCAAATGACTCGCTCAAAACCACGATACCAAAATAGGGTTTCTAGTCATTATTTCGCAAAGACTTTATTTATACGAAATGAAGGGTCGTGTGGCTGTTACCAAAATCACCCACCCCTATTTTAGAACCAATTTAGTCCCTACTCCAAACCCCCCCACACCTGCAGTAGTACACCACAAGCACAACACTTTACTTCGACGACAATTCAACTATAGCAATTCCAATTTAGTTTATTTCGAACGTCAAGAATCTCTATGATGTTTTCATATTTCCAACTACTTAAACAACATATAATACACTTAATACCAACACCATAACCTCAAAATTGAAAGGAAAGGTCTTACCTTAACCTAAATTCGTCAAACTCGCCAAAACTATCAAAACATGAATTCTGGATAGCCTACTGTCTTGTATTGTCGCTTAGTTTCTAAGGGGTAATTGAGGGAAACAGGATTGGTGGCCTCATGTAAAGTTATATACATGTTTCTTAGGGTCTCATACAATTTCGAACCACCCCTACAGATATTCGATACAAAAGGATATGCTCAAAATACCAACAGCAGCCCGTGGTAGGATTTCCAAAACAAAATCTGGGCAGCACCTCCCCCATACTTCATCACCCTTTTTAGAGTAGATAAAAGCAAAAATGGATTTTTGATGCTAAGTTAAAGTTATAACCCTATGAAATATATATTTCCAAAAAATATTGAATAACTCAGAACGAATCTTTACACAAGGAGTTATACTCGTATTACTAACAGCAGTTTAATTCAAAAACGGGTCTATTCTCTAGCGTTTTCTCTCTTTCTTTCTCTCGTATTTTTTCTCTTGTTATTGGATGAAATTTTGGATGAAGAATGAGTTAATAGTCATCATAAGACATATATATGTACCTCTTTAGAAGGTTCCACGTGGCATCCCCCTAGGGGTGACACATAGCATCCTCCTAGGGTACTACCTCAACCCATACGGCCAATCACATGCTGCCATGTGGCAGTGGGTTCCACCCCAAGCTGCTGCATCACCTACTCAACCCTAAGTAGGTTCATCACCTGCTTTTCTAAGTAGGTGTATCACCTACTTGCTTCGACTAGGCGTGTCGTTTCCTTATTTCCCTTCCGTAGGTCCATAATCTCGTCTTACTTCAAGAGCGTATGCATTCCTTGCTACTTAAGCTCGACATATACTCAGGTAGCTTAATTATGTGGGACATCCAAGTTGGTAGCTTATGCAATTCAATCGAGTCCTATGACTCATTTCTCGGCCTCCAACTCCTTTCGAATTCTTATAACCCTATTTCCAATCTTCCCTATTATGAAGCATCTCATTCTTCTTTCTTTAGGATTATTTGATAGAATTATAGATTATCCGACTCACATGACAACTTCTAAGAAACTTAAGAGCTTTCCCAGAAACTTTAGAAGCTTAAGAACCGTTCCGAGGTACCAAAGTACGGGGTGTAATAGTCAAGAACTATGGTTAAGCTACAGGAAGGTTTCAAAATGCACTCCAATGTTAGCAGCTCATTTCTAGAAAATAAGGCGACATTTCCCTTATATTCAAACCAACTACATAACAACCAAGTTAACATCAACAACCACACGTTCAAGTGCCATATTAAAGTTAGCCAAGGCAAGATTCAAGAATATTCCAAAACAGCCCACACAATATTCTAAATTAGCCCACATATTACGACGTTCCATAATCTTTAACATAATGACTACGACATAATCAAGTCACTCTTAATAATCTACAGCCACAACACTTCATCAGATGACCTTACAATAGTTCAATAATTACAACAACACTATAGCTTTAACTACTCTTAGTCCTTCAATTCAACAAGAAAAATAACACAACCAACCCAGATCGTTCTCAATACAATAAAATTATAACTTTAAATATCAAATTCCTTCACTTTCATCATATAACCAATGGAAACAACAACTCCAACATTAATCAAAATTAATCCATCATCTTTAGATTAGAAAAGGCCAAACAATTATAACCATACAATGTATAATCGTAACTACACCTAATTTTGTTAATTCAACATAAGTAGCCACATATTACAATTACAACTTCAACTTGAAATATCAAATTCTTCAATTTTCATTATATAACTCATGACAACAACAATCAAAATGTTAATTAAAATTAATTCACCATTTCCAAATGAAACTTCCCATACACGGCTTTAACAACCTTCCAACGCCAACATACATAATCTCCTTCCTCCAATTCACATTTACACATTCACAAAACGTCCAAATTGATCCTAAAACGTATAGAAAATGATTAATTCTTACCTTAATAACTTGGATTCTCAACTTGGCTAAAATGTGTTGATTGCACATTAGGTGTTTTTGCTACTGCAATGATTAATTCACGTTGTTAATCACCTTCAATTGGTTGAAAATAACTTATAAAAGTAGTGTGGGGATCGTAATTTGGGAGCTTTGTTGCTCAGCCATGGCCAAGAGTTGCCATGGCTTGAACTCTCTTTTTTTTCTCTATATTTTCCTCAAAGAAGAATAGTTAAAATGAGCTCTTAGCCATTAATGTTTTATTATCTATACATTCCCTAGTAGTTACACATGTCTAACTTTGACATGTGTCCCATGGTCATCCATGGCATCCCCTAAGAGTGACACGTGTCCAGCTTTGACATGTGTCCATTTTGGACATGTATCCTACTATCATCCACCCTCCAATCACATTCTGCCACATGTCTTGGTGGGGCCCACTTAGTGGTCTAATTAACTTAAATAATCTCAATTAATCATGAAGCCCCACTTAATAATCTAGACCAAATAAAATCTATAACAAATTCGTGTATTAATAAAAATCTCTATTTCGCATCCCATAATAATCTAGTCCATTACTTTAAGAAAGTTTGTGCATCACCTCCTTAATTCCTTCCATAAGTTTGTAAGTAGTTGCATCACCTACTTGACTTTTTTTATTTAAATGTAGTCCACACATTCTAAGTAGGTGCATCACCTACTTATTATTTTTAGTAGGTTAGCAATTAGTCTTACCTTAAGAAGCTGTGTGATCCTTACAACTTAAGCTAGATATGTACTCAAGTAACTTAATTATGTAAGACATCCAAACCAGTAGCTTAATCAAGTAAGTCAATTACTGTGACAAATTATTTAGCCTCGAACCCCTTTCAAATCCTTCCAAATCTATTTCAAACCATCACTACGTCACATAGAACTAGTCTATGCAAGATATGGGGTGTTATATTCTCCCTTCCTTAGGATCATTTAATAACTTCATGGATAACATGAATCACATGGTAGCTTTAGAGAAGCTTAAAAATATTTTGATGTACAAAAAGTACGGGATACACCAATACTACATTTTTTTTCACTAACTCCTTCATAAACTTGGCATATCCGGTCATCTCCAATAATGCTTCAACCAATGGGAAGTTAATGGAAAGAGTCTTGAAAACCAAGAGGAACATTTTGAACTTTATATCCTCATATTTCTTTTTCAAATTGAGGGAAGAAAAGCTTCACTTTAGGAAGTGTCTTCGTGGAAACCACCGGGGGGACAACACCCACATTAGACTTTTGAGAAATATTTGGTGCATCATTCACTTTATCGGATTGGTCATTATTGAGCTCTTCGGCTAGCTCATCATTTTCAAATACCATGGTCTTTCCTTTGCTTGAACTCACTGCCTCATTATTTGGCACTTCATCACCAAAAACTTCTCCACTCCTTGTCAAAATAGTTATACATTATGCATATTCATCTTAGGTTTGCGATGGTTTCACTTCGGATACCCTCTTTTGGCCATGGATTGAGAAAAGCTAAAATTTGACCCATTTGAGCTACTAATTACTTTATTTACACCGAATACGAAGTGTCTATTTATTTCACGACCCAACCTAGGGCCTAATTGTAATACGCGATCAAAATCCCAAAGGGATCCAACCAAGCCTCTTGACATATCGTATGCATTCATAAGGTAAAGTAAAGCAGAAATAACATAGGAAGAGTCTAAAATATGAATCATAAAAGAGAGTGTAAACCCGACTACATAGACTCTACATCATTTTACCCAACAAATTCCTCTACTAGTAAAGACGGGGGGAGGCTAAGACATGTCCCTAGCTCACCCTCAACAAAAATGTAACAGAAGTCTTCAAAATTAAAAAACTCATAATTCTACCTCGATATATAAGGACTCACCAAAACTTCACCGGTTGGCAACTCAACTAGCCACATGTGGAAGGAATGTGATCCTCAACCCCTACATTATGAGACAATATAAGCAATAGATATGCGTTAGTACGTTTGAATGTACTAAGTATGTGGGAATTCCATGCAATATAAATCATAGGATGCAATGATCAATCAAACGTACATGATTAAGAGGATAAGTGAAATCATGAGAAAACCATAATGATCAAAGCATTTAAGAGACATAGTTGAAATCATAAAAGGGCATAAATAGAGTATACATGTGTTGGATAGAACTATAATTAATAACAAGACAATGCAAGCTATAACGTGGAATCTTTATGTCTCCCTATACAATGAAAGAAAGGGGAATCTACTTGCCAAGGTAGACTCTACCCCGCTAAGCAGGTGTCATGAACATGTGCTATATGTGGATCTACTAGCTAGGCCATATTGGCAAACCTACAGTGGCATATAGTTATGCGACTAGAGACTTTATATAAGGACCCCATAGGTCATTGCCCCACCTCAAGACTCATTCGGTGCTAAGTCAAATCTCTGGAATACATGTAGTAATCATACTTAACATATATCATAAAACTTGTGCATACGGTTAACATTCATAGAGTACATCATTTTCATGCCATAATTGCAATGTGAGTAAAAGTATTTCAACATTACAAATCATACATGCATAATTCATGACATTAGATTCCTAGGTCACTAATTAAGGATCCTAAGTCACCTTTCTTCATAACTTGCATGAAATTCATATCTTGAACATAGTTGTAATCCATGATCATAATTCATACTTAAATTTAGAGTAAAACTCGTATAAATAGTCAATTTGAGTAAAAACCATGAGAATACTTTGAAATCATTGAACTTTGTAATAATTTATACAAATCATCATTGAAATTAGCTTCATGCATGGGCGTTGATAATTCAACTTGAAATCATATATTTAATGTACAACCATACTTATAATGATCATTGATAATAATTAAAAATATAATTGAAATAACCCAACACAATTCATCAAAACTTGGGTTTAAAAGTAATGGAAATTCAAGAGAATTTTTGGGAAAACCTTGGGACTCCTACATACCTTGATGAATTTATCTCAGAAATTCAAGATGAACCTTGATGAACTTGAAACCCTTGCTTAAATTTGTGGGAGGAGCTTGAGACATAATTGTTAGTCCTGCCTAGGGAAATTTAGGAGAATGAATAGAATAGGAAGGGAAATTGAAGGATTGGATAAATATAGACTTTATACTTTGCCATAAAAGTGTTTAGGTTTATTGAACCGAACTTAGTAAAAGATGGAAATATCCTTCATTAAATCCGGATTTTGGTCCTATGATTTAAATCCTACGAGTCGTAGAATCATTTATGACTCATCAAAGTGAGTCGTCTTGGCAACCCTGCAAACTCTAAATTCCCAGATTCTCTTATCTTTCCATATGATTCGTCCTTATGACTCATCAAAATGGTTACGGATCGTAGCTCTTCATCGTCCTACAGGTCGAGGAACCTACATATTCTGAGCCTATGATATTTTGCAACAACTAATCTTTACAAATTGTCTTACTCTCTACAACTTGTCCATCCAAGTCGTCGTGAAAGTACTGAGGCTTGTATTTTGCAGGAATTAGACTCTAACCTTACGGCTGGCTTCTATGAGTCGTAAGACTTTCTACGAGTTGTACACTGACTCATAGTCTTCCTTCTAACTTAATAAATTTTTCCAGCCCTGATCTCGCTTCCATGAGTCATTTCTATGGCTCGTAAGTGTCCCTAGAGTCATAGACCTACTTGTAGACTCAGGCACTATCCAAATTTTCCTTGAATTCTCTTTCGTTTGACTTTTTAACTTCTGGGGTCTTATAATATCTCCCCCTTGGGAACATTCATCCTTAAATAAGATCAACTTAGCATGAAAAGGCCATGGAATGAGGATTAGCAACCCAACATAAATACAATGACAAATAGCAAAACATAAACCATGAGAATTTTCAATCTTAGAATAAATCATGACTTTAAAATTAATCTTCATGAACATTCATGCATATAAAATACATACGAAAAATTAAAATGTAGGAGTTTGATAAATCTGAACCTGAGCAACTTAATACCTTAGGCTTGAATGGAAGAAAAGAGATATGGTTAACGCTTTATCATGTCTGCTTTTGCCTCCTATGTAGCACTCTCTACTTGTTGATTTCTCCACATCACTTTGACGGACGCAACCTCCTTGTTCCTTAGTCTTTTCACTTGCCAGTCTATGATTTCCAATGGATCCTCATCATGAGTCAAATTCCCTTCAACGTTCACATTCTCCAATGGTACAATAGCATTTGGATCACCCACAAACTTTCTCAACATCGGCAGATGAAATACTAGATAAACCATAGCCAACTCAAATGACAAATCTAACTCATATGCCACCTTGCCAACACACTTTAATAGCCTATATGGTCCTATATATCTAGGAATCAATTTCTCTCTCTTACCAAAATGCATTACACCCTTCATACGTGAAACCTTTAAATAAAGCCAATCATCCGCATCAAACTCATATGCTCTCCTTCTTATGTCCGAATAAAACTTTTGTAAACTTTGGGTCATCTTCAATCCATCTCTTATGAGCCTTACCTTCTCTATTGTGTCTTGTATGACCCGTAAGATGAAAAGTCAAACAAAAGAAAAAATTTCAAAAGAATTGAAAACTGCTAAGACCTACGAGTCAATCTATGATTCGTTCGAGTTATTACGAGTTGTATACTTGATCGTTAGAGGTGAAGTAAATAATTCAAATTTTAGCTAAGGTAAAAGTGGGGTTGACGATTCTATTGACAACTCGTAGAGAAAATAACAACCCATAGAAATGAGTCATCATCGAAAGGTATAAAGATCCACAGGTGTCACCCTCAGGAATTCCTCTATGACTCAATAGGAGGAGTCATAGAGAAGTTTACGACTTCTAGAAATGAGTCGTGATGAAACTTTGGAGACTATCTAACTTGTAAGTTTTCAGACCTACAACATAAGTCATTTTGATGACTCGTAAAGATGACTACGAGTCATAAAACGAATTGTAGGAAAAGATTAGAGATCTATTTTTCAGGTCTTTCTCAGGACCTACAAGATGAGTCATTCCAACGACTCATCACTACTTCTACGAACTGTAGGATTAAGTCGTAAAAGTACTCGATCCGAAATTTAATGTGGGATAGTTTGGTATTTTCTCTATATTTTAATAATATACGTGGACATTTTTAAGGAGTAGATTCATTACGAATTGTATCCTAAATACCCCTAAAACTCTTTTATTCCCTCATTATTCCCTAAAGAATTTCTAAACTTCTCTCCCAAGGTTCCTCAAGAGTTCATCATGCTTTGATTAGAGTTTCTTCAAGGTCAAGTCTCCTTTCTCAAATTCAAGTCTAATTTCAATCAAGGTATGTGTGGATTGATTAATGAGTTCCTTCCACTCATGGAATCTAAGGTTTATTTCAAAAATCTCATGAAATCTCATTACTTTTAAACTTCAATTTTGATGAATTATGTTGGGTTGATTTGATTTTGTTTTTAATTATTATTAATGACCATTATAAGTATGTTTCTATGTAAATTACATAATTTCAAATTGAATTACGAATGCTCGTGCATGAAGCTATTTTCTATGATGAATTGTATGAAATATGATTATGGAGGTCAGTGCTTTCAAGGTATTCTTATGATTTTCAATCAAATTAATTATGTGTATGAGTTTTACTCTAAATTCAAGCATGAATTATAAAAATGAATTACAAGTACATTTAAGATATGAATTTTATGCAAGTGATGAAGAAAGGTAACTTAGGGGCATATATGGTGACATAGGACCTAATGATATGAATTATGCAAGTATGAATTGTAATATTGAAAGGATAATACTCACATTGCAATTATGTAATGGATGAGCTATATTCTATGGGATTTGACTTAGAACCGAGTGGAATTATTGTGGGGGCCCTACCAAAAGCATTAGTAGCAGCCTCATATCTATTATACTATGTGCCATCATACGTTTCCTTCATAGATTTCCTAGTGGATCAACATATAACATATGTACACGCCCCTCTTAGCGGGGTAGAGTCTATTTTTGTGAGTAGATTCCATTTTTCTTCATTGAATGGGGAGACAATGGGATTCCATGTTATAGCTCGCATTATTTTATTATTGTTTATGGTTCCTATCCCACATATGTATATGAGTATTATGTTATTTTATGATCTTCAACTACGTTTTTTAAATGTTTTGATCATTGTGTTATTTCTCATGACCTTACTTATCCTCTTTACTATGTACGCTCTGGATCATTACCTCTTATGATTTATATTATATGTTATTCCCATATACTTAGTACATTTAAACGTACTAAGTCATATTATTGCCTACATTGTCTCACAATGTAGGAGTTCAGGTTAAGGATCATATTCATTCACGTGGCTAGCTGAGCTTTATTATCGATGGAGTTGTGGTGAGTCCTCATTTATCGAGGACTAGTTATGAGATGTTGTGTTCATACTTCCATAGACGTTTATCTCTTTTATATTGAATGTGATCTAGGAAAATATCTTAGCACCCGCCCATGTTCATCATTAGAGGTATTAGTTGGACAAATTTTTTAGTCTATGTTGTCAAATTACATTCTTCGTTTATGATTCATGTTCTAGACTCTCTTATGATATTTCTATATTTATTCAACCTCATTTATGCTTTATGATATGCAAAGAGCTTGGTTGGAGCCCTTTGGGGTTTCGATTGCTGTATTACGACTAGGCCCTTATCACAACCCAACCCTGTATGTTGTGATTGGGGTCCAACCTAGACCCCCGTATACATATCTAGCAGATGTAGTCAAGCCAGACTACGAATAATGTAATACTATACATGGGAACCCCAATGGGTTATACATTTTCATATACATACAGCCAATTTTATTTATCTCCTAAGGAGTTACATTAATTATCTCATGAAAGGGTATGCAAGCTGACAAGGCTGTCATGGCATATTAACATTTACAACACACCGTATAGACACAGCTGAAACAAATTTACATACAACCCACACACACACATGTCTACAGACCTCTAAGAGTATCATGGTATCATATAGAGAGATAGGGCCCCCATCGTACCCCTAAATACATGAACATATACATCAAAGAAAAATACCAATAGTTTAGGCTCTAGTACAATAGAGCACTCCCAAAATTGCTGAGTGGAAATCCTAAGTTGATGGATCTCCAAAACATGTATCTATGCCAGCCGGCATGAAATGCAGCCCCTTGAAGAGAGAGGGTCAGTACGAAACATGTAGTGAGTATATAAAGCATAACATATCATAAATGGGATTATATATGAAATAGAGGTTCAGGAAACAAGTATGATACTCAAGAAATCCCTATACCCGTGCTCTATGAAGTAAAATCATGTATGCTCATATCATATATCATATCCGACCCATTATGGACTTGGTGATTCATATATAACCCATCTTGGGGCTTGGCACCATCATCACATCATCATGTTAGCATATTATCTTATACATATATACTGAGATATATATGGCCCGATCTTTATATACATATATCATACCCGACCCATTATGGGATTTGGTGAACAATGCAGAAAAACTGAGCACGATAACATACCCGACCCATTTTAGGACTCAGTGCCATAGCCATTTTCGTATATCATACCCGGCCAATTCTGGGACTCGGTTCTATATTCATGTTCATATATTATACCCGACCCTTTATGGGACTCGGTCATTCCCGGTACTTTATAGGACTCGGTGAAGATATAATCAAACTGTGCACGATAATATGTTCGGCCCGGGACTCAATGAAAGATGTGGTACAGTATACACGAGTAGAGTAGTGAGTAATAATACATAATTTAAATCATTATTGAAGACTCAATGAAGTAATCAAGTGACCATCACTTGAAGATCAGGGTAAGCATTATCTGAAGTACTGTAACATCCCTCAAAATTTGAAAAAAATAATAATAAATAAAATAATTTTTTATATATATATACCCTAAGAATGCCTTAGAAATAGTCCGCACATGTAATGTATTATTCTTAATTTTTTTGGAAAATTCGAGTTCGTAATATCGATCAGGGGGTCAAAATCTGCGGTAAAATGGTCTCGGTCGATTTTTAGGACTCGTAGAACCGAAGAAATATTTTTAAAGAAACCACAAACAGTGTGATCTGTGACAGGACTACGTCGTGGACCTATGAAGATGCAAAACACAGAGTAGTCTGCAACAGGACTGTGTTGCGGACCTAGGGATAGTCTTCTGGCCGAGTTGGTCGCGACAAGTCCGTGTCGGGGACCTGGAAAGGTGTCCTGGCCGAATTTAGTTTTTTTTATGGAGTTTAGACTTTTCCCAAATTATTAGTTAATGAACCTAGATATTTTTAGGACCTAATTCAACTCTATAAATTTACCTAAACCTCTAATTCAATTCATTCTTCTACAACTCATCTATCAAATATTTGTCTCTCTACAAAAAGGCTCTCAAGAGTTTCCATTAAATACTTCAAGAAAATTTACTCAATTTCTCCATCAAAACTCTCAAGTTCTTCCAAATTAATTGGTATTCTCACTCAAGGTATGTGGGTATTCATTCATGGATCCTTTCTTCCATTAAGCCCAATCAATTTCTCAAGTTTTCTATCAAATTAAAGTATGCTATTTTATGGGTTTTGTGATCTCTATTCCAATTGCATGAATTTTGATTTAAAGCATGATCATGATTCTATTTTGATATAATTTTATGGTTATTCAATTAAATTGAAGAGTTTTTCCATGAATTCTCCTAGTTTGATTGCTAGGGTTCATGGTGTAATATATGAGTATTTTTAATTATACTTCGAAATGATATTATCTATATAAATTATGTATGGGCTGATATAAAGTTTATGATCATGCTTGTTTTAAAGTTTATTTCATGATTTTCAAGTAAATTGATCATGCGTTCATGTCATACCCAAATTCCAAGTTCAAGCTATGGTCATGAATTTTCTAAGTATGAATTATGACTATGTATTTCCATTATAATCATGAATTATAAGTATGTTTCAAATTATGGTTTTTCATGCAAGTTATGAAGTAAGGCGACCTAAGGCCTAACGATATTAATTATGCAAATATGATTGTAATGATGAAAGGACAATTCTCATATTACAAGTATGTTGTGGAAATGAGCTATTCTATGATTTCAAGCCTATGATCATGAATATGATCTCTAAAATTGTGATGTTATGTTATGTATGTATTCTGTGGGATTTGAATTAGCATCGAATGTGGACTTGACGTGGGGACTCAAAGCAAGGGGTCCTTATATAAAGTCTCTTGTCTCATAACTATGTGCCACCATAAGATTTCCTTTATGGCCTAGCTAGTGGATCCACAAATAGTACATGTTCATGATTAGAAGTCTACCTTGGTAAAGTACCCTCCCCCTTCTCGATGTGGGGATCATCGGATTCCATGTTATAGCTCGCATGGCCTTATTGTTGGTTATGGTTCCTATCCCACATATGTATGATTTCTTAAGTATGTTATGATTTTGAACTTATGTTTTTAAATGCTTTGGTCAATATGATTTTATCATGATTATGTACTCCATCTTATCATGTGATTTACTTGAACCTTGCATTTCCATGATTTACGTTGCATGTCACGCCCTCATACTAAGTACATTCCAATGTACTAATGCATACTCTTTTGCCTACATTGTCTCATAATGTAGGAGTTGAGGTTGAAGATCCTTATCATCCACGTCACCAGTAGGCGTTTCTATCCCAAGGTGTTGTGGTGAGTCCTCATTGACCGAGGACTAGTTACATGTTGTTTACTGTTTTCTTCCTAAAGACTTTTGTTTACGTCGTATATTGAGGGTTAGCTAAGAACATGTCTTAGTCCCCGCCCATACTCATGTTTTGAGGTATCTAGTTGGACATATATTTGAGTCTATGTTGTCATAAAACATTTTTTTTAGATTTCTATTAATGGTTTAGACTCTCTTATGATGTTTCCGCTTTTATATTTTACCTAATGTATGATTATGATATGTACAAGAGTCTTGGTTGGATCCTTTTGGGGTTTCGATCGTCGTGTTATAACTAGGCCCTATGTTGGGTCGTGACAAACTTGGTATCAGAGCACAAGGTTTTCTATGTGTCCTAGGGTGTCTAACATGCCGCGTCAAGTAGACTCTTATTCATGGGTATGAAGTGTGCCACACTTATGAGTAGGAGGCTATGAGGCATTTTAGGAATTCTCACTTCTTTCATGATCTATGTCATTCTATAGAGTTTACGTTAAAACTTCTTCTCCCTAATAGTCTTTCTTTGTGATTTTTTAAAAAAAATGGATCCAAGAAGAACACTATTTTGAAGGGGAGAGAATGTTAATGAATCCCAAGCTCCCCCGACTCCTCAAGATAATGGTCCTCTACCAAACCAAGTGACTAATGCGGAGTTCCAAACTGCTATCACTATGCTAGCTAGAGTAGTGACCAACCAAGGTGTTGTGGATGCTCCTAATGTTCCTACTCCAGCCTCAAGAGTTAGGGACTTTGCACGAATGAATCCTCAAGAATTTAATGGCTCAAAGGTCACTAAGAATCCTCAAGAGTTCATTGATGAGGTCTACAAAATGGTGAGTATTTTGGGGGTGACAGCAGAAGAAAAAGCGGAGTTGGCGACTTACCAACTCAAAGGTGTTGCTCAACTATGGTACACTCAATGGAAGTTTGAGATGGTGGATGAAGGTCATGTCAAATGGGAAGCTTTCAAACTTGTTTTCCTTGATCATCGAGGATGTCCAACTTTGTTTCTAAGGAATGTCACATCGCTATTATTTTTAAGAAGATGGACATATCTCGGGTTATGACTTTTGCAGAACAAATTAATGGAGAAAAGCTCAAAGAAATGAGGATGAGAGATTCTAAGAATGCCCGGTATGAAGGTGGGTTCTCTAATGCTAGGACCATTGGTAGCAATAGATGTACTAATCAAGGCCAAAGCTCGAGGAAGAATTTTTCTAAGGATAGGGTGACATACCCTAAAGTTCAAGGTGAAGGAGGTCCAAACACTAGTAACCCTTCTATTCCAAGGTGTGCAAAGTGTAGAAAGCATCACGGAGTAAGGTGCCTAATGGGAACGGATTCTTGCTATGGATATGGCAAGATGGGACATAAGCGATCAGAGTGCCCTTTTATAGCCAACAAGGTTGGATATGGTCGTCCAATAGAAGGCCAAGTGCAACATGGTGCCCAAGCTCAACCTAAGGGTGGCCAATGCAATAACCGATTCTATAGAAATTGTCCCGTATGGGTCTTGCACAAAGTTATTCCATGCGACCTTGTTGAACTTTATATGATTGATTTCGATATCATTCTTGGTATGGATCGGTTATATGCTGCTTATGCATCTATATGTTGTAGAACTCGTGTTGCTAAGTTTGACTTCCCCAATGAGCCTATTCTTGAACGGAAAGGTAATGATTCGGTGGTTAAGGTTCGATTCATCTCATGTATTAAGGCCCGAAAAATGATTTCCAAAGGGTGCATTTATCATATTGTGCGAGTTAGGGACATTGATTCCAAAACTCCTACTCTTGATTCGGTCCCTATAGTTAATGAGTTCTCTGACGTATTTCCCGATGATTTGCTCGGTGTTCCTTTTAAAAGGGAGATTGACCTTGGAATAGATATCATTCCCGATACCCAACCTATCTTTATTCCTTCTTATCGTATGGCTCCGGCAAAACTTAAGGAGTTGAAAAAACAATTGAATGATTTGTTGGATAAGAGTTTTATAAGACCAAGTATTTCACCATGGGGTTCTCTCGTGTTATTTGTTAGGAAGAAAATGGGTCACTCCGAATGTGTATAGACTATCGGCAATTGAATAAGGTCACCATAAAGAATAAATACCCAATCCCAAGGATAGATGACTTGTTTGATCAATTACAAGGAGCAAGCTATTTTTCCAAGATTGACCTCTATTTTGGTTATCATCAATTGAGGGTAAGGGAGTGTGATATTCCCAAGATGGCCTTTCGAATAAGGTATGGTCATTTTGAATTTATAGTAATGTCCTTTGGGTTGATAAATGGTCCTGCTATATTGAAGGATTTGATAAATCACATTTTCAAGCCATATTTGGACATGTTTGTAATGGTGTTTATTGATGATATCTTGATTTACTCTCAAAATGAGGAAGATCATATGGGTCACTTAACGATTGTGTTGCAAATATTGAGGGAAAAGGAACTATTAGCTAAATTTAGTAAATGCGAATTTTGGCTAAGAGAAGTTGCATTTCTTGGCCATGTGGTGTCCGGTGATGCGATTAAAGTAGATCCAAAGAAAATGGAGGCAGTTAAAAATTGGCCTAGACCATTATCTCCTTCAAACATTAGGAGATTTTTGGGATTAACCGGATACTACAGAAGGTTTGTTGAAGGGTTCTCATCTATTGCTTCTCCTTTAACTAAGTTGAGACAAAAGAAGGCAAAATTTCAATAATCGGGAGAATGTAAGAAAAGCTTCCAAATATTGAAAGATCGTCTTATGTCGGCTCCTATTTTGATATTGCCCGAAGGTTCAATTGTGTTTGTTGTTAATTGTGATGCTTCACATGTTGGTTTGGGTTGTGTCTTGATGCAACATGATAAGGTTATAGCCTATCCTCTAGGCAACTTAAAGTACATGAAAGAAACTACCCAACCCACGATCTTGAACTTGCGGCGGTTGTGTTTGCATTAAAAATTTGGCGCCACTATCTTTATGGGGTGCATGTTGATGTGTTTACCAACTACAGAAGCTTGAAATATGTGTTTATTCAAAAGGACTTAAACATTAGGCAAAGGAGGTAGCTTGAACTCCTAAAAGACTATGACATGAGCATATTTTACCATCCGGGTAAGGTAAATGTTGTAGCCGATGCTCTTAGTCAATTTTCTATGGGTAGTGTTGCACATGTTGAAGAAAGTAAAAGGAAATTGGTCAAAGAAGTCCATAGATTGGCAGGTTTAGGTGTGCATTTGGTTTATTCTAATGATGTAGGCGTTCTTATAAATAATGGTTCAAAATCGTCTCTTGCGGCAAACTTCAAGGCCAAACAAGACAATGATCCAATTTTGGTCGAATTGAAGAAGTCGGTTGCCAAAAATTTCATTGAGGCTTTCTCCCTAGGAGAATATGGGGTATTACGTTACTAAGGTCGGTTGTGTATTCCAAATGTTGATGGAATAAAAGAGTTAATATTGAATAAGGCCCATAGTTCTTGGTATTCAATTCATCCGGGATCCACCAAGATGTATCGTGACTTAACAGAAGTGTATTGGTGGAATAGAATGAAGAAGGACATAGCGGAGTTCGTGGCTAAGTGTCCTAATTGCCAAAAAGTAAAAGTTGAACATCAAAGGCCAGGAGGTTTAGCTTAAGAAATCAAAATTCCTACATGAAAGTGGGAAAATGTGAACATGGATTTTATCAAGGGTTTTCCACATACTAGAAGACAACATGATTCTATTTGGGTCATTGTGGACCGAATGACCAAATTGGTGGATTTTCTACCGGTCAAAACTTCTTATGGTGCCGAAGACTATGCTAAGTTGTACATTCGTGAACTTGTGAAACTTCATGGTGTTCCTTTATCGATTATATCAGATAGAGGTACTTAATTTAGTTCACATTTTTGGAAGTCATTTCAAAAAGGTCTTGGCACTAAAGTCAAGTTAAGTACCATTTTTCATCCTCAAACTGATGGGCAAGCCAAGAGAATAATTCAAACATTGGAGGATATGTTAAGGGCATGTGTGATTGACCTTAGAGGAAGTTGGGATGATCATTTATCATTGATTGAGTTTGCTTACAATAATAGTTATCACACTAGCATCCAAATGGCTCCTTTTGAAGCCTTGTGTGAGAGAAGATTCAGGTCTCCAGTGGAGTGGTTTGAAGTTGGTGAGATGGCGTTGATTAGTCAAGATTTGGTAATTGATGCACTGGAAAAAGTAAGGCTCATAAGAAAAAGATTGAAAATGGCCCAAAGTCATCAAAAGTCCTATTCGGACACTAGGAGGAGAGAGCTTGAATTTGATGTGGACGATATGGTGTATTTGAAGAATTCACCTATGAAAGGAGTAATGCAGTATGGTAAGAAAGGGAAGTTGAGCCCTAGATATATAGGACTGTATAGGATATTGAAGCGTATAGACAAGGTAGTATAAGAGTTAGACTTGCCACTTGAGTTGTCTTTGGTTCATCCGGTATTTCATGTGTTGATATTGAGAAAGTTTGTGGGTGATCCAAATTCAATTGTACCAAGGGAAAATGTGAGTATTAAAGAGAATTTGACTTATGAGGAGGTCCCGATTGAGATTTTAGACCGACAAGTGAAGAGGATGAGAAATAAAGATATTGCATCTGTCAAAGTGTTGTGGAGGAATCAACAAGTAGAGAGTGCTACGTGGAAAGAGGAATCAGACATGATGAAGCGATATCCTTATCTCTTTCCTTTCACTCAAGCCTAAATGTACTAAGTTGCTCATGATCAAATCAATTAAACTTCTACGCTTCAGTTCTATATGTCATCCATATGCATGCATGATTCATGAAAATGATTTATCTCAAGGACTATGTTTTATTTTAAGTATGAAGTTTACACGTCATATGCATTTTTCAAAGTGTCCTCATGTCCATGTTGGGTTTCTAAATCCTTTTCCCATGTATTTCCTATATTAGTTGAAACTCATTCGAGGACGAATGTTTTCAAAGGGGAGATATTGTAACATCCCAAAAAAAAATTAAAAATTAATAAATAAAATAATTTTATATATATACCCTAAGAATGCCTTAGAAATAGGCCGATCATGTAACGTATTATCCCTAATCTTTTTGGAAAATCCGAGTTTGGATTATCGATAAGGGGGTTAAAATCTGCGGTAAAATGGTCCCGGTGGATTTTTAGGACCCGTAGAACCGAAGAAATATTTTTGAAGAAACCACAAATAGTGTGATCTGCGACAGGACCACTTCGTGGACCTATGAAGATGCAAAAGACAGAGTAGTCTGCGACAGGACCGCATTGCGGACCTATGGATAGTCTTCTGGCCGAGTTGGTCGCGACAAGTCTGCGTCGGGGACCTGGAAAGGTGTCCTGGCCGAATTTAGTTTTTTTAGGGAGTTTAGACTTTTCCCAAATTATTAGTTAATGAACCTAGACGTTTTTAGGACCTAATTCAACTCTATAAATTTACCTAAACCTCTAATTCAATTCATTCTTCTACAACTCATCTATCAAATATTTGTCTCTCTACAAAAAGGCTCTCAAGGGTTTCCATTAAATATTTCAAGAACATTTACTCAATTTCTCCATCAAAACTCTCAAGTTCTTCCAAATTAATTGGTATTCTCACTCAAGGTATGTGAGTATTGATTCATGGATCCTTTGTTCCCTGAAGCCCAATCAATTTTTCAAGTTTTCTATCAAATTAAAGTATGCTATTTTATGGGTTTTGTGATCTCTATTCCAATTGCATGAATTTTGATTTAAAGCATGATAATAATCCTATTTTGATATAATTTTATGGTTATTCAATTAAATTGAAGAGTTTTTCCATGAATTCTCCTATTTTGATTGTTAGGGTTCATGATGTAATATATGAGTATTTTCAATTATACTTCTAAATTCTATTATCTATATAAATTATGTATGGGCTGATATAAAGTTTATGATCGTGCATGTTTTAAAGTTTATTTCATGATTTCCAAGTAAATTGATCATGCATTCATGTCATACCCAAATTCCAAGTTCAAGCTATGGTCATGAATTTTCAAAGTATAAATTATGACTATGTATTTCCATTATGATCATGAATTATAAGTATGTTTCAAATTATGGTTTTTCATGCAAGTTATGAAGTAAGGCGACCTAAGGCCTGATGATATTAATTATGCAAATATGATTGTAATGACGAAAGAATAATTCTCACATTACAAGTATGTTATGGAAATGAGTTACTCTATGATTTCAAGCCTGTGATCATAAATATGATATATGAAATTATGATCTTATATTATATATGTATTTTGTGGGATTTGAGTTAGCACCAAATGTGGACTTGAGGTAGGGGCTAGAAGCAAGGGGTACTTATATAAAGTCTGTTGAATCATAACTACGTGTCTCCGTAGGATTGCCTTTATGGCCTAGCTAGTGGATCCACAAATTGTACATGTTCATGATTAGGAGTCTACCTTGGCAAATTAGCCTCCCTCTTCTCGATGTGGGGATCATCGAATTCTATGTTATATCTTGCATGGTCTTATTGTCGGTAATGGTTCCTATCCCACATATGTATGATTTCTTAAGTATGTTATGATTTTGAACTTATGCTTTTAAATGCTTTGGTCAATATGATTTTATCAGGACTTTATGTACTCCACCTTATCATGTGATTTACTTGACCCTTGCATTTCCATGATTTACGTTGCATGTCATTCTCTCATACTTAGTACATTCCAACATACTAATGCATACTTTGTTGTCTACATTATCTCATAATGTAGGAGTTGAGGTTGAAGATTCATATCGTCCACGTAACCAGCAGGCGTTCCTATCTCAAGGTGTTGTGGTGAGTCCTCATTGACTGGATACTAGTTTCAAGTTGATTACTATTTTCTTCCAAAAGACTTTTGTTTACGTCGTATATTGAGAGTGAGCTAGGGACATGTCTTAGCCTCCGCCCATACTCATGTTTGGAGGCATCTAGTTGGACATATGTTTGAGTCTATGTTGTCATAAAACTTTTTTTTCCAGATTTCTATTAATGGTTTAGACTCTCTTATGATGTACCCTTTTATATTTTACCTTATGTATGCTTATGATATGTTCAAGAGACTTAGTTGGATCCCTTTAGGGTTTCGATCACTGTGTTATGACTAAGACCTAGGTCGGGTCATGACAAGTACCATCTAGATGTCACTAGGGATCGTATTAAATAGAGCCTCAAGAATCATAGACATGAAAATGCTAAACAGATTATGGAATCAGAGACATCTGTCATTATAGAGTCTTTAGGGATAGGAGCTTATACCTCCAATTACTATTTAACATATAGAAGACTCGAGGGTACTAGCTCAACTACTTTCAAGAGTTTAAACATTCAGATATGAATAAGAGTCATGAATCATGTTCAGAACTTATGAATTATGAATGGAGTTACCCTCAAAGCTCATATCACAATTCACTTATAACTAAGACATGCCGAAAGAAAAGAAGGAAGGGATATGTTTACATACTTACTACTTCCCTTCATATGTTCACATAGAAGACTTAAGAGGAAATAACTCAATTATTGTAATAGTTCTAACATCAAGACTTGGGTAAGAGTTATGAGTCCTACTCGGAGCTTTATGAATGGAATTATCCCCACATTTCATATACAAATCACTTATGGCTAAGACATGCCAAGAGTAAAGAAGGATAGCTTTACATACCTTTATGGATCAACTGTAACCAAGCTCACCGCGTTCCTTCTTTAACCTATATATCACCAAAGTAGCACTATTATGAATAGACTTTGACTTGTTCATACTTCTTGACTAGTATGTCGATTAGTTAAGAAGTTAACGGAAATCGGGCAGCACCTCCCCTATCCGAACTTCCAAGTAACCTCCGAGTAGTACAGCCATACCAACAACAACAACCAGCATCCATATACAATTAAATTACTTCAATACTACTCAACACAAGCTCCAAACAGCCCACTCAAAACTATGGCATTAAAATATGGTTTTCAATCTTTATTTCATCAAATCTTAACCACACGGAATGGAAAATGAGGTGGCTACAACCAGAAGCACTTACACTCATATTTAACCATGTTTATAGCCGTGCAACATATACAACCCACCTATAAATACAACACCATACTAACGACAACACTAGCCAAACTTTACCCCATTAGAATAGCGTCAAACAGCCCCCTACATGGCTTCCAACAACACCAAATTCCAACGTACATACTTTTATACTTCCAATGCACATTTACACATTTGTAATAGGTCTAAACCCTTACATAAAATGTGTAAAATAACATCTCCCAAGTTGGCTGAAATGTGTGGTGTGAACGTTAAGCTCCTCTTGCTATCCCATTAAGTAGTTTATGCTATTAAACACCGTTACTTAATCGAAGAATACCCTAGATACTTAATTTATGGATCAAAATCGGAGGGCTTACCTTGTAGCACCCTTAGCCGTAGCTCCTTCTCCTTGCTCTCTACAATTTTCTACAATTCTCCAAGTTGAAAGATGAGGAATGAAACCCACGTAGCTAATCACCTTCCAATGGGTTGGGATTACCTTAGAGAATAATATTTAGAGAAAAATTCATAGCCCTAGCTTGCTGCAGCCATGGTCGTAGCTCCCTTTCTTTCTTTCTCTCCATTTTTCTTTCAAATTTTAAGTGTAGAAGAAGATAGAAATAAAGACTTAGTCATAACTTAAGGTTATACTCTTCCCTTGAGAGAGACACATGTCATCTCCTAAGGGTGACACATGTCCATCTCCTAAGTAGCCACCTCATCCATGCAACCATTCAGCTGCTGCCACATTGCATGGTGGGTCTCACCTTAGTAGGTGTGTCACCTACTTACTCCAAGTAGGTGTTTCACCTATTTGTCACCTACTTCAAGTAGGTGCATCACCTACTAGCTCATTTACAAAGGTTTGTAATTTTAAGAACCTATGTAGTCCTCGCTACTTAAGCTCGATATATGCTCTAGGAGCTTAATTATGCAAGACATCCAAGTCAGTAGCTTACGCAAGTAGTTAGATTACCATGACTCATTACTTGGCCTCCAACTCCTTTTAAATCCTTTCAAACCTATTTCCAACCATCACTACTCACATAGAGCTAGCTTATGCAAAATATGGGGACGTTACATTCTCCCTTCCTCAGATTTATTTGATAAGATCATGGGTAACACGAATCACATGGTAGCTTTAGAGAAGCTGATTAGATGTTCTCATGTATCAAAAGTGTGAGGTATAACATCCTTTCCCCCTTTAGAACATTCGTCCTCAAATGTTAACTAGTCTCATAAGGTCTTATGAGGACTTCAAGAATTCTCTATAATAGTCGTCATCCATAGGCCTATTATTAACTAATATAATCAATTTAAAAGTTTAGATTATATGTGGGTATAGGGAACAAGTGTGGATGTTTATTCTCTATCTCTTTGTTCAGCTTCCCAGGTCATCTCTTCTCTGTTCTTATTTTGCCATAATACTTTGACAAAAGTCACATCCTTAGTTCGCAACCTCTAAATTTGCCGATCCAAGATAGCGGTAGGTTGCTCCTCGTAGGATCACTCCTCTGTTATGATGGCCTCATCCATGGAGAATATTTTGGAAGGGGCACTTATACATTGACACGTGAAAAATTGAATGTAGTACTTCCAAATTCGATTGTAGGTCCAACTCATAGGCAACTTTGCCTATTCTATGAATGATCTGATAAGGACTAACGTATCTCGGGCCAAATTTCCCTTTCTTGCTGAATTTTATTAATCTCTTCTTGGGTGACGCTTTTAAGAACGCCTAATCCCCAACTTCAAACTATCAATGTTGACGTTGATTATCTGTGTATGACTTCTGTTGACTCTGGGATGCTAATAGTTTCTCCTATATAAGCTTCACTTTATCCACAGCTTGTTGAACTATGTCTAGGCTTATTGGTTGTGTTTCACCAATATCAACTCAACGAATAGGTGACCTATATTTTTTGCCATATAAAGTCTCATACGGTGTCATCTGGATACTAGAATGATAGATATTACTATAAGGAAACTCAATAAGTAACAAACGCTCACCCTAGCTACCTCTGAAGTCTATAACACTGGCCTGCAACATATATTCTAGCGTCTAAATAGTGAGCTTGGCCTGTCCATTAGTCTGGGGGTGAAATATTGTACCAAGATTCACCTATGCTCCCAATCCCTTCTAGAATGATCTCCAGAAGTTAGCCGTAAATTGAACTTTTCTATTCGAGTTCATAGATGTGGGCACTTCGTGAAGGTTTACTATTTCCTTAGTATATGGTTTGCATAGTCCTCGGCTGAATACGTAGTCTTAACCAGAAGGAACCGGGCTGATTTTATCATCTTGTCTACGATAACCCACATGGAATCATACTTCCATAGGGCACGAGGTAAGCCTATAATGAAGTCCATATTCTGGAATCTTCAGCCTCATGTATTACCTTTTGACTTCTTCTAAAAACTTTAACTGTCACTCTACTTTTTAGGTCTTAGTCTCAATCCTTAGAGTTGGCTATCAGGCAAGGCTGGAGTTTCCCCCATATAACAACTTTACATAACTGTTCTATGCTCTGTCTATCATTAACTAGTATACCTCTAGAAAATAATTTGACATATAAGTCCACCATCCTTTAGTAACCAGCTAGTTCTGATCGTCTTGCTTAAACTATTTTATCATTCTCTTAGCCCAACTTGTAACAACCTCTAGACACACTATCTTATGTCATTTCTTTATCTTTACTCCAGCCTCTTCTATTCCCCTTTCACTCAGACTTTTCTCTTAATCATATGTCACATGTTATATTGCAATCTTTACACGAATATATGAAGGTGCTCAACATAGCCCCAGAAATACCTTAGCATCATTTTATTTAATCTTCATGCTTTACCTTTTTCTCTCCCTCTTATCTTGCAATCAATATCGGGATAGGTCTTTGGTCCAACCATGGCCATATCTTATTTGCCCTTAATACTAATTCTATCTTGGTAATTTGTCTTAACCCATCTTTGCATCTCTATGTAACGTACCCAAAATATCATAACTGCATTGTCAATATTGAACCCTTACTCCTCTTATCATGTACTCACTTTCTTGGTCTCATTCTTAACGTACCAACATTCGTAGGTTGCATGACCTTTCTGACCTCTATTTCTTTATTCCTGGCTTTTAGATCTTACTAACTTGTTTCAGCAAGGGATTCTATTTGGAATTTAAGCATCCATATCAAATATATTATAGTGTCCATTGTTTCCATCTTGAACTTGTATTTCTCATACCCGGTTCCCCCCTTAAGGATATATGTATACCATTACCCATTTATACTTTTCTCTATGTCCTTATTTCCAATCTCCAATTCATCCAATCCTCTTTTTTTTCCGATCCACTTGGTACTGTACCATATCCATATCTTTCTTTATAATTTATAACTTGTTTATCCACATATGAAACCTTGATTAAATCATGAAGTGACGAAACCCTTTCCATATATAGCATAAAATTTCATCTGATAATCTGTACTCGAGTAATGCAACGTAACAACTCATCCAAGGTCATATCCCTCTCATTCCCATTAATAGGTAATTAGTACTTACAGTCGTTCCAATCTCACTTAGGCAACACTTATATTCCGATGATAAGTTTCCAAAGTTCTCTTAAAACAGTATCTTTATCCCAACCTATATCATTTGTCTCTTTTGATAACTTATATTGCACCATTTGTGCCTCAGGCCTACCATCTTTTCCCTTAAGGATTTCACTATTTTTGGGGTGAAGTCGTGTTCACGTCGTACCCCTTTATGCCTTATGCTTTTCCACCCTTATTGCGTACCCAACACAGGTTTCTAACTTTCTCAAAAACATACCAAGTTTGCCTCAATCATGGCCTTACCTTATCATCATGTAGTCGTACCATACCTTTATGTTCATAGTATATACTCATCTTTTGTTCCATTCTTATATTCAATGAATTACATCTATCTTGGGTGCCCTCGTTAGAATTTCCTTATCATTCCTCCCGTCTATGTCTATCTTTTATTCTGTACATGGGGAATCTGATGCTACCTCTGTATCATTTGGAACACATTACTTTCACATAGTCTTTTTTCTTATTTGCAATATGTATTTTGTTCATCCATCTTTATTCATATCACACTAGTCATTTCCTAGCACCCATTCTACCTCGTTTCTCATCTTTCTATAGCTTGGTCTTTCATAGTTCTATTACTTTTAAGATTCATATCCTCGGCTACATATGTCATGACTTATTACTATACTATCATCTCGCTTTCTTCTTATTTCCTCCTTTCGGTTACTCTTTCTTTCCTTGTGCTCACTATCATTTCCGTTGTCGCATAACCTTTATTCGAAACTTTCCCTAAAGAACTTGATAAGTTTTTCTTATTCATACTATAGCTCGCTTTTATATTTTATACTTACCTTTATATTCTTGTCACACGGACCATGTCATATCTTTGGCCACATTCTCACTAGAATTTACTTATTTCCATAATGATCCACACTATATTCATATTATATCCTGTTCGTATTCAACCCCATAGTATAACACTTCTTAACCTTTTTCACGATTCTCACTATGGGTCAATTACACTCGGTGAAGTAAGCGTACTTAACCTTTTACCCTTCTTAGTCAGTCTTATCTTCAATATCTCACAAGCTGTCTTATTAATACTTCATATCCATCATAATTCTTTTTCCCTTGTACTCTTGTCTTAACCACATTGTTACTTCTCTTAACTATAGCTCATCATAATTTATCTTTGTGTGTCAATTCAGTCGGTGCGTTAATGTATCACTCTATCCAGATCTACCAGTCTTCTCTAAATCATCTCTTAGTATCACCAGTCTTCTCTAGATTCTTTTTCCATACCAATATTGACCTCCTCATTACTATTACCATTATTTTAGCAATTAACTTAGTTCTCGAGGTCAGCCATACTCGTAGTTTAGTCCAATCTCACCATCATTGTGGGCACGACCTTTTAAGACATACTACAACCTTGTATCTTATTCTCTTTTTATTTCTAGAAACATTTTGGCAGAGTTTCCTCTATATTTCTTACTATCTCAAAACCTGCACGCAGGAAATACCAATAGAGCCACACAGTATCAATATATATATATATATATACCATATCATAACACAATCACACAGGGCTTTTAATATCAACAATGGTATAAAAATGATGAACTTACCTCGTATAGTCAATTCCAACTGCACCTGTTACATTTTCCTATTTACTTCTCTTTTGATCTTCAACCTTACATTTCAATCATACTTCCATACCTTACCCGACTTATATATTTTGTACTATTTCTTACCTGCGTACTTGGTAACTTCCCACATCGTCAGTCACCTTCTTCTATTGGTTTCGTTTTGCTTCAAATAGAGGTTAGTATAAGGAATCTCATTTCCTATAGCTCGGCTCTATCGCACGATCTTAGATATGAAATAAAGGTAACATCCAAAATGTCCTGTAGTCTCCTATCTATAAATGTGGTGCACAACACACCAATAAACAAGACTCTACTAGACACGGTCTGTAGACACTCCAAGGATAAACTACTCTCATACCACCTTTGTTACGCCCCAACCTCGTAGGCAATGACTGGGGTTTGACTTGGACCCCATATACATATCTAGTAGATGTAGTCCATCCAGACTATGAATAATCTGATACTATACATGGGAACCTAATGCGTTATATATTTTCATATACATACAACCACTTTCATTTGTCTCCTAAGGAGTTACATTAATTATCTCATAAAAAGGAACATAAGCCGACATGGCTGTCATAGCATATTAACATTGACAACACACCGCATAGACACAGCTGAAACAAATTTACATACAACCTACACACACATGTCTATAGACCTCTAAGAGTATCACGGTATAATATGGCAAGACAGGGCCCCCGTTGTACCCCTGAATACACGAACATATACATCAAAGAGCAATACCAATAGTTTAGGCTCTAGTATAATGGAGCACTCCAAAAATCACTCAGTGGAAATTCTAAGCTGGCGGATCTCCAAAATGCGTGTCTGTACCTGCGAGCATGAAATGCAGCCCCCCGAAAAGAGGGGGCCAGTATGACATATGTACAAAGTATATAAAGCATAACATATCATAAATGGGATCACATCTGGAACGAAGGTTTATAAAACAAGTATGATACTCAAGAAATCCTTGTACTCGTGCTCTATGAAATAAAATCATACATACTCATATTATATATCATATCCGACCCATTATGGACTCGGTAATTCATATATGACCCATCTTAGGGGCCGGTGCCATCATCACATCATCATGTCATCATATCATCGTATACATATATGCTGAGGAACGTACGACCTGATCCATATATACATATATCATACCAGGCCCATTATGGGACTTGGTGAACAAAGGAGAGAAACTGAGCACGATAACATACCCGGCCCATTTTGGGAATCGGTGCAATAACCATGTTCATATATCATACCCGGCCCATTCGGGGACTCGATGCCATATTCATGTTCAAATATTATACCCAGCCCTTTATGGAACTCGATCGTTCCCTACCCTTTGTAGGACTCGGTGACTCAATGAAGTAATCAAGTGAACATCACTTGAAGATCAGGGTAGGCATTATCTGAAGTACCCTCTAGATGTCACTAGGGATCATATTAAATGGAGCCTCAGGAATTGTAGACATGAAAATGCTAAACAGCTTATGGAATCAGAGACATTTATTATTGTAGAGTCTTTAGGGATAGGAGCTTATACCTCCAATTACTATTTAACATATATAAGACTCGAGGGTAGTAGCTCAACTACTTTCAAGAGTTTTAACATTCAAACATGAATAGGAGTCATGAATCATGTTCAGAACTTATGAATTATGAATGAAGTTACCCTCAAAGCTCATACACACTTCACTTATATCTAAGACATGCCGAAAGAAAAGAAGGAAGGGATAGCTTTACATACTTACTAGTTCCCTACATATATTCACATAGAAGACTTGAGAGGCAATAACTCAATTATTGTAGGAGTTCTAACATCAAGAAGTGGGTAAGAGTTATGAGTCATACTTGGAGCTTTATGAATGGAATTATCCCCACATTTCATACATAAATCACTTATGGTTAAGACATGCCAAAAGTAAAGAAGGATAGCTTTACATACCTTTATGGATCAACCGTAACCAAGCTCGCCTCATTCCTTCTTTATCCTATGTAACACCAAAGTAGCACTATTATGAATAGACTTTGACTTGTTCATACTTCTCAACTAGTATGTCAATTAGTTTAGAAGTTAATGGAAATCGGGCAGCACCTCCCCTATACCTTGCCCTATCCGAACTTCTATGTAACCTCAGAGTAGTACATCCATACCAACAACAACAACCAGCAGCCATATATAATTAAATTACTTCAATACTACTCAACACAAGCTCCAAACAGCCCACTCAAAACTATGGCATTAAAATACGATTTTCAATCTTTACTTTGTCAAATCTTAACCACACAAAATGGGACATGAGGTGGCTGCAACTAGAAGAATTTACACCCATATTTAACCATGTTTCTAGACCTGCAACATATACAAACAACCTCTAAATACAACACCATACTAATAACAACACTAGCCAAACTTTACCCCATTAGAATAGCATTAAACAGCCCCTTACACGGCGTCCAACAACACCAAATTCCAATGTACATAGTTTTATACTTCCAATCCACGTTTACACATTTGCAATACGTCTAAACCCTTACATAAAATGTATAAAATGATGATCACATCTGTTACACCCCACACTCTTGAGCTCAGAATGTCTCTTAAGCTTCTTAGAAGTTACTATGTGAGCCGGATAGTCTACAACACTATTAAACAACTCCAAGGGAGGGAGAATGTGATACCCCATAGTAGGGAATATTGGAAATAGGGTTATGAGAAGTCAGAAGGAGTTGGAGGCCAAGTCAGAAGTCGTAGGACTCGACTTACCTATGTAAGCTACTAACTTAGAAGTCCTACACACTTAAGATACTTGAGTACACATCGAGCATAGGTATCAAGGAGTGCATACGCTCTTGAAGTAAGATGGGATTACGAGCTCACAAAAGAGAAATAAGGAAATGACGCGCTTACTTGAAGCAAGTAGGTGATGCACCTACTTGGATCAGCAGGTGATGCACCTACTTAGGGTCAAGTAGGTGATGCAGAAGCTTGAGGTGGACCCCAATATCACATGGCGGCATGTAATTGGCCGAATAAGTTGAGGTGGCACCCTAAGAGGCTGCCATATATCACCCTAGGGGGCTGTCACATAGCACCTTCTAATGAGGTGTATATATGTGTATTTGGATGACTACTAAGTCATTCTTATTCTATTTGGAGTTGATACTCCATCAAACAAAAGGAGAGGAAGAATGTGAGAAACAAAGAACAACACAACCATGGTTTTTTAAGAATTAAAGGTAAGTTCTTAAATTGTTCTCCGTGAATTAATTATCTACGGTATTCCTCAACCACATGAAGATGTATTTATGTATCTTATGATATCTACGGAATTAATTCTTCATCTTGGAACTTGAGAGAAAGTTGACAAAATAAGGAGAGAAAACGTTAAGAGCTAGTTAACAAACCCATTTTTGAATAGGACTGTTGTTAGTAATATTAGTATAACTTCTTGTGTATAGCTTCGTTTTGAGATATTCAATATGTTTTGGAAATATATTTCATAGATTTATAACTTTTATTTAGCCTTTAAAATCCATTTTTGTTTTTATCTACTCGAAAAAGGGTGATGAAGTATGGAGGAGGTACTACCCAGATTTTGGTTTTGGACATCTTACACGGACTGCTGTTGGTATTTTAGGCATATCATTTTGTACAGAATTGATGTAGGGGTGATTCGAAATTGTATGAGATCCTAAGACACATGTATATAACTTTCATGGAGGACATAAAGCCTGTTTCCCTCAATTACTCCTTCAAAATGAAGCGATAATGCAATACAGTAAGCTGTCCAGAATTCACGTTTTGATAGTTTTGAGTGAGTTGTTTGTGGTTTGTATTGTGTAATGGTTGTGTGAATTGCTTGTATATATGTTGTAGGTTGTTTTTGTTGGTTGGCTGTAGTTATTAGGGTTTTGATTGGAAATTCGGATAGGGCATGTTATAGGGGAGGTGCTGCCCGATTTCTGTTAACTTTTTAACTAGTTAAGGAGCTAGTTGAGAAGACGAGCGAGGAAATGAGTTCTGGGAATACTCGTGTATAATTAAAGGTGCTAAACATTCAAGGGTTGTTAATATTCGTATTTTTTTCATATTGAATAGGTTCAAAGGACGACGAGGCGAACGAGATAAAAAATAACCCGTAAGAGGTATGCAAAGCCTATCTTTTGTCTTTCTTTTGGTATGTCTTAGATGTAAGAAGGATATGATATGAGCCTTGGGGTAATTCCATTCCCAGATTCTGAATATGACTTCAGGACCCTCACTTACTTTTGAATGTTAAACTTTAAAGTAGTAAGCTACTATCTTCGAGTCTTCGATAGGTTAAATAGTAACTGGAGGTATAGGCCTCTATCCTTAAGGGCTCCATGAAGACAAACGTCTGGATCCTATAAGCTGTTTGGCAACATTTTGAAACATGTCTATGGTTCCTGATGCTCCATACAGTCCTCCGTGACACCTAGCAGGTACTTTAATTACTTTCAAGTGACGATTCACTTGATGACTTCATTGAGTCTCAGATAATGATTTAAACTGTGTTTTGTTTCTCACTACTCTACTCGTGCATACTGTAACACTTTTTTCTTCAACCCCGGGGTTGGGAATAGTAATCACGCATAATCTACTGCATTGTTCATCGCACCCTTACTAGGGGGCAGGTAAATATAAATATATATGATGAGGTGATGATGTGTTGTAATAAGGAGGTAATGGTACTACATATATGATTCACTAGATCCCTGATAGGGCCCGCTATATTAAAAATTTGAGCATGCATGATTTTACTTTTCCAGGTACAGGTTTCTGATTTAATATTTTATCCCCTACTTCTCTATTTTAGATATGCCTTTAGTCGTATGGTGTTATGTTTTACATACTCAGTACATATGTCGTACTGACCCCCTTTTTCTCGGGGGGCTGCATTTCATACCCACAGGTATAGATACAGGTTATGGGAGTCCATCAGCTTAGGATTCCTCTTAGCTCAGCTGGAAGAGGATCCATTGTATCAGAGCCTAGTTTTTGGCATTGGCCATTGATGTATAGTATTATTTTATTATTTAGGGGTACGACGGGGGCCTTGTCCCGTCATATGTTGTCATTAATATTGTTAGAGGTCTGCAGACATGTATATGTGGGTTGTGTATATCAGTTTGATTCAGTTGGGTCTGTATGATGTATGGTATATGTTATTATGATATGGCAACCTTGTCGGCTTGCATGCCCTTTTAGGTTATGACACAAACGAAAAGGGAGACAGGTTTATGAAAATATTATCGCCCAATAGGGCTCTGTTATATGATATTATTTTATTTACAGTTCAATTTGACCATAACTGATAGTTAGGTATACGGGGGGTCCAGGTCGGATCCCAATCGTGGCCTATTGGGTTGAATCATGACAGAAGTGGTATCAGAGTAGTTCATCCTTAGATTGTTTGCAGACCGTGTCTAGTAGAATCTTGTGTATCGATGTTGCGTACCTCATCTATAAACAAGAGGCTACAGGACATTTAGGATGCTACCTTTCTTTTATATCTGAGATCATGCTATAGATCTGAGTCATAGGACAATTCCTTATACTAACCTTGGATCTTAATAGAAGGAAGACACCAATAGAAGGAAGTAATTGATGACTTTGGAAGTTACGAAGCACGTAGGTAAGTAAAGTAAAGGCCCGAAAGATATTTGTTAGGTAAGGTATTGACATGTGATTGAAATGTAAAGTTGAAACCTGAAAGGAAAGCAGACAGAAAGTGCAACAGATGTAGTTTGAAGTTAGACATACGAGGTAAGTCCATTACTTTCATACTATTATTAACGTTGAAAGCCCTGTGTGGCTACGATATGAGGTGATATTGAAAGCCCTGTATGGATGTGATATAATATGAATATATGTATATATGTGTTGGCCCTGTGAGGCCTGGTTGGTATTTTCTGCGTGCAGGTTGTGAGATAGTAAGAAGTGTAGAGGAAACTCTGCCGAAATTTTCCCAGAATAAGGAAAAAGGAATAAAACATAGTGTTATAACATGTCTTGGAAATTGATATCGCGTACCCATATTATGCTAAACCAAAGCTGTAAGAGGTACTCTTTATGTCGTCGATAAGGGGCATCCTCTTTACTTGGGGAAGTTTATTTTAAAGAAACAAAAGTCTATCTGAGCAGTACAGTTCAGACTGCAGTATCTCCAACTGTAATTATGTTGTAGGAAAAAAAGAAGCTCAGGTTGAAGGGTAAGATGTCCAGCAATTGAGCTTCATTCTTTTTGAAATTACCAAGCCCCTAACTCCTAATTGTAAATTAGATAAGTTGTTCATAACTCGAGGATAAATGCAGAATGAGACCAGGTAGGTCAAGTATTAAAAGAAGTACTGTGAAGTTTAAGAGATTCTGGTTTCTTCCAACAATGGTTGGAAAATGGTTTACGATAATAGTTTATAGTCCTCCACCGACTAATTGGGGAAAGCGCTTCGAACAGAAGCACCACCAAGAGATGTTAGGAAATGAATACGAGTACGAACAAAAAGGGGGATATGTAAGTATGAATTGAACGGGGTGATACAATTATGCAGGGATAAAGTAGGACCACTAGTATGGCGTACGTGGTATATATTGACTATGTTAAAAGCCTGTGTTGGGTACACATTAAGGATAAGGGCTATAAGGTATAAAGGAATAATGCTCGTACACAACGTCTCCCTAAAAATAACGGAACCCCTAAGGGACAAAGATAACAAACTTAAGGAATAAATGGCATGGCTTTCATTCATCCTAAGAAACAAAGGATATGGGTTAGGAAAGCCACTACTCTAACAGAACCTTGGACAATGAATTCCGAAATACAAATATTGCCTAGTTAAAAGAAAATTTGGAACGGCTACAAGGGTATATTAACTTTTTATAGAGATAAGTAGAATGTGGCCTCAGATGAGTTGTTCCATGGGTCCCATTACTTAAGTACAGATTAATAGATAAGGTGTCGCACTATGTGTGGGAAGGATCCTGTTGCCTCGTGATTTAGCCGAGGTTTCATACATGGATAATCAGGTTGGAAAAAAAATACAGAAAGACGGGGACATGATACAGTACTAAGTACATTGGGGAAGGAGACTAGACAAAATTGAGACTGAACATAGAGCAAGGTATAAGCGGATAAAGGTATAAGTACCCTCTAAAGGGGGGAAGCAAGTTAGAAAACTACAAAGGGTAAGATAGAGGCAATTGATGTGGCAACATGTTTAAGACAGATGCTTAAACTTCAATAAGATCCTTTGTTGAACCAAGTTAGAAGGATCTGAAAGTCGTCAATAATTGGATAGAAGTTAGAATGCTATGCAATATAGTGTTAAGAAGTTTTCAACAAGACCTTGAATGACGTAACGCTGGAAGGTGAATGCGTATGAAAAGAAAAAGGGTATAGCAATAAAAGGATACTGAATAACTCAAGAGGCACTACGAAGGATAATGACACCATGCTGGGTCAATAGCTAAATATTGGTTGTAGAGTTGGTCGCAAATGATATTGCGATAGATAAATAACCAAGGAAAAGAAATAGCAAGACTCCTATGGTAGGAGATAAGATAAGTAAAGAGTAAATAAGGAAATAGAAAGAAGTGAGACAAGGTATTTCTTGCACTCTCTCATATTCTCGTAAAGGTAAAAAATGACACGAGAATATGTCAAGAAGATTACAAGCAGGGGTAAGGAAAAATTGTGAAATGGTTTAAATAAGATGGACAGGACTAGCTAGTTACTATAGGATTGGCAAGCTTGTATGACAAATTCCTTTAAAACTATACCAGCTAATGATAGACAGAACTCAAAGTGTCTCTAAAGGTTACTATATGAACGAACTTTAGCGCTACTCAGTAGCCAACCCTAATGAATGGTGCATACAAAAAGGGGTGAATACAATAGGAGAAGTTAAACCAAAATGACCAAAAAGGGACATGGTCGTAGTAGAACTAAATATCTACCGCTATACTGGTTGCAAGATAACATAGGAAAGGGCAAGGCATCACATAAAGACTGGTGAGATGACGCTAAGATAAATCTTGGGCTAAGTTGAGTGCCCCGCACATTATTGCAAGGATTACCATGAAATGAGACATGAGGAATTCCCAAGAAGGTCACCCATCCCAGTATTTCTCTCGCCTAAGCACGCTTAACTTCTAAATTCTGGTGGAATTTAGTGCGATAGAGCAGGTGTGGTCACGCGAGATGGAAGAATTTGAACTAGCGGCAAAGAAACGACATGAGATTATGCTCCTGGAGTACTATAAATTACATTGAGGGTATTGTTAAAAGGATTTAAGAAAGACAAGAAGGATTAGTTAATTGCTAACTAACGACACACTCGAATGCCACAGTTCTTCAATATAGTACCAGTTAATGAGAGGCAAACCACGGAATGGCTATATGGGATAGTGGGCGAGAGAATTTTAACACCACTTGGCAGCCAAATCTTAGGGCGGAAAAAAGAAAAACCCAAAAGTTAAGGGTACCAGTTGATGTAATTTATGGAAGACAGGAAGTAATACACGAGGTCGAAAATCCCATAATATGACCAGGGCTACAAGACTCACTTCGCACTCCAGCGCTAGATGACTCTGGAGGGAATGTTACCTGTGGGTTAACAATATTAGCCCCTGCTCCTTCAATCAAAGGCTACCTACTCAGTCGAGAAGGTGTAAAATTATAGGGTAAAGTGTAGTAGGACCTTACGGAGTCCCCATAGCTATTATCCCAGATGAAGGAGCCAAAGTTACAATTAACTACCAAGGATCAATCCGCGAAGAAACTGGGAAGACAGATAAGTCTTCGTATACTACTTGACCCTCGAACCTAATGACCAGGATAAAGCATACCACTTAAACGCTAGAAGATATGTCATGAGCTGGTGTTGTTAACTTCGAAAATAGATGGGATAATTATCTATCACTTATCAAGTTGCCTACAATAATAATTACTACTTTAGTATCCCAATGGCTCTGTACAACATTGGCAGAGCAAGACGTATAAGTCCCCTATTGGATGGGTCGATGTTAGAAAGACTAAGCTAAAAAGGCCCCAACATGATTAAGCAAGCTATTGACTAAAAGCCCAGAGTTGGAAAAAATGATATGTAAATAATCGACATCGACATACAGAGCTCAAATTAATGATTGGATGTTCATAAGAGGGTCACCAAGAAAAGGAAACTTAACCCAAAATATATTAAACTGTATCAAGTTGCTCGTAAGGTGGGCAAAGTGACTGGTAAGTTGAGTTTACCACCTTATTTGGAAATTATACGCCCAGTCCATCAAATAGGGATTCTTCACAAGGGTATTGACAAGCCACACGGGGTATGTTCCATAGATGATATCCAGGAAATGAAATCCTCTGAGGAACAACCTATCGTCATCTTAGATCGCCAAACTGGAAGATTGTAGACTAAAGATGTGCCTTCCATCAAGATATTGTGGCAAAACCAAAACCAGAAAGAGAATGACCGTGGAAGCTGAAGAGAACATGAAACACAAGTGTTCATACCAATTCTTGATGTCTACAAGTAACCCCAACTCCTAAAACTCGTATATTAATTACTTGGATGAAAATATGTGTGATCGCAATAGAAAAACAATCTCCCTACAATTGATATAAAATCTCGAGGGAAGTTTTATTTAACATTCGGGGATGAATGTTCTAAAGGGGGAAGGATATTACACCCCACACTCTTAAGCTTAGAATGTCTCTTAAGCTTCTTAGAAGTTACTATGTGAACCGGATAGTCTACAATGCTATTAAACAACTCCAAGGGATGGATAATGTGATACTCCATAGTAGGGAATACTATGTAAGAAGTCGTAGGACTCGACCTACCTACGTAAGCTACTAACTTAGAAGTCCTACACACTTAATCTACTTGATTACACATCGAGCTTAAGTATCAAGGAGTGCATACGCTCTTGAAGTAAGATGGGATTACGAGCTCACAAAAGAGAAATAAGGAAATGACGCGCCTACTCAAAGCAAGTAGGTGATGCACCTACTTGGATCAGCAGGTGATGCACCTACTTAGGGTAAAGTAGGTGATGCAGCAGCTTGAGGTCGACCCCACTGCCACATGGCAGTATATGATTGGCCGAATAAGTTGAGGTGGCACCCTAAGAGGCTGCCATGTGTCACCCTAGGTTGATACCATATGGCACATTCTAAAGAGGTGTATATAAGTGTATTTGTATGACTACTAAGTCATTCTTATTCTATTTGGAGATGAAACTCCAGCAAACAAAAGAAGAGGAAGAATGTGAGGAACAAAGAACAAGGCAGCCATGGTTTTTTTAAGAATTAAAGGTAAGTTCTTAAATTGTTCTCCATGAATTAATTATCTACGCTGTTCCTCAACCATATAGAGATGTATATATGTATCTTACAATGTCTACGAAATTAATTTTTCATCTTGGAACTTGAGCTAAAGCTGAAAGAACAAAGAGAGAAAACGTTAAGTGCTAGTTAACAAACCCGTTTTTGAATGGGACAGTTGTTAGTCATATTAGTATAACTTCTTGTGTACAGCTTCGTTTTGAGTGATTAAATATGTTTTGGAAATATATTTAATAGGTATATAACTTTCATTTAGCCTTAAAAATCCAATTTTGCTTTTATCTGCTCGAAAAAGGGTGATGAAGTATAGAGGAGGTACTGCCCAGATTTTGGTTTTGGACTGCTGTTGGTATTTTGGGCATATTGTTTTGTACAGAATTGATGTAGGGGTGATTAGAAATTGTATGCGACCCTAAGACACATGCATATAACTTTCATGAGGACATAAAGCCTATTTCCCTCAATTACCCCTATGAAACGAAGCGACAATGCAAGACAGTAAGCTGTCCAGAATTCATGTTTTGATAGTTTTGAGTGAGTTGTTTGGGGTTTGTATTGTGTAATATTGGTGTGAATTGCTTGTATATATGTTGCAGGTTGTTGTTCTTGGTTGGCTGTAGTTATTAGGGGTGTGATTGGAAATTCGGATAGGGCATATTATAGGGGAGGTGCTGCTCGATTTCCATTAACTCTTTAACTAGTAAAGGAGCTAGTTGAGAAGATGAGCGAGGAAATGAGTTCTGGGAATACTCGTGTATAATTAAAGGTGCTGAATAGTCAAGGGTTGTTGATATTCATATTTCTTTCATATTGAATAGGTTCAAAGGATGATGAGGTGAACGAGATAAAGAGTAACCCGTAAGAGGTATATAAAGCCTATCTTTTCTCTTTCTTTTGGCATGTCTTAGATGTAAGCAGGATATGATATGAGCCTTGGGGGTAATTACATTACCAGATTCTGAATATGACTTCAGGACCCTTACTCACTTTTGAATGTTAAACTTTAAAGTAGTAAGCTACTTTCTTCGAGTCTTTGATAGGTTAAATAGTAACTGGAGATATAAGCCTCTATCCTTAAGGGCTCCACAAGGACAGACGTCTGGATCCTATAAGCTGTTTGGAAACATTTTGACACATATATATGGTTCCTGATGCTCTATACAGTCCTCCATGACATTTATCAGGTACTTCAATTACTTCCAAGTGACGATTCACTTGATGACTTCATTGAGTCTTAGATAATGATTTAAACTGTGTTTTTTTTCTCACTACTCTACTCGTGCATACTGTAACACTTCTTTCATCAACCCCGGGGCTGGGAATAGTAATCGTGCATAATCTACTACATTGTTTATTGCGCCCTTACTAGGGGGCCGGGTACGTATGTATATATATGATGAGGTGATGATGTATTATAATAAGGAGGTGATGGTACTACAGATATGATTCACCGGATCCCTAATAGGGCCGGCTATATTGAAAATTTGAGCATGCATGATTTTACTTTTCTAGGTACAGGTTTCTGATTTGATATTTTATCCTCTACTTCTCTATTTCAGATATGCCTCTAGTCGTATGGTGTTATGTTTTACATACTCAGTACATATGTCGTACTGACCCCCCTTTTCTTGAGGGGGCTGCATTTTATGCCCGCAAGTACAGATACAGGTTGTGGGAGTCCGTTATCTTAGGATTCCTGTCAGCTCAGCTAGAAGAGGCTTCATTGTATTGGAGCCTAGTTTTTGGCATTGGCCGTTGATGTATAGTATTGTTTTGTTATTCAGTGGTACGGCGGAGGCCCTGTCCCATCATATATTTTCATTAATATTGTTAGAGGTCTGCAGATATGTATATGTAGGTTGTGTATATCAGTTTGATTCAGCTGGGTCTACATGATATATGGTATATGTTATTATGTTATGGCAGCCTTGTCGGCTTGCATGCCCTTTCATGTTATGACACAAACAAAAAGGGCTACATGTTTATGATAATGTTATCACCCAATGGGGATCTATTACATGATATTGTTTTATTTATAATTCAATTTGACCACAACTGACAGTTAGGTATATGAGGGGTCCAGGTCGGACCCCAGTCATGGCCTACAGGGTTGGGTTATGACAACGTCTTACCTTAACAAGTGGGTCTCTCAAGTTGGCTGAAATATGTGGTGTACATGTTCAGCTCCTGTTGTTATCCCATTAAGTAGTTTACACTATTAAACACCATTACTTAAGGGAATAATACCTTAGATACTTAATTTACGAATCGAAATCGATGGGCTTACCTTGCAACACCCTTAGCCGTAGATCCTTCTCCTTGCTCTCTACAATTCTCCAAGTTGAAATATGAGGATTGAAACCCACATAGCTAATCACCTTCCAATGGGTCGGGATTACCTTAGAGAATAATTTTCGAAGCAAAATTTGTGGCCCTAGCTTGCTGCAACCATGGTCGTAGCTCTCTTTCTTTCTTTCTCTCCATTTTTCTTTCAAATTCTAAGTGTAGAAGAAGATAGAAATGAAGACTTAGTCATAACTTAGGGTTATATACTCTTCCTTTGAGAGTGACATGTGTCATCCCCTAAGTGTGACATGTGTCCTGTCATGACCCAACTCCATAGGCCATGACGAGTGCCCGAACTGGACACTCACGTATACCCTTGCTAACCATAAGTAAAACGGTCCTCTATTTGAGTTATAGTATGCCAACAGGCAAGATAATATATAATACGACGAGGTGGGATAGGTCCCCCATCATACCCGTAAATAAATAAATATATACATCGAGGGTTAATACCAAAACTAGGCTCTGGAACTATAGAGTGCTTCTAAACTGCTAAGTGGAACTCCTATGCTGACAGATCCCCAAAGTGTGCATCTGTACCTGTGGGCATGAACGTAGCCCCCCCTCCCTCCCCTTAATGAAAAGGGGGATCAGTATGACATATGTACTGAGTATGTAAAGCATAGACATCAAAAGGAAATTACAGTTGGCGTAGAGATATAGGGGCAAGTGTGACATCTAATCATTTACTGTACATGTAGCTTATAACATAAGGTCGTACATACTATCATCACGTACTGTACCTGTCTCATTCAGGGACTTGGTGTAACGACTACATCACTCTGTTATCATAAGCATCTGTATACTATTAGTGCTATCTCATATAATAATGCCGAGGAACGTACGGCCCAATTTATATACCATATAGTAAAGTTGAGGAACGTTTGGTCTTATCCACATATTATATAGTAATACTGAAGAACGTTCGGTCTAATTCGTATATTATATAGTAATGCCGAGGAACGTTCTTTCCAATCCACATATCATATAGTAATACCAAAGAACATTCGTTCCGATCCACATATCATATAGCAATTCTGAGGAGCATTCGGTCCGATCCACATATCATATAGTTATACTGAGGAACATTCGTCCCTATCCATATATTATATAGTAATACCGAGGAACGTTCAGCCCGATCCAGAATAGTAGTGTAACCATTTGAGTGCCTTCTAAATGCCATTAAGTCTATACCACTTGGGATCTCGGGGACCCTAGATATGTGTTAAAGTAATACTAACAATATGTGTTAAAGTAATACTAACAGTTCATAGAATCAGAGATACCCATTGTCACATAGTCCTTAGGACTAGGAGCTTATACACCCAATATTTCTCAACTTATGGTGTTCAAGGAAAGTAGTTCAATTTACTACAAGAGTTTGACATTCAAAAGTGAATAAGAGATACGGATTACATTTAGGACTTAAAAGTGGAGTTACCGCAGAGTCATATCACATTTTACTTACAATTAGGACATACCAAAGGAAGATAAAGAATAAGCTTTACCTAGTCTCTACTTTTCCTCAAGGAGTCATCATTTACATATATCGTACCCAGCCCGTCATGGGCTCGGTATCATAACCTTCTTATTGCATTACCTTACCATCCTAGAACTACACTTATGTCAAAGACATATCAAGAGGAAAGAAGGGTAGCATTACGTACTTATGCCAAAACATGCCAAGAGAAAGGAGATAACTTCACATACTTACTGCTCTCCATCATATAGAAGCCTTGAGAGGCAATAACTCAACTAGTATAGGAATTCTACCATCGAAAACTGAATAAGACTTATGAGTCGTACTTGGAGTTCTATGAATGGAATTATCCCCACATTTCGTATATCAATTACTTAAGGCTAAGACATGCTAAAAGAAAAGAAGGATAGCTTCACATACCTCTTACGGATTACTCTTACACGTTCTCCTCGTCATCTCTTGAACCTATTTAACATGAAATTAATACTAAGGTTAATGACCTTTCACTTTCCAATTTCCAACTCTACACCCAAGTACTCATAGGAGTTATTTCCTTAGCCATTACCCTTGACTAGTTTATTACTAGTTCTGAACCTACCAAAAATTGGGCAGCATCTCCCCTAAAATTTCAACATCCTCGAAATTTCAACTCGGCCACAATGTCAACAACCATACCAACAGAAACAACCAACAGCATATTTACAAGTAAATCACTTCAACCTTACACAATACAAGCTCCAAACAACTAGCTCCAAACTATGATACAAAAATAGAGTTTTTAATCTTTATTTTACAAAATCTTTAATCCTACCAAACGGAGGGTCGTGTGGATGTAACCAGCAGAACCCACACCCTTGTTAAAACACTTTAAATCCCTGAAACACGCAACCCAACTAGCTGCATCCGCAGCACCACAACGACAACCCACTACTTGACTTTGATTTAACTCTAGCGACATCAATTTAGTTTATTTCTAACGTCAAGCATCCTTATGCAATTCTTCCACTTCCAGCCTCATTTAAGACATGTAATATAACCCATAAAAACATCATAAATGTCACAACCCAGCCCCATAGGCCGTGACTGGAGTCCAGCCTAGACCCCCGTATGCATATAAATCAGGTGTAGTCACACCAGTTTATAAATAATAGAATCATGTATAGGAGAATCCCAATGGGTCATAGCATTTTATGTACCTGTAGCCTCTTTTATTTGTGTCATAACATGAAAGGGAATACAAGCCAACACTGATGCCATAACACATACCTGTAATACATCATGTAGACCCAGCTAAACAAAACTTACACATACAACCCACATATATGTCTATAGATCTCTAAGAGTAGTGACGATATCATATGGCGGGACAAGGCCCCCACCATACCTTTGAATAAATAAATATATACATCAGAGGTCTGTTACCAAAACTCAGCTCCGAATCAATGGAGCTTCTTTTAACTTGCTGGGTGGAATCTTGAGCTAGTGGACTCCCAAAACCTGTGTCTGCACCTGCAGACATGAAACGCAGCCCCCTGAAGAAAGGGGGGTCAGTACAATACATGTACTGAGTATATAAAGCATACAACATCATAATTATGACAACACTGAAATAGGGATGCAGGATATAAGTATAACAGTTAATAAAGCACTATACCTGCATCTTACAAAATAGAGTCATATCTACCCTCATCAACCCTGTACCCGGCTCGCTGTACAAAAACATCATTTATCATGAAAGGCATATATATGCTTTTAGCGCTGTGGAACGTACAGTCCGATCCATGTATAACGCAAGTACCTGCCGAGGAACGATGGCCTGATCCATATATCATGTTATAATAATGATAATGCCGAGGTACGATGGCCCGATCCGTATATCATAATAATGCCGAGGAACGACGGCCCGATCCATGTCTCATACAATAGTGCTGAGGTACGACGGCCCGATCCGTATAATGCATAATAGTGCCGAGGTACGACGGCCCGATCCGTATACATGCATATCATATAACAACGCCGAGGAACGACGGCCCGATCCATATATAATGTAATATGCATATACTACATGTAGGACTCATCAGCATATCAAATATCCCTCAACCATTATCATAAAGTATGCCCAAGAACCCCCAGGTGTAGAAGCTTACACCTACAATCACTATTCAGCCTATAGAAGGCTCGAGGGTCGTAGTTTAACTACTTTAAGACCCTTAGCATTTAGGAGTGAACTAGAGTAACGAGTTATACTCGCAACTTACAACTGGAACTACCTCTATACTCAAAGCGTATCTCAATTTACTTACATTTAAGACATCCCAAAGGGAAGAAGAGACAGGCTTTACACATACTACCTTTCATCATATAAAAGCCCTAAAAAGCAACAACTCAACTATTACAGGAGTTCTATCATCACGGAGTGAATGAAACTCATAGTTCATGCTTGGAATTTATGAATGGAATTAACCCAAGCTCATATGCATGTCATTCATTACTTAAGTCTAACACATGCCAACATAAGATAAGAATAGCTTTACATACTTATGCCAAAAACATGCCAAAAGAAAGCTTCACATACCTCTGGTCGACTGCTTTTAGCCCGGCATGTCTCGTCGTCCTCTGAACCTATTTAACACGAAGGTAATACTAATATTAGTAACCTTCAACTTTCCAGCTTCTAAATCCACAACCAAGCACCCATAGGAACCAACTCCTTATTCTCCTTTCTCGACTAGTCTCGACTAGTTTATTAACTAGTTAAGAAGTTAACGGAATTCGGGCAGCATCTTCTCTATAACTTGCCCTATCCGAATTCCCAATTCTATCCCTAATCACTACAGCCAACAACAAAAATAACCTGCAACTCATATACACATAAAACATGGCAACATTATACAACGTAGGCTCCAAACAACTTTCTTAACATTAGGATATTAAAATAGGGTCTTTAGCCTTTATTTCGTAAAACCTTTAATCGTGCGGAGAGGAGGGTTGTGTGGCTGAAACAAGCAGCTCCCCCACCTTATTTAGAACAAATTTAGACCCTGAAACACGCACCACACAACCAGCATCAACCTCCACACACATAACGCCTCATTTCGATTACAATTCCACTATGACAACTTCAATTTTACATTGTCTTCAACGTCAAACATTTCTATCGTGTTTTTACATTTCCAGCAACTTAAACGACATATAATACCCTTCTTAAAAAAACCATAAACTCCAAATTGAAAGGAGAAACCTTACCTTACCCGAAATTGGCCAAAACTCGCCAAAGTTATCAAAACGTAAATTCTGGGCAGCTTACTGTCTCGTATTGGCCCTTAGTTTTGAAGGGGTAATTGATGGAAACAGGATTTGTGGCCTCAAGGAAAGTTGTATACATGTGTCTCAAGGTCGCATACCATTTCAAATCATCCCTACAGCAATTTTGTACAAAGAGATATGCCCAAAATACCAACAGCAGTCTGTGTAGGATTTCCAAAACGAAATCTGGGCAGCACCTCCCCCATACTTCATCACCCTTTTTCGAGCTGATAAAAGAAAAACTGGGTTTTAGAGGCTAAATGAAAGTTATATCCCTATGCAATATATTTCCAAAACATCCTGAATCACTCGAAACTAAGGTTTACACAAAGAGTTATGCTAGTATTAGTAACAGCAGTCCCCTTTAAAAACGGGTTCTTCAATCCGTGGCTGCCTAGCTTTCTCTCTTTCTCTCACGTTTTCTCTCAACTTCCTTGGCTAATTTTTTGATAATGAACAAGTTAAGAGTCACATAATACATATATATACACCTCTTTAGAAGGTACCACGTGGCAGCCCCCTAGGGTGACACGTGGCAGCCTCCTAGGGTGCCACCTCAACTTATTCGGCCAGTCACATGCTGCCATGTGGTAGTGTGGGTCCCACCTAGGTGTGTCACCTGCTTGCTTGTCACCTGCTTGCTTTGCTTTCATAAGTTCGGAAACTAGTTTTTGCTCCTTTTCGTAGGTTTGTCATCTCACTTTGTTTTAGGAGCCTATGTAATCTGTGCTACGTAGGCTTGGTATGTCCTCCAGTAGCTCAAGTATATAAGACTTTTACATTAATAACTTACGTAGGTAAATCGAGTCCTACGACTCGTTACTTGGGCACCAATTCCTTCCGGATTCTTATGACTCCATCTCCAACCTTCTCTACTATGGGGTATCACATTCTCCCTCCCTTAGAGTCGTTTGATAGTGTCATAGTGTATCCGCGCATGATAACTTTTAAAAAACTTAGTAGCCTTCCCAGAAACTTATAAAGATTAAGAAGCGTTCTAAGGTACCAAAGTACGGGGTGTAACAATAAACTTCAATTTAAAAGGGAAAGCCTTACCTTGTCTGAAACTCGCCAAAACTTGCCTCGGAAGTTCCTTTAGCGCGCCTAAAACTTCGTGGCTATTTGATAAAGTTTTGGGCTTCTCCAAACCATATATTTTCATTACTAACTACTTAATAACATCGTGGTTCACCCTAGTTAATTAATTTGTGGAACGAAATCGGAGACTTACCTTTTTTATCTCCTCCAAAACCAAAGCTCTCTCTTCTCTCTAGCTCAAGTTTCTCTTCTCTTTTCTTCTAGGCTTTTCTTGAATTTTTTTGGATGAAAAGAAACTTAAAGGATAAGGATTACTTAAAAGTCTTCAAACACATCTATATATACGCCATCTTAAGGGGTGACATGTGTCAACCCCTAAGTGGTGACATGTGTCAAGCCCTTATAGGGCCAACCATCACCCCCTCCACTTAGGGGATGCCACATGGCATGTGTGGCCCACACCCCTTGCTGCACTTCTGCCACATGGCACTCCCTCATGCTGCCACGTGGCACTCTCTCATGGGATGCCACGTGTCACTTTCTTTTACTCCTCGTAGGTTCATAATCTTGTCTTGATTTACGAACCTATGTAATCCTTACTACATAACCTTGATATGTACTCAAGTAGCTTAAGTATGTAAGATTTTCAAATTGGTAGTTTATGTAAGTAATTCGAGTCCTACGACTCATTACTTGGCCTCCAATTCCTTCCGGATTCTCATAACCACATTTTCAATCTTCCCTTCTATGGGGTGTCACATTCTCTCTTCCTTAGAGTTGTTTGATAGCGTCATAAATTATCCAGCTCACATGACAACTTATAAGAAGCTTATGATCCTTTCAAGAAACTTAAGAAGCTTGAGAACCTTCCAAGAAACTCAAAACCTCTCAAGATACAAAAGTCTTTCAAAGTACAAAAGTATGGGGTGTAACATCCTTCCCCCCTTTAGAATATTCATTCTCGAATGTGAACCAAAACCTTCCTTCGGAACTTATACTGACTATATGGAGAGTTTCTTTATCCCATTTCCATAACATATACTTTCATCGAGCAATCAATATCAGAGTTCCAAAGGTTAGGATTACTTGTAGACGTAGGGAATAGGTACGGATACTTGTGTTTTATTTCCTCTTTCACTTCTCATGGGGTCACCCATCCTAGTACTGCTCTCGCCCAAGCACGCTTAACTTTAGAGTTCTGATGGAATCCGATGCGTTACTACTGGTATGATCGCATCCATCCCTTATGGGATCTTGTTTGAAGTTTAAGCGTTCCCATTTACATATGATAGCGTCAGTTGATTTTCTCTTATGCTTGTATTTCTATTGTTTGCTTCCCCCCTTTTAGGGTGTACCCATGCCATCCTCTTGTTTATTTTCAACTATTCATATGCATATGATTCTGTTCTAACATATTTGACATACTACACCTTCAGTTCATAGCTATCTATTCCCTTTTTCATCTGATACTCGTACTTAATTGATCACGTCTATCTTGAGTGCTCCCTATAGTAGTCCTTCTATTCTTGAGTCATAAAAAGTTATCTTGTCCACTAATAATAGTTGAGGGTTCTGTACTTTCCAACAAGAATGAAACTCCATTATCGGGCATCTTGCCCTTCAACATGAGCTTTTCCTAAGGCGAAATACAGCTGAAGTTACCTTAGTCTGAACTTTGCTACTCAGATAGGCTTTTGTTTCTCCGAAATAAAATTTCCCAAGTAAAAAGGGTGTCCCTCATCGACGACCTGGAGGGTACCTTTTACAGCTTTAGCTCAACATAATTGGGGTACTCGGTATCAACTTCCAAGACATATTAAGAATCTATATTTCATTCGCCTTTTTTTTTGTTCTGGGAAAATTTTGGTAGAGTTTTCTATATACTCCTTACTATCCCCAAAACCTGCACGCAGAAAATACCAACAATGCCTCACAGGGCCAACATATATATATTCATATCCTATCCCAGCCACACAGGTCTTTCAATATCATCTCATATTGCAGCCACAGAGGGCTTTCAATATCAACAATAGTATGAAAATGATGGACTTACCTCGTGTGTCCAACTAACCTTCATCTGTTACATTTTCCGATCTACCTTCCTTTCAGTTTTTGACTTTATGTTTCAATCATGTGTCAATACCTTATCCAACAGATACCTTTCATTCCCTTCCTTACCTGCATGCTTTGTAACTTCCAATATCGTCAATTACTTCCTCTGGTTGATGTCATCCTTCTACTAAAGTCCAAGGTTAGTATAAGGAGGTTTCCTATGAATCAGATCTATAGCACGATCTAAGACAAGAAAGAAAGATAACATCCTAAATGTCCTGTAGCCTCTTGTTTAGAGATGTGGTGCACCACACACCGATAAACCGGACTCTACTAGACACGGTCTGTAGACATTCCGAGGACCAAACCGCTTTGATACCACTTTTGTCAAGACCCAACTCCATAGGCCGAGACAGGTGTCCGAACTGGATACTCGCTTATACCCTTGCTAACCATAAGTAAATCGGTCCCCTATTTGAGTTATAGTGTGCCAACAGGTAAGATAATATATAAGCCAATGAGGCTATCGTAGCATATCGGCACAACTATACGTACATACATATACATAACCCACATACATGTCCACATACCTCTAAGAGTCAGAACAGTAACATAAGATGGAATAGGGCCCCCGCCGTACCTGTGAACAAATAAATATATACATCGAGGGTTAATACCAAAACTAGGCTCCAGTACTATGGAGCGCTTTTGAACTGCTGAGTGGAACTCCTACTGTCACGACCCAAGCCCGTAGGCTGCAACTAGGGTCCGACCTGGACCCTCTTATGCGTATTTATCAACTACACTTAAGTTGAACCGTGTGTGATGTGATACTATATACAAAAACCCCAATAGTTTAAAACTTTTTCATGTACATGTAGCCTCTTTCATTTGTATCATATCATGAAAGGGCAGGCGAGCCGACAAGGCTGCTATAACAAAAACATTCACAACATATCGAATAGGCAACATCGAAACTAACTCACAAACAACCCACATATACATATGTCTATAGACCTCTAAGAATAGTAACAACAACATATGGCGGAACAAGGCCCCCGCCGTACCCCTGAATGTACAAATATATACATTAAGTGACCAGCATCAAAATTTGGGCTCCAGAACGGTGAAGCACTTCCAACACAGCTGAGAGGAACTCCTATGCTGATGGATCTCCAGAATAAACATCTGTACCTGTGGGCATGAAAAGCAGCCCCCCGAGAAAAGGGGGGTCAGTACGATATATGTACTGAGTATGTAAAGCATAACACATCGTAACTGAGATCATAACTGAAATAGGGATGCAGGGGATAAGTATAACTATTAACAAATTACTGTACCTGCACCTTAGGACACGTAACCCTATACACCATCATATACTGTGCCCGGCCCTCTAGTGAACTCGGTGTCATCATCATTACTTCATAATCACATATCATCATATCATAATGCATTTCATTTCATCATATCATCGTATACGGTATCATCTTATCATGTATATCATCTTATCACACCCGGTTTACTGCAGGGCTCAGGGTCACAATGTATTGCTTTAATCTCATATGCATGCCTACATAAAGTATCTGGCCCTTTAGTGAGGGACTCGGTGAATGGAGTGGTGTACGTCTATAGCGTACCATCATAATATACATATATACCCGTCCCTCTAAGGAGGGACTCGGTGTTCCTTCCTTATTTCACCACATATACTATCATATTACTACCGGCCCGGGACTCGGTGAATAATCGTATCGTCATAACATATAACATATATCACACCTCACGTACGGCATCGTCTCCTCGTGTGTGGAACTATACACATCCGTCCTGGGATGCGGTGAAAGAAGTAGTAACACTGTGCACGATAACATATTCCGGCCCATCATGGGACTCGAGGAAGGATGGGTTACAGTATGCACGAGTAGAGTAGTGAGAAACCATATGCAACTAAGTCATTATCTAAGACTCGATGAAATAGTCAAGTGAACCGTCACCTGAAGACGTCATTAGGGCTTATATCAGTTGGGGCTTCAGGGATCACAAACATGCATCAAAATAATGCCATATAATTCATGCAATCAGAAATATAGTCTATGCAATCAGAAACACAATTTATCTAGTCAAAGACTCAACTCATGCAATCAACGGCATTTATCATTTCAGAGCCTCTAAAAAGAGGAGTTGGTACCTCTACTTTCTATTCATTATATAGCAGGCTCGAGAATAGTAGTTTGACTACTTTCAGACTCTTAATGTTCAGGAGTGACTACAAGTCACGAGTTACAATCAGAGCTCATAAATGGAATTACCTCTAAACCTATATCATATACCATTTCACTTAAAGTTAAGCCATTCCAAAGGAAAGAAGAAATAGGCTTTACATGTACTAGTTTTCATCACATAGAAGACAAAAAGGCAATGACTCAGCTATTGCAGAAGTTCTAATACCAAGAAGTAAACAAGAGTCTCGACTCATACTTTGGGCTTTACGAATGGATAGAATCCCAAATATCGTATACATATCATTCATAACTTATATCTAAGACATGCCAAAAGAAAAGAAGAATAGTTCTACATATCTATTCCAAAAACACGCCAAAGGAAAGCTTCACATACCTTGTATGGACTTCTCTTAATCACGTCCACCTCGTTGTCCTCGAAACCTATTTAACATGGAAGTAATGCAAGTATTAAAAACCTTGTACTTTTCAGCAACTTAGAATACCCACGAGTATTCATAACATTCATCCCTTCGCTCGCCTTCTCGACTAGTTCCTTAACTAGTTAAGGCGTTAACGAAAATCGGACAGCACCTCCCCTATAATGTGCCCTATCCAAAATCACAACCATGACCTTAGAACCTGCATCCAACCAAAAATAGAACCATAAGCCCATACATATACATATTATGACCAAAATTACACAATATAAACCCCCGACAATTAACTCGAAACTAAGATACCAAAACTAGAGTTTTTAATCTTTCTTTTGCAAATTCTTTAATTGCAAAGCGGAGGGTCATGTGGATGCAACCAGAAGCTCCCACACCTCATTTAGAGAACTTTTATACCCTGCAACACGCCACAACACAACCAACAGCATCCCCCACGCGCACAACACCTTATTTCGACAACAATTCACTTCTAGCGACTCCAGTTTAGTTTATTCCGAACGCTGAACTTTTTAACCCTTTTCCCCAACTTAAAGCAGCCCCAAAGGTGTGTAATACACCCTAATGTAACATCATAAACTTCAAATTAGAGGGGAAGTACTTACCTTTCCCGAAATTGACTAAAACTTGCCAAAATCGCGCCTCGGAATTTTATTTACGTGCTGAATCGTTGTGGCAGCTTGCTGTCTGATTTTTGCTGCAAAAAATCCTAATTTTATACTACTAATACTTCCATATCATTGTATTATACGCTAATTAATTAATTTACGAAACGAAAATGGGACTTACCTATTTTGCTCCCAAAGCCGTCGCAATTTTCTCTCCTTAGCTTTAGGGTTTTTTGGTTCACGTTGCTGCTGGAAATTTTGATGAACAAGCTGAAGTTTGAGATACATATCACTTATATGGGTGGTCCCAAGGGGTGACATGTGTCAGCCCCTAAGGATGACACGTGTCAAGCCATGATTGGCCACCGTGTCATGCTGCCAATTAGGGGCTGCCACGTGGCAGCGGAGTCCACCTCCCCCAAGCAGCTGCATCACCTACTTGACCCTAAGTAGGTGCATCACCTGCTTGCTTGAGGTGCTTCCACGTGTCTCTCCTCCATTGGCTGCCACGCGTCGTCTTTTTCCCTTCCTCGCGGGTTCGTAATTTCGTCTCACTTTAAGAGCCTATGTAATCCGTACTACGTAAGCTTGATATATCCTTAAGCAACTTAAGTGTATAAGACTCTTAACTTAGTGTCTTACGTAGGTAAATCGAGTCCTATGACTCATTTCTTAGCCTCCAACTCTTTCCGGATTCTTATGACTCTATCTCCAACCTCCCTTCTCGCGAGGTATCACAATCTTCTTTCCTTAGAGTTGTTTGATAGTGTCGTAGCTTATCCGGCTCACATGATAGTGTCTAAGAAACTTAAGAAGACGTTCCGAGCTCAAGAGTGCGGGGTGTAACACCTACGCTGATGGATCCCCAAAGTGTGCATCTGTACTTGCGGGCATAAATACACCCCCCCCCCCCGAGAGAAAAGGGGTCAGTACGACATATGTATTGAGTATGCAAAGCAGTTGGCGTAGGGATGCAGGGGCAAGTGTGATCTAATCATTTACTGTACGTGTAGCTTATAACATAAGGTCTTACATACTATTATCACATACTGTACCCGTCCTGTTCAGAGACTTGGTGTAACTACTACATCACTCTGTTATCATAAGCATCTGTATACTATTAGTGCTATCTCATATAATAATTCCGAGGAACATACGGCTAGATCCATATACCATAGAGTAATGCTGAGGAACGTTCGGTCTGATCCACATATCATATAGTAATATCGAGGAACATTCGACCCAATCCATATATTATATAGTAATACCGAAGAATATCGGTCCGATCCACATATCATATAGTAATACCGAAGAACGTTTGGTCCGATCCATATATCTTATAGTAATACCGAGGAACGTTTGGTCCGATCCTGTCACGACCCAAGACTAGATCCTAGACGTGACATGGCAAATGAGGATCCCGAAAGTACCTCAAACAAGCCTCTTAGCATTCTTTTAGCCTTTCATAGATAATGATGATAAATAAACAAGCGGAAATCTTAATAGTAAATCTTCAACTTACATATGTCCAACAATACCTCTAACTTTTAGATTTAATGGGGCTAAGACAAGTCTCTAGCTCACCCTCAATCATAATAGAAGAAATGCCATAGTAAAATATCTCAACATATCATAACCTAGAAAGATAAAGGAGTATTGTTCCCGGAATATGGGAACTCACCAAAAGTAGTCTTCAACGGAATATCAACTAGCCACATAGGGGAAAACGAGGAGGAGCACTGGTCCCTACATGGTGATATCATGTAGGCAAAAGAATATGCGTTACTACTTTGTATGTACTAAGTATGTAAGCATGCATGAACATTGAGGAAACATTAAAACATTTATATAATATGGAACATAATGTAATGCATGCATAATAAATCATATGGATATACTTTAAAACATTCATTTTATGGGAAAATGACCATAACCGACATTTAAGACCATGCGATCTATTACATGGAATCCAATATAAACCCCTACGTTGGCCGGAGAGACTACTTGCCAGGTAGAACTCCGTGAACTTCATTCATTTCTTTAACTTTAACTTTAAGGGCTTTCATGTATCCATTAGCCCAAGCCTACATGGGCTCCTATGTTGGCACATAGTTAATGAGACAATGGGTTGCTACTAAGATTCCCTTATCGAATCCTACCTCAATGACCCATTCGATGCTAAGTCAACCCCACAGAATAGTTTAATACTTCAAAATAATCATAGCATATAGCTTGAGAATTCAAATAACATATTCGGTAGAATAGCTCATTAAAACATTTAGTAATTCAAATATTCAAGAATTGTCCTTATTGCATAAAGAACCCATCATTCATATCATTACATCATTCTTTCATTTCATAAGACTCCCATTTTATTATAGACATTGCTTTCTTAAATATTCATTTGGAGTCAAAGCTTTCAAGTCAAACTTCATTAAAAATATAGTAAAATTAGGTGGGTTCAAATCACTTCAACTTGCAAACATGTATGTAAATAAATATGCATAAATACTTTGAAATCTATTAATTAAAAATCATACTTTAAACAACCCATCATGAATTCCAAGGACCTTTAAAGAGATAAATAGAGAAATTACTTGCAAAACATCAATTCATACAGATAAAATAATGTTGCATCAAAATAGACCAATAATTATTAGTTTAACCATGATCATGCTTTAAACAACCCATCATGAATTCCAAGGACCTTTAAAGAGATAAATAAAGAAATTACTTGCAAAACATCAATTCATACAGATAAAATAATGTTGCATCAAAATAGACCAATAATTATTAGTTTAACCATGATTCATGCGATGAAGTAAAAATAAGAATTACCCATAAGAAAATATTACTTGAAATCAAGAGACTTAATTGAAAGAGTTTTTGAACTACATGAGTGGAAGAACCCATGGATAAACACCCACATAACTTAGAGTAAAACTTAAAGAAAATAAACATAATTTATCATATAATTAAAATACTTTAGACATGAGAGTGGAAGGAATACTCCCATTAAAGCCTTACATACCTTGAATCTGAAGCTTTAGTCGGAACCGAAGGACTTAATGAAAACTCTTGAGTCTTAGATTTTCTCCTCTCAGGAACGTTTTGTGTACTACCTAGAGTATATGAATCACCGGAATAGTATTTCTTCACTACTAAGAACTAAAACTATATTTGAGAATGAGTAGAGAAGTGTATAGAGAGAAGAGTTGCTTGAGAAAGCTTGATAAATAAAATGATGAAATAAGGTGGGTATTTATAGGTGTAGAAGAGGGACCTAACAATAAATAAAAATAATTATAAAGGATGATCTTGAAAATGCAATTGAGGATTTTGATGTCATGGATGATGTCAAAGGGTTCTAGATCTTTCTATGGTAGGTGAGATGAGTTCTCTTTAACAAAATACTCTTTTTTGGAGCTGCGTTTGAATAAGATAAATTCCTTATTAGGATTTTGCGTCTCATAAGAATTGTAGATATGAAAATCTAGTTTCATTTCGTTCAAGAATCAACTAATTTGGAGCATCCTATAGTGAGATATGTTTTTTCTTCTATAAACACTCCATTCCATCACAACATCCTGTCTTACAACAAGTAATTTATTTGACCTACTTAAACTCTGAAACTTAAAATATGATCTCACAAAAGTTGTAGGTAATGATATTGTGGTTATGCAGAAATTTAAATCACCTAATTTAGACCAACCTATGAAAAGTTATTCCCAAAATACAGAGGCTGTATCATTGTTTTTTGGCGAGAATTAAAATATCGTATACAACATTTTTAGGGGATGTTACATTATCTCCCCCTTGGGAACTTTCATCCTCGAATGAGGAAAGACTTAGCTTGAGTAGAGTTGAGTGTAAACCAACAACTTATCATTAATGCAATAGTGTAATTTAAAATATCGTTTGAAATATATTTCATAATTTTGCAAGCATATGACAAAAAAAGTTGAGATGCAAAGATTTCAAGTAATTGAGCAAGGACAACTTAATACCTTAGGTTTGGGTAGAGGAAAAAAGATAAGGGTATCACTTAATCATATCTGCTTCCACTTTCCAAGTTGCCCTTTCTATTTGTTGATTCCTCCAAAGAACTTTAACAGATGCAACTTCTTTGTTCCTCAATCTCTTAACTTGCCGGTCCAAAATTTCGACAGGAACTTCTTCATAGGTCAATTTTTCTTCAATATTCACTACTCTCATAGGTACAATGGAACTAGGATCACCCACACTTTATTTCAACATAGACACATGAAACACCAGATGAACCATGGCCATTTCCAATGGTAATTCCAACTCATATGCAACCATGACAACATGTCTCACGATTCTATAAGGCCCTACATATCTAGGGCTCAATTTCCCCTTTTTACCAAATCGAACCACACTCTTCATGGGTGAAACCTTTAGATATACCCAATTGTCCACATTAAACTCAAGATCCCTTCTTCTAGTGTCAGAATAGGACTTTTGATGACTTTGAGCCGTGTTCAACCTTTCTCTAAAGATCTTCACCTTCTCTAAAGCATCAACTACAAAATCGGGGCCCAACAAGGTCATATCGCCTACTTCGAACCAACCAACCGGTGATCTACATCATCTCCCATACAAGGCCTCAAACGGTGCCATCTCAATACTTGAGTGGTAACTATTATTATAGGCAAATTCGATGAGCGGTAGATGATCATCCCAATTTCCTTTAAACTCCAACACACAATCCCTTAACATATCCTCTAGTGTTTGAATCATCCTTTCGGCTTGCCCATCCGTTTGAGGATGGAATGTTGTGCTCAACTTTACCTTAGTACCAAGGCCTTTTTGAAATGATCTCCAGAAGTGTGAAGTAAATTGGGTACCACGATCCGAAATAATGGATAATGGCACACCATGCAACCTCACCAACTCCCGAATATATAACTTGGCATAGTCTTCGGTACTATAGGAAGTTTTAATCGGTAGAAAGTGAGCTGACTTAGTCATTCTATCAACAATTACCCAAATCGAGTCATGACGCTTCCGGGTATGAGGCAAACCCACTAAAAAATCCATATTCACATCTTCCCACTTCAAAGTAGGGATTTCAATGTCTTGAGCTAGTCCACCCGGCCTTTGATGTTCGGCCATCACTTATTGGCAATTCGTATATTCAGACACAAACCTTGCTATGTCCTTTTTCATGCCACCCCACTAATACAACTCCTTTAAGTCTCGATACATTTTCGTTGAACCGGGACGAATGGAGTATGTAGAATTATGAGCCTCCACTAAGATCAAACTCCTTAGGCCATCAACATCTGGAACACATATCCGACCTTGGTAGTATAGAACCCCATCTCCCCCTTGGGAAAAGACCTCTATCTTCTTTTCCTTTACCAACTTCTTTAACTCAATAAACTTCGGGTCAAGATCTTGCTTTGATTTAACATCCACCACCAAAGAGGATTCGGACCTATTTTGAACAACCATACCACCATCATTAGTACCACACAACTTCACCCCTAATCTAGTCAATCGGTGAACATATTTCACCAACTCCCTCTTCCTTTTATCCACATGGGCCACACTCTCTATAGACACTCTACTAAGTGCATCATCAACCACATTAGCTTTACCCAGATGATAGTACATACTCATGTCATAGTCCTTAAGGAGTTCTAGCCACCTCCTTTGCCTTAGATTAAGGTCCTTTGGGGTGAACACATATTGAAGACTTTTATGATCAGTATATACATCCACATGCACCCCATAGAGGTAATGCCTCCAAATCTTCAGAGCAAAAACAATGGCCGCCAATTCAAGGTCATGGGTAGGGTAGTTATGCTCATGCACCTTTAATTTCCTAGAAGCATAGGCTATGACCTTGCCATTTTACATTAAGACACAACCTAAACTAATCTTTGAAGTATCACAATAAACTACAAACCCATCTAATCCTTCTGGGAGAGTCAAAATAGGAGTGGAGGTAAGTCTATTTTTCAAGTTCTGGAAACTCTTTGCACACTCATCCGTCCATATGAATTTGGCTTTCTTTTTGGTCAATTTTGTCATAGGAGATGAGATGGAAGAAAAATCTTTGACGAATCTTCTATAGTACCCAACTAGACCCAAGAAGCTCCTAATATCTGAAGGAGACAATGGTCTAGGCCAATTCTTGACTGCCTCTGTTTTCTTAGAATAAACCTTGATTCCGTCACTGGACACTACGAGACCAAGAAATGCCACTTCCTTTAACCAAAATTCACACTTACTAAATTTTGCAAACAATTTCCTATCCCTCAATGTTTTAAGCACAACTCTCAAGTGATTTTTATGTTCTTCCTCACCCCGAGAGTAAATCAAAATATTATCAATGAAGACCACCATAAAAGTATCAAGGTAAAGTTTGAACACCCTATTCATCAAGTCCATAAATATCGTCGGTGCATTCGTCAACCCAAAACTCATCACCACAAACTCAAAGTGACCATACCTTGTTCGGAAGGCCATTTTGGGAATGTCACACTCCCTCACCCGTTGTTGGTGATAGCCAGACCGAAGGTCGATCTTGGAGAAGTGACTTGTCCCTTGCAATTGATCAAACAAGTCATCTATTCTAGAGAGTGGGTACTTGTTCTTAATAGTCATCTTATTTAATTGCCGGTAGTCTATGCACATTCTAGGTGACCCATCCTTTTTTCTCACAAATAGAATGGGAGCACCCCATGGCAAAATACTTGGTCTTATGAACCCCTTCTCTAACAAGTCCTTTAATTATTCCTTCAACTCTTTCAATTCTGCTAGGGCCATACGGTAAGGAGTAATAGATATAGGTTAGGTATCGGGGAGGAGATCGATACCAAAATCAACTTATCTTTCAGGAGGAACACCAGGAAGGTCATTGGGAAGAACATAGGGAAATTCATTAACTATAGGAACTGACTCAAGAGGAGGACTTTTGGAGTTGACATCTCTAACCCTCACAATATGGTAAATATAACCCTTAGAAATCATTTTTTGGGCCTTAAGATAAGAAATGAACTTACCTTTTACCATCGAATCACAACCCTCCTATTTAATAATAGGCTCATTTGGAAATTGGAACTTGACTCGAGGAGTCCTACAATCTATGGAAGCATAAGATGCATGTAACCAATCCATCTCAAGAATGACATCAAAATCTATCATGTCAAGCTCAATGAGATCACAAGGAATAACTTTATGCAAGATGGAGACAAGGCAACCCCTATAGATCTTTCTAGCAATACCCGACTCACCAACGGAGGTAGACACAAAATAGGGCTCTAATAATATTTTAGGTAAAACATCAAATCTATTAGCAAGTAATGGAGTAACAAAACATAAATTTGCACACGGATCTAATAGTGCATACATATCAAAAGAAAAGACCTTTAACATACCGGTAATTACATTGGGTGCATCCTTAACCTCTTATCTTCCATGCAAGGCATAAAAGCGGTTGGTGTGTTGGACACCTCCTTGGACTTGTTGACCATGAGCAATTTGGCCTTGAGGCCTACCACCACCATCTCTATAATCCTTAGCATGGTGGCCCAGCTTGCCACACTTAAAGCATGCATTGGAGTCGGCTATGCATTCCCCTTTGTGAGTCCTTCCACACTTCTTGCAAGTGAGAAACATTTGAGTAGCAAAATTCTCTCTTGGAACCATTGGTTTACCAGTCTTGTCCTTGTTGAACCTTGGAGGAGGATTATTGGTGGAACCTTGTCCTACAAATCGTTGCCCACCTTGGCCTTTGCCATTGTTACCATAATCGGACCTTTGGGGGTTAAACCCTTCACCATCCACTCTAGCCTTTTTGAGCCCCCTTGATCTCTCTCTAAGCTTCTCTTCTTCAATTTGTTCTGCGTAAGTCATTAATCGAGAAATGTTTATCTCCTTGACTAACATGGACGTTTTGCACTCCTTGGACACCAAGCTTAAGACGCCGGAAATAAACTTGCTCATCCTAGATCTTGGGTCGAATACCATGAAGGGAGCATACTTTGACAACTTAGTGAATTTGAGAGCATACTCCCTCACGCTCATACTCTCTTGACGGAGGTTAATGAACTCTTGGATTTTGGCCTCCCTTAGCTCCAATGGGAAGAAGCGGTCTAGGAAGGCACCTTTAAACTCTTCCCATCCTATCGGCTCTATTTCTTCATCTCTCTTAACAACCCATTATTCATACAAAACTCAAGCCACATCTCTGATTTGATGGGCCACTATCTCGGCCTTCTCATTTGGTGGCACATCTATGATAGCCATAATCCGGTACACCTCATTAATGAACTCCATAGGGTCCTCATCTAGTTAAGAACCATCGAACTCGGGCAGATTCATTCTTTGGAAATCCTGAATCCTAGAGGCTGGATTTTGCATTTGGGGAGGAGGAATACCTAGATGCCCTTAGTTGGCTACGACTTGAGCTAACAAAGTAATAATACTATGAAACTCGGCATGGGTTACCCCATCTTTATGATGTGAGGTATTGGGAACCAGAAGAGTTTGGTCCTTATCATTAACCCTTGCTCTTCGAGGTACTCTTCCACGAGTCATTATCTAGAGAACACAAAATGGGTTATTAGTTAAAGGAAAGCTTAGGGCACTCTAAGGAACGAAATGAATTTGAAAGAAGTGAAAATTTTCCTAAATACCTTATAGTCTCCTATTCATAATTATGGCACGCTTCACAACCATGAACAAGGCCCTATTCGATACAGTATGTTGGACTCCAAGGACCATATAAAACCTCGTGCTCTGATACCAAGTTTGTCATGACCCAATCCTAGGACCTAGACGTGACATGGCAAATGAGGAACCCAAAAGTACCTCAAACAAGCCTCTTAGCATTATTTTAGCCTTTCATAGGTAATGATGATAAATAAACAAGCAGAAAACATAATAGTAAATCTTCAACTTACATATGTCCAACAATACCTCTAACTTTTAGATTTAACAAGTCCAAGACAATTCCCTAGCTCACCCTCAATCATATTAGAAGAAATACCATAGTAAAATATCTCAACATATCATAACCTAGAAAGATAAAGGAGTATTGTTCCTGGAACATGGGAACTCACCAAAAGTAGTCTTCAACGGAATCTCAACTAGCCACGTGGAGGAGAACGAGGAGGAGCACTGATCCCTACATGGTGATATCATGTAGGAGAAAGAATATGCGTTAGTACTTTGAATGTAATAAGTATGTAAGGATGCATGAACATTGAGGAAATATTAAAACATTTATGTAATATGGAATATAATGTAAAGCATGTATAATAAATCATATAGATATCCTTTAAAATATTTATTTTATGGGAAAATGACCATAACCGACATTTAAGACCATGCGATCTATTACATGGAATCCAACATAACTCTCTACGTTGGCCCGGGAGACTACTTGTCAGGTAGAACTTCGTCAACTTCATTCATTTCTTTAACTTTAACTTTAAGGGATTTCATGTATCCATTAGCCTAAGCCTACATGGGCTCCTATGTTGGCACATAGTTAATGAGACAAGGGGTTTCTACTAGGATTTCCTTGCTGAATCCCACCTCAATGACCCATTCGGTGCTAAGTCAACCTCACAGAATAGTTTAATACTTCAAAATAGTCATAGCATATATCTTGAGAATTCAAATATCATATTCAGTAGAATAGCTCATTAAAACATTTTGTAATTCAAATATTCAAGAATTGTCCTTATTGCATAAAGAATACATCATTCATATCATTTCATCATTCTTTCATTTCATAAGACTCCTTTTTTTATTATAGACATTATTTTCTTAAATATTCATTTGGAGTCAAAGCTTTCAAGTCAAACTTTATTAAAAATATAGTAAACAAGGTGGGTTCAAATCACTTTAACTTGCAAACATGTATGTAAATAAATATGCATAAATACTTTGAAATCCATTAATTAAAAATGATGCTTTAAACAACCTATCATGAATTCCAAGGACCTTTAAAGAGATAAATAGAGAAATTACTTGCAAACCATCTATTTATATATAAAAAATAATGTTGCATCAAAATAGACCAATAATCATTAGTTTAACCATTATTAATGCTATTAAGTAAAAATAAAAATTATCCATAAGAAAATATTACTTGAAATCAAGAGACTTAATTGAAAGAGTTTTTGAACTACATGAGTGGAAGAACCCATGGATAAACACCCACATAACTTAGAGTAAAACTTAAAAAAAATAAACATAATTTATCATATAATTAAAATACTTTAGATATGAGAGTGGAAGGAATACTCCCATTAAAGCCTTACATACCTTGAATCTGAAGCTTTAGTCAGAACCGAAGGACTTAATGAAAACTCTTGAGTCTTAGCTTTTTTCCTCGCTGGAATGTTTTGTCTACTACCCAGAGTATATGAATCACCGGAATAGTATTTCTTCACTACTAAGAACTAAAACTATATTTGAGAATGAGTAAAGAAGTATATAGAGAGAAGAGTTGCTTAAGAAAGCTTGATGAATAAAATGAGGAAATAAGGTGGGTAATTATAGGTGTAGAAGAGGGACCTAACAATAAATAAAAATAATTATAATGGATGATCTTGAAAATGCAATTGAGGATTTTGATGTCATGAATGATGTCAAAGGGTTCTAGATCTTTCCATGATAGGTGAGATGAGTTCTCTTTAACAGAATACTCTTTTTTGAAGTTGCGTTTGAACAAGATAAATTCATTATTAGGATTTTACGAGATATGGAAGTCTAGTTTCTTTTCATTCAAGAATCAACCAATTTGGAGCAACCTACATTGAGATATGTTTTTTCTTCTATAAACACTTTATTCCATCACAGCATCCTATCTTACAACAATTAATTTTTTGACATACTTAACCTCCAAAACATAAACTATGATCCCACAAAAGTTGTAGGTAATGATATTTTGGTTACCCAAAAACTTGAATCATCTAATTTGGACCATCCTATGAAAGGTTATACCCAAAATACAGAGACCGTATTATTTTTTTTGGCAAGAATTGAAACATCGTATACAACATTTTTAGGGAATGTTACAGATCCACATATCATATAGTAATACTGAGGAACATTCGGCCCGATTCGTATATTATATAGTAATGCTGAGGAACATTCAGCCCGATTCATATATTATATACCGCACCCAGCCCTTTATGGGACTCGGTGTCATCATATCATCATATACCGTATCCGGCACTTTATGGGACTCGGTGTTATAATCATCATATACCGTACCCGGCCTTTATGAGATCCGTGAAAGATGTATTACAATATACACGAGTAAGGTAGTGAGTGACCATATACAATTAAATATTATCAAAGGCTCGACAATGTAAGAAGATTAAGCTATCGTCTGAGGACCAGAATAGTAGTGTAGCCATCTTGAGTGACTTCTAAATGCCATTAAGGCCTATACCACTTAGGATCTCGGGGACCCTAGATATGTGCTAAATTAATACTAACAGTTCATAGAATCAGAGATACCCGTCGTCACATAGTCCTTAGGACTAGGAGCTTATGTATCCAGTATTTCTCAAGCTATGGAGTTCAAGGAAAGTAGTTCAACTTACTACAAGAGTTTGACATTCAGAAGTGAATAAGACATACGGATTATATTTAGGACTTAAAAGTGGAGTTACCGCAGAGCTCGTATCACATTTTAGTTACAATTAGGACATGCCAAAGGAAGAGAAAGAATAAGCTTTACCTAGTCTCTACTTTTCCTCAAGGAGTCATCATTTACATATATCATACCTGGCCCATCATGGGCTCGATATCACAACCTTATTATTGCATTACCTTACCGTTCTAGGACCATACTTATGTCAAAGACATATCAAGAGGAAAGAAGGGTAGCTTTATGTACATATCCCAAAACACGCCAAGAGAAAGTAGATAACTTCACATACTTACTAGTCTCTATCATATAGAAGCCTTGAGAGGAAATAACTCAACTAGTATAGGAATTCTACCATCGAGAAGTGAATTAGACTTATGAGTCGTACTTGGAGTTCTATGAATGGAATTATCCCCATATTGTTTATATCAATCACTTAAGGCTAAGACATGCCAAAAGAAAAGAAGGATAGCTTCACATATATCTTACGGATTACTCTTACACATTCACCTCGTCGTCTCTTGAACCTATTTAACATGAAAGTAATACTAAGGTTAATGACCTTTCACTTTCCAATTTCCAACTCTACACTCAAGTACTCATAGGAGTTATTTCCTTATCCATTATCCTTGACTAGTTTGTTACTAGTTCCGAACCTACCAAAAATTGGGAAGCATCTCCCCTATAACTTCAACATTCCCGAGATTTTAACTCGGCCACAATGTCAACAACCATGGGAGTAATTCTATTCTTAAAACTCCAAGTATGGTCCATAAGTCTTATTCACTTCTAGATGGTAGAACTCCTATACTAGTTGAGTTATTGCCTCTTAAGGCTTCTATGTGATAAAAAGTAGTTAGTATGTAAACTATCCTCTCTTCTCGTTTGGCATATCCTAAAAGTAAGTGATATGTATACAAGCCGGGGTAGTCTTATTCTTAAGTTCCGAATAGGATTCTAGTCTCTTACTCATTTTCTGATGTTAATGCTCTTATGGTAGTTTAGCTACTACCCTCGAGCCTTCTGTACGTAGAACAGGAATTGGCGTGTGGAAGTCCATATGCTCACAGACGCTATAGTGACTCATGTCCTTACTTTGATAAGCTCCTATTCCTAAGGACTCTACGACGACTAATGCCTCTGATTTCATAAGTCGTTTGGCATTACTTGATAAATGCCTATGATTCCTGAGACTCTAGTTGATACGACCCCTAATGACACTTAGAGGGCACTTGGGATAAGTACCATTCTGAACCTCAAAGGATAGTCTAGTATGATTATTTTATTAAGTCTCAGATAATAATTTGATGACACCGGGTCCCATAAAGGGCCCGGTACAGTATATGATGATTATGACACCGAGTCCCATAAAGGGCCGGGTACGATATATGATGATTATGATATCGAGTCCCATAAAGGTCCGGGTACGATATATGATAATTATGACACCGAGTCCCATAAAGGGTCGGGTACGGTATATGATGATATGATGACACCGAGTCCTAGAAAGGATCGAGTACGATATATGATAATGTGATGACACTGAGTCCCATAAAGGACCAGGTACGATATATGTATGCAATGATATAATATGATATGTGGATTAGACCAAACATTTCTCTGCATTACTATATGATATGTGGATCGGACTGAACATTCCTCGGTATTACTATATGATACATGGATCAGACCGAATGTTCTTCAGCATTATTATACAATGTACGGATTGGGCCATACGTTCCTCGGCATGTACTTACTATATACATAGATCGGGTTGTACGTTCTACAGCGCTAATAATATATATGTGCTTATGATGATAGAATAATGTAGATGGTACATCGAGTCCCCTAACGGGTCGGGCATAGTACGTGATAGTAATATGTATGACTTTCTTTTATATGATACGAGTACGGTAAATGGTTAAATGTTATACTTGCCTCCTGCATCCCTACGCCAACTGTAATTTCCTTATGATGCCTATGCTTTATATACTCAGTACATATGTCATACTGACCCCTCTTTCTCGGGGGGGCTGTGTTTATGCCCGCAGGAACATATACACACCTTAGGGATTCGTCAGTGTAGGAGTTCCACTCAGTAATTTAGAAGCGCTCCATTGTGCTGGAGCCTAGTTTTGGTATTAACCCTTGATGTATATATTTATTTGTTCAAGGGTACGGCGGGGCTCTGTCCCGCCTTATGTTACTGTTCTTACTATTAAAGGTCTGTGGACATGTTTGTGGGTTGTATATGCATGTATGTATAGCGATGCCTATGATAAGCCTCGTCGGCTTATATGTTATCCTGCCTGTTGATGTGCTATAACTTAAAAAGGGGACAGATTTACTTACAGTTAGTATGGATATATGCGAGTACCCATTTCGGGCACCCGTCACAGCCTACGGGGTTGGGTCGTGACACAAATCATTCAAGAGGATGACATTTGCATATTTATTTGCCGAGAAGGCCATTTCATTACATTGCATTCCCAAGAGGGTCGTGCATTATTCAAATCATCTAAGAGGATGACATTTGCAGAATTATTTGCCAAGAGGGCCATTGTATATTGATCTCATTGGAGAAACATCAGCATTTTCAAGCATTATAAAATGCCTGAAGAGCATATGTAAGACGCATCAAATATCAGAGAAGATTTGAAGTGCAACTTGATAATGGATCATTATCCTATCGATGGAGCAACATATATCCTGACAATGGATCACCTTCATTCTTCCTATCGATAGACATGCAACATCATCCTACTGATGGATCACCTTCATTCGTCCTATCGATGGACATGCAACATCATCTTACCAATGGATCATCATGCATCCTATCAATGGACATACAGTTATTTTGCCGAGTATCCTATTAATGGATCACCCTCCTATCGATGGAGAAGCATTATCCTACAGATGAAGCATCTTTATTCATCTTAGCCATTGACATATATTTATTTTTCTAAGTATCCTATCAATGGATCACCATCCTACCGATAGAGCAGCATTATCCTGCCAATGGATCAATGGAGATTTTCAACATGCTAAGAGGATGAAAGAAAGTGTGAACTACATCAAAGAGGATGCAGCACAACGTAAAACCTTTTCTTAGTAGCGAACTGGGACACAGTCTGAAGAGGAATATCAAACTCATAGGACACGAGATGAGGAACGACTTTGACCATAGTAAACCGCATTCCTATCGGAAGGTGTGTGGTTATTTCTAGGTCCAGCCATAATTTTAAAATTCGTACCAACCCCTTTTCAAAAAGATGAAGATAGAGTGGGTCAAAATTGGATTTTTCAATTTTTTTGTCTAGGATCTCTTTTATCGATCTTATCCAAAGAAAGGGACAACTGTTGACACCCAATTTTGATCCTCCACAACGCAAATTAGCTATCGAGTTTATTTAAATTTTAAATATTTTTTAAATAATTAGCTTTTATAAAAACAAAGATATTTTTATTTTATTCTTATCTATTTTTATCTTTTTATAAATTTTAATATAATATACGTATTTCTAAATAACTATATCTTTGATTATTATTTATGTGGTTATTCGAAAATTATTTCAAAAAGATTTTATTTTTAACTAAATACAATGTTAGTTACGTTAGTTTAATTATAATTTGTATTTTTGAAATTTTTAGTTTTTTCTATAAAAAAATCTCATTCTCCCACATTGAAAATTCATGAAGAATTTGGGGCTTTTGGAGCCTATATAAAGACTCATATTCTCATTAAGAAGGAGGAAGAAGTTGGAGGTTTTTTAGTCACCCCAAAGTTAGAAATTTTCTTAACTTGGTTAGGATTTTGGACTCTTGTCCCCAGCCTAAAAGTTGTGAAAATTTCTAGCTTTCAATCTATATTTTTCTTTAAGAAAAATAGGAGATTGAAATCAAAATTTAGGCTAAGAACGGAGTTCTTATAACGTCGAACTCACGAAGGTTCGAGTCTAAATTTTCAGTTTTTCTTGTTGTAGATTGAAGTTCCGTCAAGCTCTTGGGTGATGGTGAAGTCGTCTTCCGCTCATCGTTTTCAGTCTCGCTGCCCGAAAAGAGGTAAATATTTTCTCAGCTTTATTTTATTTAATTATTGTATGTTTTATATTTAGTTGATTCGTAGTCTTTTTTTAGCATGTATTAAGAATAGTTAGATTAATGATAGAAATTTCTTATAGTTAGCATTTATTAGGATTAATTAGCTAGCATGCGTTAAGATTATTTCATTAAAACACTTAGTTTTGTTCATTATTTTTTCAAGTAGTTTTCTTCGACAATATAGGTTTTCATGTTTTCAATTTCTTCTTTTAACATAATTTAGATAATAAAAATATGTTTAAGTTATTATTTAGTTAGAACTTTCACTGCCTAATTGATTTAATTCTTTCTTTAAAATTTGAGTTACTATAACGTATATATTAATTTCGTGTCCTTTAGTTATTTGAATATATTTCTTCTTTCCTTTTCTTTGTCTGCATATAATATATGTTGTTAGTCACTTCTAGGATGCCCATCAATTTGATATCTTAACATATCATGATATATTCCTTGGTTTAGCATAAAATGAGTAGATATTTATGTAATTTTATTTTGGTGCATGTGATATCAATTTGAGTCCATCTTTGGACTTCATCCTTGTATATCGTTGAGTTTTGAGTCTCTCATCATCATGCTAAAATTGTTGGAAAGTTGATACATGGAAAGGAAGCTAACATTCATGGTTTGAATATTGATATTGGGTTGTATACACATAATACAGGTGGAAAATAGTGTCGTATACACTGATATACAGTCCGATATGCAAGAAAACAATGATGTATACACTAATATACAGTGTATATACAGTCTGATAAGAAGTGATATACAGCAGATATAGGGAACAAGCAGGTGGTATACTATGTGTATACAATTTGATATATAGAAATAATATTGTATACACTGTATACAGTGTATATAGACCTGCGATATATAGTGAAATTATGCTTAAGGCCCAAAACGCGGATGACTCAACAACTTAGTCCAGGCGTATAGAAACTAAGTGTCGGACCATATTTTTATGTGTTATTTATTTTTTATTTATATTGATACGGATTTTAATAATTTATTTACTTATGTTATTTATGCTTGCTTAGATATTAATTTTAATTTTTTTTTAACTTAATTAGTTTCTCCTAAAGATAAACTAATTCATTTTAATTTACTTTTTAAATAATTTTCTACATTTACTTAGTCATTTAATAAACTTTTACTTTTTTTTATATACATGTATATTATTTTCAATGTTTAAGTTTGATCATTTTTTCTAAAAAATAATTTAAAGTCTTCGTTTCCTTTTAAATTAATATTTTTAAAAGTTAGTCAAATAATTTTTTAAATCGTCTGATAACCTCGCTTAGCGTCCACTTTGAATGCTTAACACTTTATCAAAGTGGAAATAAGAACCTCGTACCTTGTCATCTTAATTTTTAAGACTTAAATCTGTTAGGATATTTTAAATTAAGTTCTCTTAATTTCTTTAAAAAAATAAGTGACGACTTTTCTTTTCTAAAATTGATTTTTTCTCTATAAAGTTGAAATTAATTTTAAACCGTCTTTTTTCAACATAACAATAATATTATTAAATTCACGAATAGTTTAATACGCCAATTCATTGATTTTGCTATACACTATTTGAAAAAGTAAAACTAATCAATTTTATTTTGCATGTAACAATAATTTAAATTTTAAACTTTATGGTGACACAAACAATATTTTTTATATTTATGTTAAGTTTTTTTTCCATGACTCATTAGACAAAAATAAAATATTGGTTTGAGAGTGATTAAGTAATCATTTGGTTGATGGGTAGGAAGATGTATTGCTTTACTTCTTTTTTTTAAAACTCCACTAATAAAAATTGCATATTGAATAAATATGGTTAGAGACAAAATTATTCTTAATTCACCAAATTAAATAATGAATAATTAAGAAATAAACTTAGCATAGATATTCCTACCAAGCTAACACCTATATTATTAATCTCAACATAATAAATTTTCCCAAATTAATACCTATATTATTGATGTTTGCATTACTATTTGCTAATACATTTTATTTAGGCGAAATCCATCGATGGCCCCTTAAAGTTGGCACCAACTTTCACTTAGACACCTAAATCAGGAGATATTCATTTTAGACACCTTATGTAAGGGTTGAATGTGTCATCTTGACACTTTTTAAATAATCTGTTATTGGACTCAAGCACATGTATTACAATTTCATCCACATGGATTAGTTGACCAATTATATCATGCCAACTCTGTCTTCTTTACACGTCATCTTAGCTTTAAATTTAAATGCTCAATAGTTTATCTTCAACTCCATTTTCTCTTCAATTCGAAAACCCATCTTCTTCAGTTCACCGATCAAAATCCTAGGTAAGAATATGAAAGTTCAATCTTTCTTGATTTTCATTCAATTCTTAGTTAGTACTAACTGTTATGTTAGTTTTTGTTGCCAATTTCCAGGTTTAAAGGTTGAAGTCAAGTGTTGGAGATTGCAAGGGTAAACTTCAAACCAGGCTTTTTGACATTTCTATCAACTACTTTTTTTGTTTGCATGATTCATTTGTTGAAGAAGAAGGTGTATGTTCTGGTTATTTCCACTCTCTTTTAGCATTTTGTAACTAGATTTTTTTTTGAGAAATTGCACTAATAAAGTAAGGGGCTTTGTGGCTATTTCCTTGTGTTGGGGTCTTCTTTTTAAGATATGGACAATTATATATTGACATGTTTTCATCATGGGAGTCATGTTATCGCAGACCCTAACCCTACTTACAGAGGAGAAATAAATGTATTTACCATTGCCATTGATAAAGATCATTTTATCCTTGTCGAGTTTCTTTCATACACTAAATACCTTGGGTACACAAATGTGAAGGGTTTTTACTGTCAAAATGAAATTAACAATGAATTTGTCCAAGTTACTTTTGATATTCAATTTTTAAACTATGTGAAAGACTTAATAGATGGTGATGACTTTCATGTTTATGTGGTCTATGAAATTGATGAGTTAGAGGAATTTCCAACTCCAGCTAGACTTTTAGCATGGCCAGACTCTGTTGATGCTGGAAATGTGGAGAATGGGGTTGTTTCAGATGTGAATAAGACTGAGGATGTTTCAGATGTTAATAAGACTGAGGATGTTTCGTATGTGAATGAGTTAGATCTTTATAGTAGTGACTCAGATGTAAATGTCATTCCTGATGAAGATGGTTCAGATGTTTATGAAGAATTGAGATCCTTTAGATATGAAAGGAGAAACAAAAGAAATCCTAATCCTAAGAGAAAAAAGAAAGTACCTGAAGAAATATCAGTAGGTGAAGCTGATATTGATAGAGGCTTTGAAGATATTGGAAGAAATAAGAAGAATAGATATGTTGGAAGATTAGGAGGAGATGAAGAGTATATTGATAGCTCAGACTGTGATAGTAATAATAGCACAGATATGCTAGATGTAGAAGCTGTTAGGGGTATTGATCAACCAAGTAGAAGGAAGAGTAAAAAGGTCAGGTATGATGCTGAATGTGAATTTGCTATTTTTGAATTTGGAATGATTTTTGAAAATGCTAAACAATTTAGAAAGGCTTTGGCAAATTATGCAGTAGAAAATAATTATAAGATTAAGTTAAGGCCTAATGAAATTCATAGAGTGGGGGGTAAATGTAAATTCAAAGAAAAATGCAAATGATTGTGTTATGGTGCAATTGATAGAGATTCTGATAACTTTTTGATCAAGAACTACCATCCTATACATAAGTGTTCTCCATCAAATAAGAACAAAATGTTATAAGTAAATTCCTGGCAAATAAATTCAAGGATGAAATAACTAAACAAACATCCATAAAGATTTGGGAAATACAAGAATTGTGCAGGGAGAAGTTAGGATTGTATGTGGGTAGGACCATCTATTACAAGGCAAAGCTAATGATTCTTAGAGAATCCATGGGTGACTGGAATATGGAATTTTCAAGATTATGTGATTATGCTGAGGTTATAAAACAGACCAATCCTGGTAGTTTTTTTTTAAGAATAGATAGAGAAACTGCACCAGGAAAGAATTTATTTGTATACTTCTATATATGCTTGGATGCATTGAAAAGGGGGTGGAAGGAAGGATGTAGAAGAATAATAGGATTTGATGGATGTTTCTTAAAGGGTGCTTGCAAGGGTGAACTTCTGGTAGCAGTTGGCAAGAATGGAAACAATCAGATGTTTCCTATAGCCTGGGCAGTTGTAGATAAGGAAACTAAGCATAGTTGGAGTTTTTTTATCAATTACTTGAAAGAGGACCTGCAGTTGGGTACTGGACAGGGTCTTACTGTGATGGCATATATGCAAAAGGTAATTACCTATTACATTTGCTAAAGCTATTAAATTATCTATTAAGTATTAAATTACATTTTATTTTCTTTGCAGGATTTTCATGCAGCTGTTGATGAACTGCTACCAAATGCTAAAGTTAGAAGGTGTGCTATATTTGGTCTAATTGGAATCAAACCTGGAAGGGAGAGGAAAGGAGAAAATAATTTTGGAGATGTTCAAAGGCAAGTTTTGAAGTGAAGTTCAAGGATGAGCTTCATAAAATGAGCAAACTTGGTAAGAATATTTGTGTTGACTTATTGCATTATCCAAAAGTGTCATGGGTTAGGGCATTCTTTCAAGAGCATTCCAAATGTGATGTAGTTGAAAATAACATATGTGAGACCTTTAACTCATGGATCATATCATGTAGACACAAATCTATAATAACCATATTGGAGGAAATTAGGAGAAAGATAATGACAAGAACTGTAGACATGATTAAGTTTGCCAACACCTGCATATCTGATATTGCACCTATGGCTACACTTATCTTAGAGGATAATAAGCACAAGTCTAGAACATGCAAGGTTCTTTGGAATGTTGATGTTGGGTTTGATAATGGAGAAGGGGAGTGCAGACATACAATTAATGTTATACCTCGTACTTTTGTACCTTGGAAGGTTCTTCAGCTTCTTAAGCTTCTTAAGATTTTTGATAGGCTCTTAAGTTTCTTGAAAGTTTCTTAAGCCTCTTAGAAGTCACCATGTGAGCTAGATAATCTATAACTCTACCAAATAACTCTAAGGAAGAGAGAATGTGACACCCCATAGTAGGAAAGATTGGAAATATGATTATAAGAATCCGGAAGAAGTTGGAGGCCAAGTAATGAGTCATAGGACTCGACTTACGTACGTAAGCTACCAACTTGAAAATCTTACATTCTTAAGCTACTTGAGTTCATACCAAGCTTACGTAGTAAGGATTACATAAGTTCATAAAGTAAAATGAGATTACGAACCCACGAGCAGTAAGAGGGAGTGCCATGTGGAAGCAGCTGGAAGTGCCACGTGGCAGAAGTTGAAGCAAGGGGTGGGCCCCCCACAAGCTACGTGGAAGCCCCTAAGCGGAGGAGGTGATGTGTTGGCCCACTAAGG